>NC_045598.1:80049998-80364248 GCF_009762305.2 Zalophus californianus | reverse complement strand
TTTGGCCAGGAAGTGGGTGGCCAGAACAAATGAAAGCTCAAAAACCAGAAGAGAAATTGCAAAATGTTATTCAGTTGCTAGTTTCTAATGTACATTTTTCCATCAAGTTCCTGATTGTGTCTACTAAACTAAGGGTTGTGCAGTGAGAATGTAGAGAATGGTGCAAGCTAAGACAGCACGAATCTATTTGAACTGTTCTACCCACATGGACTGAAGAAACTCCCTGTTCAGGGTAGGAAAAGCAGCTGGGATTAGATGGGTGCTTGGCAAAGTGAGTGGGGAAGAATTTGTCCATTTGGGGCACCTTGTTCAAAGGATACCTGGAAAGGGGCAAGGCTCTGAACCACTCATGTAATGACAATATCCTTTTGCAGAGATCTAAAACAGTGCCCAATTCACAATCTTCTCCAAAGCTGCAAACCTTCAGGAGGTCACTTGTCAGCTCTGGCCCAGAGCAAACCTTATAGGACAACTATAGACTCTGGCATATTTACCATATTTGCCAGGAGAACATGTAAAAGGGAAAGAAAGAGAGACTGGACCATTATTGGTGGCCTGATGGAGACTTCTAGGTATCCAAGCTATGTATAGCCAGCCTCCACTTGCAACTGGCTACTGGAGGTCTGAAATAATGGTGATCTCAGATGATTTCAACTCTTCAAGCCCTTTCCTATTAAAATCCATCTACCACAAATCTGCTTAAGTACTTTAAAATACAGAATATCCAACTCATACAGCCACCAGCCACTTACTGGGAAGAGATTACTTGGGGATCTGGACCAGATATGATGGCCTTCATAGTTCAATGTGAGGAATTAAGAAGGGTGATTTGAGAGCTAGCACATGCAAGAAAAACATAAGCCTAAATCAGGCTATGCCAGTTAGTTACCTATTATCTCTCAGTGCCAAGTCAACCCAGCCCCGCTCTGCTTCTTTGCACTATATTTTCAATATTCCCTTGCCAGATGGATTCTTGTTAGTTTCTGTCAGGGAAAGAGACCAGTGTGAAATTGAAAGACAGGAGGAGGGAAGAATGAACTCTTTTTCTATTTACAGTTCCTATAAGTTTTCCTCCAGCAGCAGAAAACAAATACCATTACCAAAAATGCTTCGGCCCCTTGGGGCTGGCTCTGCCCCTTCAGCGACAGAGTACCAGCGACACCATGCACTTTTCGGAGAGCACCAGTCCCATAGCATCTCTTCCCCAAGAGCTGAACAATAGCCAAGTGGTAGCTTCTTGGAGAGCCACACAACAGCCACATGGTATTCGTCACTAACCCAGCCACAGACCAGTCTTCTGAGTCACTACATATACCGGAACCAGTATCCTTTGTCCTTCAACACCAAGAGTAGTAGCTGCATTCACACATACTAATATTGGACTTAGCTTGGCATTCCTTTTCTGTTCTTTCAGGCTTCTAATCCTGGTGTGTGATGGTTTTAGAATATGTCACAAATTCTTCAACACTCCTCTCTCTAAAAGGCGGACCCTGATTCATCTCCCCTTGACCCCTTGATTGTGGGCTGGACTTAGTGACTTACTTCAAATGAGTAGAATACAGCACACGTGATAGTGTGTGGCTAGGTCATAAAAGGCAGCACAGCTTCAGCCTGCTCTCTGTCCTAGATCACTCTCTCTGAGAGAAGCTAACTGCTATGTCATGAGGACACTCAAACAGCCTTGTGGGGAGGCCCATGTGGTGAGAAACTGAAACTTTTTGCCAACTACCAGAGAGAAGCTGAGGCCTCCTGCCAATAGCTACGTAAGCACGCCATCTTGGAAGCAGATCCTCCTTCTTCAGCCAAGCCTTCAGATAACTGCAATCCCGTGTGACAGTTTCACTGCAATGTCATAGGAGATCCTAAGCTTCTCCTGGACTCCTGAACCTCAGAAACTGTGTGAGATACTAAATGTATGTTGTTTCGAGCTACTAAATTTTGAGGTAATTGGTTATTAGTTACAACAGATAATTAAAAATCCAAGTAACCAATTCTTTATATTAAAGTTCTCTATTTGAAATATGTGTCAGGGTTTATTGCTGGATCTTGATTGATAGAAGACTTGGCAACATGAGTGGACCCAGGAAAGTGACCCTCAAAGATAGGATTCTGTAACTGGGTTACTTACTTCTTTAACTTTGAACAGTAATAATCTCCTGGCCAATGACAAATGGGATACTGGTAATCTGTAACAGGCAACAGGAGCAAAATGACTTAAATTATTACCTGTAGCTGCTTGGGATGAATTTCCTATGGAAGGCAAGGCTTTGAGTAACAAAGTGGCTGAAGTACTTGACAGTTATAGTAATAAGTATTAGAACTGGGAATGAGCTCTCTCTGACATCAAGAGAGTATCTTTGGTAATTATAAAAGAACTCTTATTTCTTGGAGTCATAAGGCAGGTATGACTAATCAAAATATTTTTGTGAGTTGTGTAATTGCAATACAAGACGAATTTACAGACAGACAGAGCTTCTTATGTAAAAGTTTAGGAATTGTTTGGAAGGAATGGATGCCTGAGCTTGGAAGGAAGAAATTTTTGTTCAACTTAGACAAAGTTGAGTATTTTTAATCTAATATCTCTGAGCCTTACTTGCCAGCAGAAGCCACTCCTTACATTTTGAGGACTCTTACTTGAAGACCCTATAACCTCCTCTAGGGCTGATGCCTTCAAAAAGGATGTCTATTCTCAGGATCTCTCATTGCTTCAAGACCTGCAACTAGAGTTGTATCTCAACACACTCTAGGAAGGTAAGTGCCAAGTCACATTTAGGAGAAAAGAGTTCATATTCCAAAAGAATAGCAAGATTTTGCAAATATACATTGGCAGAAACTTGGAGACTAGATATGGGTGTACATTCTATGGATATTAGACCAAGAAGTATAAAATGCAACACTGAATGAAGCCAAATATATTATTATGATTTAACTTAACAAAGAATTAGGTAAGTGTGAGGAGTTGCAACAGTTTGCTTGGATGATTACTGAAACATGGACACCAACGTGACCTAATTCAATCAGGATGAGATGCCAGAATTTCCTTGGCATAAAATATAAGAAAGGACCAAAAGGCTTAGAAAAATAGGAATGTTGGAGTAAACCTGAACATCCACATAAATATGTCCCTCGAGAGTCCAGAGTACTCTCTCTTCACTAAAGCATTGAGAAATATATTAATGATGAGGTCACTATATGCTCAGAAGAGCTTTATGGTGGATGGCTATCTTTCATAAGCTAAGAATGATGATGAGAAATGCAACCACAGAAATGGATTTCCTGATTTTAAAGTAGATAGTGAAAATCTGGAATGATAGGGGCCAACTTAACCTCTAAAGACAAGGTATGCATAATTACCATAATCAATGATGTCTGACCTACAGGTATCTGCAGTAAGGCTAATTGATCATAGTGTTTCAATAAAACAAATAGGCAGCCTACTAAATAATTGTATATGTAACATAATTATAATTAAAAAATTCTAGGCCAAGTGAGTAGAAATCTGACTTGGATCACCACAACAGTGAAGCACATCTTCTCACCCAGTGCAGCCTTAAGCAAGCTCGTAGGCTCAGAGTGCAGAGGGTTCATTCAGCATCATCATCGTTATCTTCTGAAAGATTTCCTAAGCCTTCTACAAGATGCTTACATATAAGGTGATCACACTGTGGGAAAAGATAACATCCAGGACTATCCAGAGATTACTAGATTCTAGCTCTGCTGATGTTGTAATGCCACCATGGCCCACCAGTCAATGTGGGACTTATGGAGGTCAACTGATAAAGTGGATTTTGGGGCCTCTAGCTATAACCCCAGACCTTGCGTATATAATTTGAATCGTCATGCTTGAAATCTTACAGAATCACCGTACGACCTCTCTTACCTCTGGAGATAGGGCTGTAATGGTATAATGATGTGGTAGTAGCCTCTGAAACTTTCTCTCTCAACCAAAGTAGTAAGTCACAACTGACCCCTGATGGAATTACAGGGATCATTGGCTTCATCAAAAATTTGAAAGGTGAAAGGATGATAACTCCTATCACATTCCAATGTAATTCTCCTTTTTGGCCTATGAAAAAGGCAGATGGATCATTTGTTGTTATAAAGTTATGCAGGTCCTTATTCCAATTGCAGCAGCTACTCCAGATATAGGATTTTTTGAAGGGGCAAATTCATACGACCTCTGGATCCTGGTATGTAGCTATTGATGCAGCAAATGCCTTTTTGTCTATAACAAATTGCAAGTCCCATCAGAAGCAGTTTGTTCTCACTTAGCAGGGACAGCAACACACCTTCACCCTCTTGCTTCAGAGCTAAATCGACTGTCCCACTGCCTGACATAATCTAGCACCCAAAAATCTTGATCATCTTGGAATTTCATGGAATATCATGTCAACTACCTTGGTGACACCATGCTTACTGGGCCTTATGAACAAGAACTAGCAGGAACTTTAAATGCTTTAATAACATGCATTCCAGAAAATGGGAAAAAAAAACCCAGAAGTTTTCAGGGACCTGTAACTTGATGGAGTCTTTTAGATAACCAACCTGCCTGCTGGTACCATTGACCATAGATAAACCATCAAGCAGAAGGTCTGAAACAGATCATCCTAAGTGATTTCAACTATTAAAATCTTCATCCCATTAAAATTCATGTATCACAAATCTGCATATCTTGAGTATCTTCTATACACAAAGTGAGCAAGTAGTTTCTTCCAAATATCAAACAGTTGCTGAGATACGGTAGTTCAAGAACCTGGACTGTGCATGATATGACCTCATGTTGAAATCTGTGGGATGAAGGAGGGCAATTAGAATGGTAGGTCTGGTACAAGGGGACTGCACCATCCATGCAAGCCAACAGTCCAGACAGTGAGGTTCTTACACAACTCCCATTTCCTCGTACTCTCTCGCTACTAATTAATCCCAACACTTTCTCTTCCTGAACTTGCACTCAGTCTCAGAATCCTTCCAAACACAGTGTAGCAAATAATCTTTACCAATCCATGGCAAGAAATAAAACTTTCTGTCAAAATAGAAGGAAGCCAGGCATAAGGCCATGAGATGGAAATCACAAAACCTGAATGAGAGGAAGAGGGAGAAAAGTGAAGGGTAGGAAGTGAAATCTAAATATACCTGAGTGAAAAAGGAAAAGATCCACAGTATCCAGTGTAGTCAGGGAAAGAACTGTCACGGATATCTGTTAGCTCTGACGGTGAATACAGAAAATTCCTCCTGAAAAAGCTCATCTGCTTACCACTAAAGTACTTCTGGGATAGAGGAACCATGTTCTGAAGGGGAGCCACATTCTGAAGTTATGTGGGAGTTATGCATCAGTTTGCCCAATGCTGCAGGTGCAAAGTGGCTGTCTATAAGCATTCACTCCAAGACACAGAACAAACGGGAGTTCACAGGCATCGAAGGACAAACACTGGAAATCTTTCTACTATTCTGAAAAAAAAAAAAAAAAAAAAAAACAGAGTAGTATTTAATATCTACTTCACAGAGGCATAGTAAGTTTCTATATTAAGAAAACACAGCTTGCAAGCAAGTTGAGCAAGACCCTCAGAGCAAAGTGACAGATAAATGGAACAGTATTATTAGAACAGATTATTAGATTCTTTTGCTAAAGAGCCCTGTGACTGAGAAAGTTGTAGTCCATGGCTTTTTGCTAATCATATCCCCCAAAGGAACAAGCAGCAAACTTTTTACATTAGAGGATCTCAATAAATGTCTGTTGAGTTAAATTGGAGTTGGCAAAATGTCAATTAAATTTTTTTCAGTTTTTCTTTTTAAATTTTTACATATTTCAATTAATTTAATGAAGACATGAGAGCTTTTCATTTCCCCAAATCCTTTCTTTGATCAAAGCCAAGGAATAGACTGACAAATTAATTCTATTCTAATTCATGTCAGAAACAACACTTACTTCTCTTAGAAATGAAAAGTAAGTAAGCAACACCAAATGCTGGCAAGGGTGTGGAGCAATAGGAACTCTCATACATTGCTGGTGGAATTGTAAAATGGTACAGCCACTTTGGAAGACAGTTTGGCGGTTTCTTAGAAAACGAAACATATTCTTACCATATGATCCAGCAATCACACTCTGATATTTACCCAAAAGAGCTGAAAATTTATGTTCACACAAAAACCTGCACAAGGATGTTTATAGCAGCTTTACTCATAATTGCCAAAACTTGGAAGCAACCAAGATGTCCTTCAGTTAGGTGAATGGATAAATAAACTGTGGTATATCCAGACAACGGAATATTATTCAGCACTAAAAATAAATGAGCTATCAAGACATAAAAGGACATAGAGGAAACTTAAGTGCATATTAGCAAGTGAAAGAAGCCAGTCTAAAAAGACTACTGTTTGATTCCCACTATATGACATTCTGGAAAAGGTAAAACTATGGAGACAGTAAATAAATCAATGCTTGTAGCAGGGAGGAGGGGAGATGACTAGATGGAACATGGAAGATTTTTAAGGCAGTGAAAATATTCTGTATGATATTGCAATGATGGATATATGTTATTACACATTTGTCTCAACTCATAGATGTACAACACTAAGAGTGAACCCTAAGGTCAATACGGAATTTGATTGTTTATGACATGTCAGTGTAGGTTCATCCTTGATTAAAAAAAAAAAAAATTCCATTTTGGCCAAGATGTTGGTAAAAGGGGAGGCTATGCAGGTGTGGGGTAAATAGGAAATCCCTTGACTTCCTTCTCAATGCTATTTTAAACCTAAAACTGATGTCAAAAATTAAGTATTTAAAAAATAAAAAGTTAGCACTGACCTGCATTTGTCTTCTCTTTTTTTGTTTTTAAGATTTTATTTATTTGACTGGGAGAGAACACAAACAAGAGTGGAAGGCAGAGGGAGAAGCAGGCTTCCTGCTGAGCAGGGAGCCCCCGATGCGGGGCTGGATCCCAGGACCCTGGGATCATGACCTGAGCCAAAGGCGGATGCTGAACCGACTGAGCCACTCAGGCGCCCCGGATCATGCATTGTTTTCAATTGTCCTAGACCTGGAACCACTAATGAATGGTAGGAAAATATTACTTGTTAGACTGCCCATATTCCTACAGTCATACAGGCAGAGGAGAAAGATCAGTGGCTTCACTGACACACTCTCTCCCAGTCACACTGGCCTCCTTCTGCTTGTCCACACACCAAGCATGTTTCCACCTAAGATTTTTACATTTGCTGTTTCCTCACCGCAAACACTCTTTCCCCGGATAATGTGCGAATTCCTTCAAGTATTTCAAGTCACTTTCTCAGTGTAGCCTTCCCCGGGCAGCCTAACTAAAAGTTCAACCCACTTTCCTGCTTTATTTGTCCTACAACCTCAGTACATATTGCTATGTAACATATCCTAGGTTTTACATTTTTGTTCCATTGTATATTTCCCCTGCTGGACTGTATAAACTCTGTGAGAACAAGAATATTTTTTCCATTACTGTATCTTCATCCCTTAGAATGATGTCTGGCATATAACAGATCAGGAAATATCTGCTGAATAAATAAATGGATATGCAATCATGTTAAAAACATGAAATGAAGGGGCTCCTAGGTGGCTCAGTCAGTTAAGTGTCCGACTCTTGATCTCAGCTCAGGTCTTGATCTCAGAGTTGTGAGTTTAAGCCCCGCATTGGGCTCCGCGTTGGGTGTGGAGCCTACTTAAAAAAATAAATAAACAAGTTTTTAAAAAAAAAAAAAAAAACATGAAATGAAAAACGTCAGGGAGATACAGTAGATAGCCTTCAAATCTCTCTTCCTTGTCCCAGGCAACATTTTACCTAGATCTTGAATACAATCTATATTATAATTTTATTTCAAAAATACCAAGGTGTTTTGGGAGAAGACAGACAGCACTGATAAATTATGAATGCCCTAGGAAATTTCAAAAATTCTATTCTCTGCATTGTTCATAATACATTATACTTTGACATTTATAAAAATTAAAAACAAATAGAAATTAATCCCATCTTTAAAATATGAATCCTGTAAATGTTATTGGACTATATTTACATCACACATTTAAAAAGTTCATATAATGTTTAGCTTTAAAATCCATTACTATTTCATAATTTAGAATTTTTATATCAATGGATGTTCATTTTTGATAGTCATTAATATTTCTGCAACCAATATATTTGCTAATCCAATAATACTTATTTTCATTCTTTGCCTATACTATAAAAAAATTTTAATACTCAATTTTTAACCTTCTTCCAAGGGCCACTTTTTGAAAGCAGACATTATACTCTAGGAAATAGGAGCAAGCTGTTGAAAGGGTAGGATTAGAGAAGCCAAAGGATATTTAAGCATTGTAAATGATAAAAAATGTGTAATTATATAAACATTGCTGCTAGACCAAAGTTTTACCTGCACCCCTACTGGCTACATGCCTGTTAAAAGGCCTTAATGGACAGAGGTCCCAAGAAGAGATTGACATGGAATTCCACAAGGAAGTTCACTCATATGCCCCACTCTGAGTAGAATTTTGGAAAAGAAGACAGTAAGAGGATTATTTTGAGATTTTAGAATTAAGGGATTTAGGAGAGAATGGGCTGGGGACACAGAAAGCAATAACCTAAACCGACATACCCCAAGCAATTCAAGGTACAAACTTTCTCTCCTGATGATGTGTTGATTTAGAGTCAAAAATGAAATTTCCACTTTAGCAGTTTTCAGGGTTACATTAAATCAACTTTTGTGGCCCACAATGAAGCAGAGATAATTCAGATCAAGTTAGAAGACCATACTCATTGTTTGCAAATTACTCTACATTGAAGCAAATGCAGTAACATTCTTTCCCTTTTGACCCCACATAGTTATTCTTCGTTGTTTTAAAATAGAACAGAGAATCCGGTTCTAAATAGAAGATAAAGCAAATGTCTTTTATAAGATTTTGAGGGCCTAATGATTACATTTTAATTAAGTTATTGAGTTCCTTTGCTCCTTTAAATTTGAAGGTCCTGTTTTACATATGGCTATTTAACATGTAATATATTTCATTTATTAAATTGTTTTTGTCTGTCAACCCCCAAAATATATAAGCTCAAACAGGTCAGGGATTTTTGTTTTTATTGGTTTTTATTCACTTATGTATCCTCAAAATGTAAAGCACTACCTGGAACCTAGAAGGCACTGAATACATATTTATGGAATGGATGGATGGATGATGCTGTTAAAGTAGCCTCCTATGTGTATAGATATACCTAGAGAGAGTGATCCATAAGCTTCACATATCTACGTAGATACTGAGCATCCTAAGTTTTCTTGAAAGCCTAATTTAGACCAACACTTTTTAGCAGATATAAAAAGGGATCCTGGTTTTGAGGAGCTTATGATCCTGTTAGGTAGGCAAAACTAAACCGTGAGCTAACTAGAGAATAAAGAAATATAAAGTAAACCATGAAACTGTTACTTAGACCATCGATGCAGTCAACATTCACAGGAAGAAGAAAAGCGATGTTATTACCTTCATGGAAAACTTTGTGCAGAAGACTTGAATCTGGCCGTGAAGGATAAGGATGATTTCAGCACGGAGAAAGAAAAGCAAAGAACATATACAAGCCTTGAAATCATGATTCCTAGTAAAACCCATTAAGAATATAAGCTTGAAGGGAATCCAGGGATTCCCACTAGAGAAATTAAGGGACATCAGATTATGATGCATTCTTACTGTCAGGTTGACGATTCATGCATCTCTGATTCATCAGAAATATCAATACAGTGTTTACTACGTGCTAGGGATAGTGCTAAGTGCTAGAAGCATAAAGTGAACATGATAAAGTCCCCGCCCTCATGAAGCTTACATTCTGGTGGGAGAGATAGATAAGACATGAGTGAACGAATAAAACCATCTCAAGAGTTACAAGTATCTTGAGAGATGTACAACATGTCAATGACTAGGAAAGTTTAATATTGGATAAGGTACTCAGAGAAGGCCGTTTGAGTTGAGTTTTTCATGAGCATGGGAAAGGAATAACTGGCAGTCAAAAGATTCCAACTAATCCCTGGATGTGAAAATGGAAAGGGTACAGAGAATTGATCCCTGAGAAAAAGGGACCAAGGGAGTCACATTACAGCGTAGGCACAGAGGGAATTACAGGTACGTAGGGAGCTCACCTACCCTGCAGAGGTCTAAAGAGGCCTGACGCACAGACATGGTGACTGTGAGGAAGGTTGAGTGTAAGACGTGGATATTAAATGGGGATTAAATGAAACTTGGGAGGCGTTACAATGAACTCCAACAACTCCAGACAAAAATAATTCCCAGAAATGATTACTCCTAGGTATTTGCCCAAAAGAAATGAAAACATATGTTCACACAAAGACCCATAAGTGAATGTTTATAATAACTTCATTCATAATAGCCCCACAACTGGAAACAACCTTAATTGTCTATCAAATGATGAAGAGATAAACAAATTGTTGGCCCATCCATTTAAATAATACTGCTCGTCAGTAAATAAAAATATTAACTGATATTTGCAACAAAATGGATGAATCTCAAAAACATTATGTTAAGTGCAAAAGCCAGACATGAAAGACTATGTACTACACGATTCCCTTTATATGAAATTCAAGAAAAAAATCAAAACCCTTGTGAGAAAAAGCCGAACGAACGGTGATTTCCACAGGCATAGAGTGGATGGGATAGGGTTGACTGTGAGGAGGAGCTAGAGAACTTGTAGGGTGAAAAAAATGTGACTAATATCATGACTGTAGTGATGGTTACACAGCTGTATACATTTGTTAGCTTATATTGTACATTTAAAATTGGTGAATTTCACGTATGGGGACAAGTGGTAGCTGTACTTGTGAACCTAGCAAAATGTATAAACTTGTCAAATCACTATGTTGTACACTTGAAAATAATGCAACATTGGTGTCAACTACACTCAAATTAAAAAATGGTGAATTTCATTTTATGTAAATTATACTTCAAAAATCACACAAAAATATAATTCCTATGTCTTCTGCACAGCATTGTGAACCCCTTCATTGCCAGGACTATGTATCACTAATGCTTGTCACAGTCGCCAAAACATAATAAAAATTTAATAAATGAAGAAATAAGTGAGTGAATGGAAATGTAATTGGTACAGAACTCAGTGTCCTTTAAGAAGTCATAAAAAAATGCTTTACAGACCCTATGCTTGCCTTAAGTCCTGAAAATACTTCTATATTAAAGTTGTTGAGGTTTTTGGAGGACATTTGAAACTTCTTTCTACAGGTCTTGCTTTCTTGTCAGTCAGTCCTTTATAAGACATTGTGCTGCCTAATATCAGGGTTCTTCCTTAGCTTTGGCTTCTGTCCAGTGAAGGTTCCTAGCGAGTTTTTATACAATCTGAAATATATTGATATCCTTATTACTGCTCTAAACTCCTGACATTTCATTTCATTTATTGGTCAGCTTGCCAAATGACACTCTCCAAGAACTTGTATTATCGTGTTCCTTTGGCAATTTTAGAGAGTTGTTTGGATGACCTGGGAATAAAGTTTGATTCCAAGGTGAATCACTTCATATATAATTTAATTTTTAATAATCACAAATAGTCTTTTAGCTACTTTCTCCTCAAAAAATTAATTTTACTTGTCAACAAAGTCTGAGCCAGCAACATAGATTTAGAAATCAGACTTTACTTTGTTACTTTTAAAAAACTTTTAAGGCTTATTTCTTCACAAGAACATCAGATGAGTTGCACAAATACAAGTCAAAGTTCCAAGTGAGCAGATTGCTTAGGTTTACCACACTTTGCCTTCTGAGAGTGAGACACAGCACATGAGACACTGGGGTTCCTTCAACCATTTACACCAAAGCAATCATTAATGAAGTACGAAGCTGTTGCTAGAAGACCAAGCATTAGTAGTCATCATATCTACCAAGTTTACTCTCTCCCCATGCACTGTGGCTGAGCAGGGCCCATCTTCGTCCTGTGGAAAAACAAGAGTATGTGCTTCCAGTGGTCACACCTTGGTGGATGAACCAACATGCAGATGTCAGTTAAATGGTAAGTTATATTGACAGAAACATTCGTGACTAGAAAACATCCTCTGTTGCTTAAATCCAGAGAGTAGAGGGTTGGTCACAGATGTGGCATAAACTCGTATATGGTTGTCAGAAACAATCGCTTTGTGGACTCCCAGAGATAGGCAGAGGTCGGCCATTTGGGCTGATGCTCTCTTAAAGGAATCCAAGCACTGACCTGTTTCCCAGTCCAGGGTACACATGGGAGAACCATGAGAACTGACCTCCATAGTAAGTTCAGATTCAGTAGCAGGTCCATAAAGTTTATAGGTTTGTAACAAAGTTTGGGTAGAAACTGGAATCACTAAATTCTGTAATAAACACTCAATAAAAACCTTAATTGAAATAAACGTGCAATCCACTGTAAAATGCTCTCCCCGCCCCCCCCCCCCCCCCCCCCCCCCCCGCCCCGTAGCTGCTCAGGTGGTTACAATTTGTGCATTTCACTTCCGGGTCGAGGCGCTGCACGGTCTTACTATGACCCTCCTCGTGGGCCCTCACGTAATTGCACGCTATCCAAAGAAATGAGCTGGGCATATAATAAAAATCTGAATGCCAGAAATCAAAAGAGAAAACAGTAAATATTTCATTCTTCAGAACATTTTTTTAGAAAAATTGGAGGTTTTTATTTATTGACTAATGTGGAACTACAGCAAGACTAGACTGCCAATTACAATGCAAGCCCAACATTTGAAAGAGTTACGCTGAACACCTTCTTTAAATTCCTAATCCAAGAATGTGGAAATATGTGCTCAGGTTCCTGGGTTTTTTCCAGCTTATACTGCCAATAGAGAATTCTAGGTTTCCTGTGTATTTCCTCAAACTGCCTTTTCAACTTTGACTACATGCTGGAGCAGTTTGTATCAGCTTGAGTACTTGCCAAAACCACCTCATGAATCAATGTTTTCATCATATAAGTAAGATGGCTCACAGTACGGATCGAAGCTACCAATTTCAATGTTCCAGGCACGCACTCATTTACATCTTCTATTTTCTGGCTAATTGCTAATGCTTTCTCACATCTTTTTATTTTGTATTTGATTCCAAAATGAGTTTGTATTATTTGACAAGAATTACTCTCTACGTAGTGGTGTTAGGTAAATAGGTGAGAGAAGGCTTGCACTTTCAAGAAAAAAAAATTGCACGTCATGTTCTACATCGTGACAAGCATTTTAGGAATAAAACGCTGCTGGCATCTGAATAGCTGATCATATTTACTTACAAGTTCAGTGTCCCCTTAATCATTTTTTCATGTAAAACTACAGAGAGGGACATTGGCCATTTTCCCACAGCGATCACATTAATTTACCGTAGAGTCAAAATTTTCCCCTTAAAATGTGTCTTTCAGTTTATGGTAGTCATTTCTTCTGTCAAATACTTAGCTCCAGTGTATAAGTATGTTGAAAAGGAAATCATGAAATTGTATTTAAATGTTTTACATTACATTCTTTATAACCTCTCATAGAATATTTAATTTTTTATTATGTTAATCACCATACATTACATCATTAGTTTTTGATGTAGTGTTCCATGATTCATTGTTGGTGCATAACACCCAGTGCTCCATGCAGAACGTGCCCTCGTTAATACCCATCACCAGGCTAACCCATCCTCCCACCCCCCTCCCCTCTAGAACCCTCAGTTTGTTTTTCAGAGTCCATCGTCTCTCATGGTTCGTCTCCCCCTCCGATTTCCCCCCCTTCATTCTTCCCCTCCTGCTATCTTCTTCTTTTTTTTTTTAACATATATTGTATTATTTGTTTCAGAGGTACAGATCTGTGATTCAACAGTCTTGCACAATTCACAGCGCTCACCATAGCACATACCCTCCCCAATGTCTATCACCCAGCCACCCCATCCCTCCATGCCCCACCACTCGAGCAACCCTCAGTTTGTTTCCTGAGATTAAGAATTCCTCATATCAGTGAGGTCATATGATACATGTCTTTTTCTGATTGACTTATTTCGCTCGGCATAACACCCTCCATTTCCAACCACGTCGTTGCAAATGGCAAGATTTCATTCCTTTTGATGGCTGCATAATATTCCATTGTATATATATATACACCACATCTTCTTTATCCATTCATCTATCGATGGACATCTTGGCTCTTTCCACAGTTTGGCTATTGTGGACATTGCTGCTATAAACATTGGGGTGCATGTACCCCTTCAGATCCCTCCATTTGTATCTTTGGGGTAAATACCCAGCAGTGCAATTGCTGGATCATAGGGTAGCTCTATTTTCAACTTTTTGAGGAACCTCCATACTGTTTTCCAGAGTGGCTGCACCAGCTTGCATTCCCACCAACAGTGTAGGAGGGTTCCCCTTTCTCCGCATCCCTGCCAACATCTGTCCTTTCCTGACTTATTAATTTTAGCCATTCTGACTGGTGTGAGGTGATCTCTCATTGAGGTTTTGATTTGGATTTCCCTGATGCCGAGCAATGTTGAGCACTTTTGAATATTTCAGTTTTTTTTAAAGATTTTATTTATTGATTTGACAGAGAGAGAGAGGGAAAGAGAGAGCACAAGCTGGGGGAGCGGCAGGCAGAGGGAGAGGGAGAAGCAGGCTCCCCGCTGAGCAGGGAGCCCAATGCGGGACTCGATCCAGGACCCTGGGATCATGACCTGAGTCAAAGGCAGATGCTCAACCAACTGAGCCACCCAGGCGCCCCAGAATATTTAATTTTTGAAGAAACGTAAAGCAATGCTAATTTTTAAAATACCTGAGATTTTCATAAATAAAATAATTATTGGGTCACATTAAATCTACTGGCTCCTGATTCCATTGAACTTACTCAGCTATCCCTCAGCTCAGGAAAATATAATGTCACTGCTTTAGAACAATTTGTGATAAAGAAAACTAAGAGATTAGGGGGCGCCTGGGTGGCTCAGTTGGTTAAGCGGCTGCCTTTGGCTCAGATCGGGCTCCCTACCCCTCAGGAAGTCTACTTCTCCCTCTCCCTCTGAAAGAAAGAAAACTAAGAGATTAAACCAATTTAGATGGATGAGCTTCTTCAGAATGTTGGTAATACTGTTGTAGCTCTGAAGCAAGACACCAAGCAAATTTGACAAATAGATGGTCTTACTAATGTGTTTCTATGACATGGGGGTGGAGCAAGGAAGGTAGGCTATTCAGAAATTAGTCTCCATTTGTCTTATTAGCTAAACAATTAGTTTTCCATGGTACAATTTATAGGTTAAACCTCTGCTCTCATAAAAAGTCCTACTAACATCTATTGCTGAGCGACTCTACTGTTTGTTTCAACGGAGTAATTGGCGAAGCTTCTATCAAATGTCTGAGATCTTGGATTTACACTGCAAATAGGCACCTGGATACAAAGCAGTGGGGTACGCTCAAATGTTAAGTATTAGGAGTTAGTAATACTGGCTCAGCAAAAGCATATATATATATGGAAAAAAGTTTCCTGAACTTTCAGCCACTTAGGCTCCCTCAAAAAGAAACTTTAGCTCATTTCATAATGATGGCATTCATAAACAACAGTTCTTGCACGGGACTGGAGGGGTTGATGTCATTAACCAGATCCACGCTCTCTTCCTCCACAGAGGACGAACAGTGCTCAGCTCTATCTGAGCACCTGATCGCTGATAAGCATGAAATCGTTAAGAACGCGTTTCGCGGCCGGTAGTGAGCAGCAGAGTCTGCGAGAACCACAAAGCAAAAACAGTATAGTGAGTAAGACTATTGGTATGGGAGTCAGTTAAACTGAAGTTTGAAGCATCAACATATTTTACCTGTTTAACTTGGAGAAGTCATATTAAACTTTACTACATAGTATAAGAGAGAATAAAGGATCGTATGGCGGTCTTATGGGACAGATATAAAAATGGAGTTCATCACTTCCACCTACATTCCACTGGCCTGGACATAGTCATATATTTACATTTATTGTAAAGGGAAACTGGAAAATACAATCTAGCTAATTGCCAACGAGGACGGGGGAAACTGGTTTGGTGGACAGCTAGCCCGTGTGCAACGGTTTTAAGGACAAAAATATGAAACCCTTGCAGGGAAGTTAACCACTGGCTCAGTTCTACCTCCTCATCCAGCTTGCAAGTAGCTTAGGACAGGAAACAGGGCTTAAACATCTTTGCTTTCTTAGCATCTTCACTTGCACACGAGGTGTTCGAGAAAAACTCGAAGGAATTAATTTACTTAATTATATTCTAGTAGCAAAGGCAAATTAATGCAGCTACCAGAGTGAAAAATAACCTCTTTCCTCAATGAAAAGATCAAGCCAAGTATTTTTGAACTGATTATATTTTTATTAAAATAACTACAATACAATGAACCCATAATTGGTTACTCCGAATAACAGCTGAGTTAGTGAATTTCAATATTTGTTTTATTATTGAATGCAAAAGCAATGGTAAAGACTGCAAAACATAAGCATTCTCTCATTTTTCTTAAGAGAACAAAAACATGCAGGAAATGCTTAATGATACAATGATTTGGTAATTTCCTAATTTGCTACAGAAGAAGAAGCATTTATCAGGTGAGGTTTTCATGGGTACGCTGCAGCAAACCATTAATGTGATAAATCCAAATCCCATAAATCAACCAAAACAAATACATCTTCAAACATAGCAACAGCTACAGGGGTACCTTAGTCTCCAATTCATGGAGGTAAAACTTCAGGTCGTGGAAGAAAAAACTATATAAAATGAAGGGTATGGTTTGTGAATCCGCAAACCAAATAGGCAGTGGGCTGGAGAAAGTCTTCCATAGTTTAATCACGAGATATTATGGTATCTGTTAAACACAACCAAAGAAGAGCAAGAGAAAAAGTTTGATTATGTAAATACGAAAACCCATGTTTGATAGATATGTGGAACAAATACCCTTTATCAAACTGTGATTATTTAAACATGAATATCATGAAGCAGGTATCAAAAGCATGAGTCAGCGAGTGGGCCCTTTAAAACCGTGATGCTGGAACATTGCTGAGAGAGCAGATCTTGAGTGTTCTCACCACACACACCAAAAAAAGGGGCAACTATGTGAGGTGACTGATGTGTCAATAAATATGGTTGTGGTAGTCATTGCACAATGTATACATATACAAACTGTCATGTTGTACACTTTAAATACACACAATTTTTACTTGTCAATTATACCTCAGTAAAGCCAGGGTGAGGGGGCTGATGATGGAGGGTCACAGTAAAGACGAGGGCTAGGATGTGGTCACGGAGTGAGTGGCCAGGATGACACCGAGGACCAGATGGTTGAACAAGAGCAGGCCAGTGACTAAGAGGCCAGTTGACAGGGAAGATTCGATTGCAAATGATCCATTTGCTAGGATGGAAGGCAGGAGTGGTGCTGGCGGACTGACAGGGAGTCAGGAACTAAAGACCCAAGGACCCAGGGCTCAGGAGATAACCACACACGGAGACGTGATGGCAGAGGGTAGAGTCTGATGACACGGGATTCAGAGATTTCTTTTCCCGAAGGGTAAGAATGATTTGGAAACAGCAATGAAAATACAAGGAGGAAGGAAAGCTGTGTGAGAGAATATAGACACCAAAAGATAGAACTGCGGAGGAAGCAGCATCTTCTGGGAAATACCAGGAAAATATAGGGGATTTGTTAATGACAGACTACTGTGTTCTCTCTGCATGAATAGCCTTTCAGGAGCTGGCGGGATGCCTCCACTAAATGGTGCTTCATGATGCTTTCCATGACTGACCATGCATTCAAACATGCTAAAAAGACCCCCAAACCATTTGAGACTCCTTTTCTCCTGCTCTTCATACTCTGAGGAAGAGGAGCCATGGAAAATTTGAAGCCTGAACGTCCAGTCTTGCAAGCCCAGTGAAAGATCCTGGCAATTCAGGGGCCAGTTGCAACACATCACTTTTTTATTTCATTTGCTTGTGTTTTGTATTTGGGGAGCGCTTGTTAAAATGGAGGCATGGGGCCAGGCGGTGATTAGGCCATCCCAGTGAGGAAAGCTGACTAGACCAGGATGCTTGCTGGACAAGAATTTAAACCGGGCAGACTTCTTCAGGATTTCAGAATGATGCTCATATTCTTAGATTTGAAATGTGTTACAGTTTGCATTGTTATAAAAGAAATCTCACTGGATTGGGGGATGTGAAAGGGGACAGGGAGAAAATTCCTCAACTTTTTCCCCCAGAAACCTTATAAAATTGTTTGTCATCATTTTTAGTGTTTTACACTTATATAAGTCAAATGTGGTTTATAAGAACATTTTTAGAAAATTAGCTTTGGGGTATGGGATCTTTCAGAAGCTGAAAGCTAGGTACATTTATTTAGAATTATGACTTTTAGACTTTATGACCACGTCCCAGAACTATAAATACATTTTACATTTTAACCCAGTATATATACACATTAACAAAGCCATATACTGCACACATGAAATAAAATATTCATTAAAAAATATTGTTCATGGATGTCAAATGCACCCTCATGTTTCTAATCTACTTCCTGTTTTGTATTTTTTTTTTAGGTAGAGAGAGAGACAGGGAGAGGTGGGGAGGGGCAGAGAGAGAGAGAGAGAGAGAGAGAGAGGGAGAGAAGAGAGAATCTTAAGCAGGCTCAGTGCCCAGTGTGGAGCCCAACTATGGGACTCAATCTCACAACCCTGACATCATGACCTGAGCTGAAATCAGGAGTCACACCCTTAACTGACTGAGCTACCCAGACATCCCTATTTTATTTCCTGTTTTAAATACTGGCCATGACTTATTAAACTAACTTCAAGACCCACTAACTGGTCACAAATGACAGTTTGAAAAACACTGATCTTTGAGTGGCAATATGGAATTGCCTTATTCTTTTTTTTTCCCTATCAAAGGTAAAATGTTTATCTCTTCTGTCTCTGAAATAGAAAAAAAAATGCCACTATCTTAAAAAAAATCAAACACCAATAACCAGCATAAGAAAGTAATTGTACAGTAATCATAACAGCTAACATTTAATGAGTGTTGGGCGTAGAACTACATTCTTTACATTCATCATCTTATTTAATCATCACAACAACCCTATGAGGTAGATACTTTCCCAAAGTACATTTCCATTTTACAAATGATGGAATTGAGGGTTTTAACCCTACAGTACACTATATTGTCCACACTGCCCCAATTTTTCTCACCACAACGTACTGGCTATTAATGGACACATCGCGGGGGGGGGGGGGGGACAAAACATGATAGACATCTTTGGGGATTTCTATTCATACCATGTTTATCCTTCCACATGGAGCACAATTAAAGGACTATACAATATGTATCACCTTTTCCATGTTCATTATCTTTACAACTCAACTTCTTAAAGTAGTACAGCTTGAACTTCAGAAAACTCACACAATAGCTTTCAGAATTCTGATGCTTTTATCTGTTTCTATTTTCTATTCTCTGGTATCAGATGGCTTCCATCTCCTCAAAATGCTGCTGCTAGTTATCTAATTTAACATTGTTAGTGGCAGCCAGAGAAACTTTGAGATATAGCCATTTCATCAATTATCTCCAGCTGGGAGGATTTAGTGCTTTTAAATAGGGCCACAATATCAAGTTCATCTACACTATTAGTGAGGTCTTTATCACTGCCAAGTTCAGAAAGGGCTAAAGCATTTAGAATGGTGGTTTTTTTGCCTTTGTATTTTGGGTGCAGTTCATTTTCTCGCTGTTGCAGAGCTTTCATCTCCAAGAGAACCACCACTCAAAATCAAGTCAAGGCAGAACTGTGGAATGAACACACACCTTAGGTCAAGCAAAGAGTTAGTCAGCATCTACTGATCCCCCCTATGTTCAAAGCTCAGTACTAGAACCTACATCAACCTTCAAAAGGAATAGGAAAAAATCTTACATGAACATTAGTGCTGTTCATCAAAGACTTCTACTGTTTCCAGGTATACGGTAACACTGTACCTATCCACCCCTCGGAGTGAGGGGAGTGAGGCATGGTAAAATGGCTTGCCTCACAAATAAGCAGTGTCACTTCCAGGCAACGTGTGAAGAGCCAGTATGTGATTTCAGTGCTCCCCTCACCTCTGTGGTACTGATCAGCAGGGATCCAAATAGTAGCTGCTCTATCAGCTTGGGTCTTAAAGCAACACCTAGTGGGGAAAAGTCCTAAATGACCTACAACAGATACACAGCACCAATGATTAAAAACAAAAACAAAAACAACCTTTTGCTTGAAGCCACTGAATCTAGGGAATTGTATCCTGACCGATACAACTTCCTCTGTCACTTTAGATCTCTGAAGGGATTTTAAAACTTTACAAAGCGCTTTACAAAGCATTTTACAAAGCACACCAAGAAAAAAAGGTTTGAACAGTACTAAGTATAAATGGAAATTTTAGATTATGTAAACAGAAGACAAAAGAGCAAAGCAATTGCTAAATAAACGAATAACTTGGTGGTTAAATACGGGCAGGAATTTCAACATGAAGCGTCCAGGAGGCAGGGGGAATAGGAGGGAGTGTGAAAGGGTGTGTGTAAAGGTGCAGAGGAGGAACTAAACAGGTCACACGAGCAAAGCCACATTTGATTTTTTTGTTGGAGCAAACAACTAAGAATAGAAATACTTGAGAGGGGAAAGAAAAGGTAATTGAAAGGGGGGTGCAAAAACCAGACAAGGGCGTTCAGGCATGGATATTAATTCACTCATTCTTCTTTATTCATTCATTCATTCATTCATTTGT
This sequence comes from Zalophus californianus, assembly GCF_009762305.2. Taxonomy (NCBI): domain Eukaryota; kingdom Metazoa; phylum Chordata; class Mammalia; order Carnivora; family Otariidae; genus Zalophus; species Zalophus californianus. The sequence continues at coordinate 80,343,503 of NC_045598.1, read as the reverse complement.
TCACTCATTCGTGTCTTCTGTAAGTATTATGAGCTAGGAATTCCGCTAGCCAGATGCTTGGAAACCAAAGATAAATGAATTATGATCACTAATCTTAGATCTCAACTTTTTGTACGGTTCACGTAAACAAATGATCCCAATATGGTAAACTTACTAGTTTTAGTATAAACGTTTATGCTACCAGAAACATTCAAGCCAGGAAGGACTTAATTTGCGTGTAGGGAAGGGTATAAATGCGGAGAAGATGAAGGGATCTGGCAAGGCTTGAAAACAAAACATGACTTTTGAGCAGATTCTTCAAGGATTATTTACCACACAGGGAAGGGAAGGAAAGATATTTCAAGGAGAAGAATATCAATTCCTTACTCGTTGTTTCAACATCAGTTCTGCGTAGGCATTTTCTTAAAGTGCTCTGTGTGTTGGTCTCACTACAAGGCTAGTAAGTATTTATCAAACACCTAACACCTACTACCTGCCAGGTACTGTGCCAGGCTCAGGATATACAGCTATCCTTCCTTACCTCACATTCCAGCTGGGGAAACGTGAGATAATCGATTAAACAAGTAATTGCAGTCACTTGTGACATGTGTTCTGACAGGGGAAAGGTACACCAGAACATAGCAAGGGCACCGAATGTGGTCAAAAGACGAGGAGGAATACTGCCCAGAGGAAGTTGCCTTTAGATGGGATCTAAAAGCTCAAAAGGAACTAGCCAGATGACAAGGAAAGGGAAGGTGGCTCTAGGGAAAAGGACCCACCTATATGAAGACTTGCAAGTAAGAGAGAGTGTAGGATGCTAAAGAAATGGATAGAAGTCCAATATGGCTAAAGCGTGGAGGAGGGAAGGCCAGAAGGAGAGCTGAGGAACACACACCTGGGGAAAGGGGAGGAGCCAACTACAGTGGAGTTTTTATCCCAAAATCTGTGGAGGGTCTTTGAAATGTTTTTTTAAAGGAGGGCATGATAAACTGTGTGTTCTAGAAGACAGCTTGTGTGGCAGACAGGAGAATGGAAAAGAAGCAGACCCAGAGACAGGCAGATTTGGTCAGAGGCTTTTGCAGGGACCCAGGAGAAAGAATGTAGCTTATTTACTAGGTCAGCAACAGTAGAGATAGAAAGTCTGGGAAATATCTAGAGTAGTGACATAATGTGGTTTGGAACTATGTACAAAGAGAGAGACAAGAACTGAGGATCATCGTGAAGCTTTTGGTTTCCAGTTTTGACCAACGGACATATAGCGATGCAAATCAGTGAGATAAGGGACACAGGATATGCAAAATCACTGAGAATAAAAAAGAATCACATATGCAGAGAACCAGATTATCTCAACATAGTAAGAAATGGAGCTCTACTTGGGAGCAGGTGAAACTCAATGTTGCTTTAAGTTGAGATTGCACGTCTTTCAATGATGTCGATGCTAAGGCAACAGACTGAAAGGCAGAGTCTGCCAGATTCAGAGCCAGAGATTGAAGTGATCTGATTTCATGTAAAAAGATAACTCTGGAGACAGGGTGGGTGGAAGATTGAAAGAGAAAATTGCTAACGATGAAATGGGAGATCACTTCAGTTGTCCAGGCAAGCAATAATAAGGCCATAAACTAAGCCAGCCATGGTGGGGTCCCAGAGGAAGGAACAGAATAGAAATTTAGGGAAAGGAATCAATAGATATTGAGGATAAGCATGCGAGGGGGTGAGGGAAAGAGAGGTGCTGAAGACAAGCCGGATATTCTAGTTTGGGAGACTGGAGAAGTAGTGAATCTATTAACGGAGGGATTCTCTTTGAGAAGAGGAGGAGTTTCGGCGAAAACATAATGTATTTGCTGCGGACGTGTGAGGTTTGACATACCTGTGGGACACAGAAGGAACTCTAGTAAATGCTTTTTGTAATCCTGAGATACGTCTGGAGCTTAAGAGGAAGTGGGGAACAGGAGATACAGTGTGGGAGTCATCAACATCTGTTGGAGGCAAGGGAAGGGTGGTAATTGCCCAGAGAGAAGAAATGGAAAGACAAGAAAACAAAGAGGACACCCTGGGCAGCTCTGTAATCTAAGGTGTTGCTGGGTGCAGGAGGATGAGTGTGATGGGAGCCGCTCTAGCCTCTGAAGAGGCTGGGGACCTACCAAAAGACAAAAAAATTGGGGGTGCTTGACCTGTATCTATGTGTTAAAAGAATTAAAAAGTGAGAAGTTGATAGAAGAGAGACCAACATGAGAACTCTAACAGCAGACCAGCCCCAGAGAAGAGTAAGTTTCAATACCATCATAAGTAACACTTAATAAGGACATAAATGATGATAGGTCTTTGACCATAATGAATAATAAAAACATCAAATTTTAGTTCCTTTCCTCATGCAATCAGTTTTCCCATAAATTGGGCAGTTTTTTATTGAATAAAAAAACTAGATAAAAAGAGACTATTCAGTCACTAGTAGAGGGAAAGAATAACAGTAACTATTATTAGTTGGGCAAATGGGCCAGAAAGAGTAGAAAAAAAGAACTTATAGTAAATTTGGCTGTTTGACTACCCAACTGAGAACCTGTCATAAGGCATCAATTTAAGCGTGCCTGCAGCAGTGTTCAGCTCCAAACAAGGTCAGTAAAAAATGTCAGGAGCACAAGCAAAGAGTCTCCACCTATTCATGCATAATGCTCATTCCAGAGCTATCTGGAGACTCTGGGACTGCTCGGGTGTTGGAGGTTTGTAAGTCCTGACTAGCACGTGTATGGCATGATGACATGTCAGTGCATACCAAGCATCTGTGTAAAATATTAGTTTTGAATTTAACCAGGCATCTCATTAAAAGGAAAAATATACTGTAAGATTTCCAAAGAACATAAGCCTCTGTTTGGTTTTTCTCATATCTTGGGGAAAACCATAAACAGAAAGATATTTGTCTATATCCATGGCTGGGGCCCCAACATAGTACTGTATAATGGAGTGAGTCATTTCCCTGTAAGCAATGATGTGAAATATGCTGTAATTATGTTCTCGCTCATGTCACAAGGAGAAAACAAAACATTGGAGTAACATTACTCTGCCTTATGAACTGTCAAACATTCATCAATGATTTCATCCCACACTGGTAATGACCATTCACAGCTTTTACAATCACGGAACTGCCGGCTTGATTTGAGAAGAGGAAAATTAGGAAATTGGGGTGTTGCGTTCATAATTAGCTTTATCATTACAGTCCAGGCAAAACCCAGAAGCCTATATTTTAACTGACTTGCTAACATATTTGAAAGCAAGATTTCTAAGGAGATTATTTTTTCTAAATTCAGAAATAAGGGGAGAAAAAAAGCAAGTTACATTTCAAAATATCTTAATATTTAGTATTAGGAGGTTAGAAAACTATTATCTGTTTAGCATAAGTGAACTTCACACTCCCCTAAAACTCAGGTTTTCTTCCATGAAAATGTGCCCAGAGGCTATGGCACAAAGAGCAGGATTAACAAACTGGAATGGAATAAATGGTTGTTTTAGTTTGCTTGGGCTGCCATAACTCAACACCACAAATAAGATGGATCAAACAATAGAGAAGTTTATCATTTTGCAGTTATGAAAGTTAGTAGTCCAAAATCAGGATGTCAGCGAGATTGGTTCCTTCTGAGGGCTTCTCTCCTTGCCTACAGATGAGCATCTCTCCACATCATCTTCTCTCTATGAATGTGTCCATCCTTATTAGATTAAGGCCCACATAATGACTTATTATGACTTGATTACTTCTGTAAAGACCCTATCTCCAAATAAGGTCACGGGCTAGAACTCTAACATTTCTTTTTTGGGGAGACATAATTCAATCCATAACAATGGTTAGAATAATCTTTTTGGGAGAGTAAATGAATGGCTTCAAGTCCCATCCATTTACCTGTTATCTGCTATTCACTCTCCTCAGGTAACAAGATAAAACAGACAAATCAGAGATACATCACCAAGGAGTTCAGTTGCTGAGAGGAGTGAGTTGGTAATGCCAGTCCAGTTCCTTAAGGACAAAAATCTTAACAGGTAATTTTCTTGTAGACACACCCATTATTGCCTCAGTAAAGCTGACTAGGGAAAATAATACCTACATGCTATGTCACTTATGACCATTACAACTCACCAAGTGTTTAAGTCCCAATAATGTGAAACTATTGAATTCTACATTAAAATTTCTCTATCACTTCCATTCCTAGGATTCTAAAAAAGTAGAAAATATCTTCCTCTCTAAAGCTGAACAACAGGATGATACTGCAATGCATCAGATTAAGATAAATTTGGGCTTTGCATCTGAAACAGTAAGAGACTTAGATTCATTCACCCTCTGACCTGGACTCAGGAATATTTATCCTGAGGAGATGCAATAACCCTACACAATGTTGCCATCATGGAGCCTGAGCGGAGCCTTTCCTGCTCCGCTGCATCTTCATGACAAACTAAGAAAATAAACTCTCTTCCAAGGAAATAATTCAATACATGTAAAAGGATGTCCATCCGAGAATTATTTCTAGTAACAACTTTAATTGCATACTCAACATCAATCAGTAGCTCAATATCAATCATTAATTATGTTATACTTATGAAAGATTTTTCGGTCATCAAAAGTAGTAAACATACTCTCTGTCAAATGAATAAATAAAATCTTTTAAAAAGGGGGAGTGGGCGGACGCCTGGGTGGCTCAGTCAGTTAAGCCTCTGCCTTTCGCTCAGGTCATGATCCCGGTGTCCTGGGATCGAGCCCCCTGTTGGGCTCCCTGATCAGCAGGGAGCCTGCTTCTCCTTCTCCCTCTCCTCCTCCCCCTGCTTGTGCTCTCTCACTCTCTTGCTCTGTCAAATAAATAAATAAAATCTTTTTTTAAAAAGGTAGTAAACACAAAGATTATACAGTGGCCTGACCATGTGATACTACAGCAAAACACACAGGTGAAAACTCCATTCATGCTCACAGAGCCTTCAGTCACACTCAAGTGTCCCTAAGGAGACAACTGAAGATTATTAGATAGCTGAGAAAATGTTTTAACATAAAATGCATAACTCAAAATGAAGACAGGGAAAAAAACTGATTGGAGGAAAGAGGCTATGGAAGAAGAAAGTTTCACATAAAAGCTATCATGCATAACCTTAGATATGGAAAGATAACAGCATCCACAAAATAAGAACAAATATTATTTGAGAATTTTTAAAGGAAAAAACTCAGAGTTCAAAAAATTTTGAACTTAAATCTCAAGTAGAAGAAATAACAAACTCAATAGAATAGTTGGAATAAGAAAATCTCCAAAAAAGCAAAGAAAAAAAATAGAGATGAAAAAGAAGTAGAAAATATTAAGAAAATTAGAGGATAGTTCGGGAACTTCAACATCAGATAATAAAAGTTCCAGATAGACACCACAGAGAAAATGGAATGAGGAATATTATTAATAAAATAAATAAACAAATCAGAAAAATATCCCACACTTGCAGGGTAGGAGTTTCAAGAATTGAAAGAGTTCATCCAGTGCCTATTACCATAAAAAAAAAAAGTGGACTTACACTACAGCTTATTATTATGAAATTTTGGAACACTGGAAACAAAGAGAAAGATCTACAAGTTCCAGAAAGAAAAGAAATCAAGTTATATAAGCAAAGGATCAAGAATCAGAATGGTGTTCAGTTTTTCAAGAATAATGGAAGCTGAAATATAAGGAAGCAATGATTTCAACTTTCAGAAAATGGCTTACAATCTAGATTTCTGTATCAAGCTAAATTAGCAAGTAGGCATGATTGTCAACCCTAAACATTTTTTCCAATATGCAAAATATCTCTAATTTGGGTTTCCTCAGAAACAACCTCTGAGACAAGGATTTTAGTACAAATAGTTTATTTGGGAGGTGATCCCAGGGAGCACTGGTACGAAGAAGGGAAAGAAACAAAAAAATAATGCTTTATTGAATAGGTCATCTCTATGGACTACTGAGACTCAGAGGTTCTTGTAGTCATATCCAGCAACAGATACAGAATTCTGAATATCAGAGGAATCTGGGGAGGGCACCAGCAACATTTGTTACAGTCAGGAAGTTACAGAAGCAGATGCTTCATCAAAATGCAGGGAACAGGGGATGCAACTCCAGAGAAAGGTGAAGGGCTCCCCCTGGAATGATGGCAAATGGAGATAAGATGATAACTAGACCGCAGCCAGCTGAGAGTTGGGGAAGCCAGTAAGCCCCAGGGAAGATGTCCCCAAGAATGTGAAACTGATTCACTATCCGATGTGTTTCATCAGAGGAGATTAAGACAATTGAGGGAGACACTGAAACTGAATAAGGGGTAAGTACACGGAAAACCAAGAAAACAAAAAAGCAAGATAATTATTAACCTGAGAGAAAAACAAAAAGTTGTGCAAGAAAGAAAAAATAATTATAGCATACTCCATGAATGAGGTACTGTTTTTTTCTTTTGATGTTTCATCACGTCCGTATATGGAGACCTACCATGTATTTTAAAGTCATATATCTTCCTCAGAATGTATTCTAATTCATGTAACATCCCTCCATGTTAGATATTTCAGTTATGCCTGTCTTTTTTCTATCACAAATAATGCTATAATGAACATCCTTGAAATTTTCTGTAAGATATATCACTAAGATGAAATTTCTGGGTCAAACGGTACATACATATAAAGTTTGACTTTTTTTTTTTTTTTTTGCCAAATCCATCTCCAAAATTTTTTTCATCAGTTTATACAGCCACCATGCACAGTCCTTTTCTGTATATCTTTTACAGTGGACATTATTAATCTGCTTTTCCTGGGTTTTTTCATTTTGGCAATTAAAATTAAAAGAGTAAGAGCGGAATTTCTTTTTTTTTTTTTACTAAATTATACCTATGTGTTATTTTATTTTGTTTCAATGAGCTATTTTTAAATTAAACCAACACAGATAAGTTAACACAATTGATTAGTTGTAGCTTTATACTGTGCAGGCAAAGTTTTCAAAATAAATAGTGTTCTAAAGATATGAAACATTATAGTTATCCTTAATGCTGAGTTACTTTACTCCGTAAAAATTCACAATCTATTCTGTCATCTATAAGATAGCGCCAAATAACCAATATAATTATCAAGAGATTATCTTTGATATTTTAAAGGATCCATATATCTTGCACTGCTCATTAATCTCTAAGTACTTGATGTTGTAAATTCCAGATCCTTCAACCAAGAATGATGTGAATGTAAGGAGAAGGAAAATATATATTGTCATTTCTCAAATGAAATACAGGACAATTAATAAAAATTAGTGACAATATATGGGGAATCATATTAAATTATGTGGATTGATGATCATCCCTTCATCTGTTTGGTCTCTTTAGTTCTGTACTAAAGATTCCGCTATCTACAGGTATAGACGCAGCTTGTGGAATAGAATTTTACATACTATCTCTTTTTTTAATATAAATTCAATTAATTATCATATAATATATTATCTGTTTCAGGGGTACAGGTCTGTGATTCATCATTCTTATGTAGTACCCAGTGCTCATTACAACACATACCCTCCCCAATGTCCATCACCCAGTTACCCCACCCCTCCACCGTACTCCTCACCAGCAGCCCTCATTAATTTCTAAGACACCCCATTCAAATTTCTCTGGTATTAAAAACCTCCTTCATTAAGACAAGTAGCTATTTATTTACGTTGAACACTTTTCTGACAGGATTTGAAGCTAATTATTTTGTCCCGGTTTATACAAAGATAGATCCTAGTGTTTTATTGATTTCACCAATGACCGTCCTCTCCACAAAAACCCGAAACTTAACTAAGTAACCATAGCAAAATCTCATAATCACAAAATAAGAGTTTAGACTTTTGTCCTTTTAAATAATTATTAGCTATCAAACTAAATGTAAGCAAAAATAAATCACATGTATCTAGCCACTTTTTTTTTCAAGTTAACTATTTCAAATTTAAAAATCTTAAAAAATCCTAACAGAGACTGTGAATTCATGAACATCCCATTGTGACTTTAGAATAGCTGTGGTTTCTGGGGCACCTGGGTGGCTCAGTCGGTTAAACATCCGACTCTTGATTTCAGCTCAGGTCGTGATCTCAGGGTCGTGAGATCAAGCCCCATGTTGGGCTCTGCACTGGGCGTGGAGCCTGCTTAAGATCCTCTCTCTTCCTCTCCCTCTGTCCCTTCCCCTACCCCACCCGCTTGCACTCTCTTTCTCTCTCTCTCTCTCAAAAAATTAAAAAATTTTAAAAAGAATAGTTGTGGTTCCAATTATTGTTTTGAAATGTGTTCTGCTGATAGCCTCTTTAGCAAAAATCAAGATCTAATGTGGGCACTGTTTATATCTGGTATGTGCAGGGAATTAAGGAGCAGAGCAACTTCTGTCCCATGCAGTGAACCTTGCATAATTTCATTGTTAAAGGGCTGCTGTTGAATAAGAATGCCATAGATACAGAAGACAGAGGCAAGAGAAGAATGCAAACTGGAAACCTGGATACCACAAAGAATCATAGTTTGTGAGGGCCAGAAGTGCTGTCCTGTTCTCTATGATCAGGCCTTATTGGAATATTTGTTTCGTCCTGGGCTCCACAGGAATATAGAGATGTCGGAGGGAGTTGGGAGGTGAGCCCTCATGATAATTAAAGGGTTGGACCAGGACAGAAATGAACAGATTGCTGAACTTGGAAAAGGAGGGAGGTCTATTTAAAAATGGCTTCCAAGTAATGGGACCGATTAATAGACAAAAATAGAAACTCGGCTGCTTTTCATTCCCACTGTGAACAGAATAAGAGAAAACAGGTGGAACTAAATATGAAGGTTAAGGCTGCCAACAGTTCAGCAAGTCAGGAGCAGCAGTGTGCATAGTAACCAGTTGTGATATTTCAATCCACACAATCTGTAAAGTAGGGCAGTGGTAGAGGTAGATGTGTCATCACCACCAGAAGCAAAAACAAATTGAGTGTGTGTTGGAGGGAGGGAGACAATATTCCTAACAGCACCAAGCATAAGTCTCCATCCCAGACCATTACAATGACCTGTGTGGCAATACTGATGTGGGAATTAAAATTGCCTGGGGCTAAGCTGCCTGGGTTTGAACCCAGGCTCTTCCATACTCGCATGGTGTCCTTAGACAAGCGGCTCCACCTGTCTGCTCTTCCATTTCTTTGTCCATAAAAAGGGGGAAATCACAGTGTTTCCCTTATGGAATTGTTGAGAGGATTAATGAGCTTAATTGTGTGTATGTGTACTCATACATTTATTATTACTATTCCTCAATCAGAAGGCACGTGCATTGGAGGAATGTAATTTGAGTGAGAATTAATGTATTTAGCTTCAACATCCTAATATTCAGAATTTTCTCTTGACCATCACTTGCAGCAAGTACACTAAGTGCAGCTATTTATGCTGATGAGGACTCTGAGATAGACACCATGAGACCCTCAGCTATGAATCAAGCAAAATGTATTCACATTTATCACGTATTTAGAATTTAGTTACCTAATTCTTTCCAACTGGTGGCCTACAATTATCTTCTACAATAATTCTTTCTTTCTATGATGTTCTATTGACAAGAACATTAATTTCTGGTCATAATACATAATAGAGATCACTGAATACACACTATGTATCACTTAATTAATTAGTTAATTAACCAATGGCTGACTACAGCTACAGAGACGTGGCCTTTGGCCAACAACCCTGCACATTCCCCTTTGCTAGTTTGTGATTGATGGCAAAACAGTGTCCTCTGTCAGTAGAGGAAATGTCCACCCACAATTTTGACCAGGTTACTTAACCAACTGAGAAAACTGGTCAAGGAAAAGAATACCCAATATAAAAGAGGGCTTCTTCTTTTGGGAGGGAAACTAAATCTTTTGATGTATCTATTTATAAGCTATGGGTAGACACCGCTTAGATAAAAAAATCCTTCAGTAAGTTCCTGTGTCACCTCCTGAAGATTGTAATCTAAAATGAAATGGTAGGACTATGTTGGATAATTAAAGCTACTCTAAGACTCTTGAAGTTTAGGTCATTAAGAATAGAAAAATAACATGATCCACATTCCTGTTGTCTGTCAGCTTGCTGTCAGTTGTTCAGTCCAGAGTTAAAGTACGTATATCATGTATGATTGCACACCTACTCTGCACACAGAAACGCTCTATTTGTACCTTTACAGTAATGATTCAAAACTCTTCTACACAGATACACAAACACACAAATACACTTTTCTATTACAGCTTTTCATTCACAATTATATGAAAAAATAAGTTTAAGAAGAGTGTCTTATAGTATGATTAAGCAAAAAATGTTATATAATTAGAAGTAATTTCTTTAGACTGAAGATCTGAATGAGAGCTGACATATCCAGTGTCTTTAATTTTAACCAAAAACATTCCTTGGCTTCTGTTAGTTGACCCAGGTAGGGATGAGCCAGGCCAGGCACAGATGACCCCTTGTGGATGAAGGGGACTGAGTATCTGAGCCCAGATCTCTTTCTGAACATCACACAGCAATAGAGCAAGCTGGGTGGTGCTCTATTTCTGCACCCTAAATCATGTAACTTCTGAGGATGAGCATTTTAAATATATCTATAGAGATGAACATAACTTTGAATAATACTTTCATTCAACTCAGGTCAGTGAGACTGAGATTGATTTCTACATTTGGAAAGACTCCCTCACAGAACTTAACATACACTTTTTTTAATATAGTAAATGATGCCATAAATCAGGTCAAGAGATAACTGATGAAAAAAATTTTTTCAAACATATATGATGGACAAAAGATTCAAATCCCTAATATACTCAGAGCGTCTACATATATGTTAAGAAGATAGGTAACAATGGGAACATGGGCGAAGCAATATTTCACGTAAAATTAAACACATATTACCAATAATATAGTTATAAAAAGATACCCAATCTCACTAGTAGTCACTAGAATGGAAATTTAAATGATGAGATGCCATTTCCAAACATCAAGTAAAAAAGTTTTTTTGTTATAATAACCAGTGTAAGTAGCAATACAGAAAAAATAGTCTAAGGATTCTGGTGAGACCATGATTAACTACAACAAACTTTCTGGAAACTACTCCAGCAATGGTCACTAAAATTTTAAAAGTACAAATATCCAACCCAGCAAAGCACTTTGGGAAATCTATGCTTATAGTGGGCATTTGTCTCAAGCTCCTGGTATTCACTCCCTTTCAACAACTGCGCCCCAGTTATCCTTTGGGCAATCACACTTCGGTCATTTTTACTCCATATGTTTTGGTAAGGCTGGCCTCACACTCCAGGACCCAGAGGAGAGCATATGCTCTATGCTTGGCCTATAGAATACTGGCCCCTGGCCATAGAGACTGGTTCAGGGCTGAGCAACCAGGCCGATGAAAGTCCTACCCAGGATTTCTAATAAAACTACCAGGAATGAAAAGCTCTCTTAGCACCGTAGAATGAGATTTAAGACTGGAACTGATGATGTCCATTTTGTCAAAATTAAAAGAGGAAAGACTGCCTGAGCGTTGAGTTTACAGAGAAGAAAGCTGAAATATGAACCAGAGGGAACAGAACTCCTGAATACATCATTTCAGTCCCTGGATCTAACAGTACCTGAAGCCTATATTCCTCTGCACTTTTCGATTACCTGAGCCAAATTGAATCGATGATGCATATCCATTCTAGGGAATATTATGCAACTTTTCAAAAGCAAGGAGATAGAACTACATATATTGAAAAGAGCTGGCAAACTTTTTCTTTAAAGGGCTAAATAGTAAATATTTTTGGCTCTGCCACCTAAAGGTCTCTGCCACAGCTACTCAATTCTGCCTTCGTAGTGCGAAATAATCACAGACAATACGTTGAGTATGGCCAGATTTGGCCTGAGCACCATAGTTTTCCTACCCTTAACCTAGAAGAATGTCCATGATACATTACTAAAAGAAAAATGAGGGGCGACTGGATTGCTCAGTCAGTTAAGCATCCTACTCTTAATTTCAGCTCGGGTCATGATCTCAGGGTCCTGGGATCAAACCCTGCACTAGGCTCCAGGCTCCAAGCAGAGTCTGCTTGAGGATTCTCTCTCTCCTTCTCCCATTACACCTACCCCCACTCACGCACACACGCTCTCTCTCTCTCTCTCAAATAAATAAATCTCTAAAAAAAGAAAAATGATGTCATTTTAATCAGAGAGTATTTAAAGAACAACCTATATATAAGCATATATTAAAAGCATGGTGAAAATAGTGGAATAATGCATATTAAGCTGTTATCACTAATCACCTTAGGTGGGGTGAAAGAGCATGGTTCTAGAGGAAGTTTTGGGAGGGACACTTAGTTTGAATCCTTCTCTTTCTGCATCTCTATATTATTGGCCTATTACAAAGAGCACACATTACTTTTTTATTTAAAAACACATAATGACATAAAAGAAAAAGGGAGGTGCCAAATAGCTTTAGAGAAACGTGGTCCCTAAGTATTAACAATCCATTCTGCATCGTATAATTAGACTAGAATTAGGGAAACTCCTGCATATTCAATCTGCCCACATTGTTTAGCACGCGGCAACCACAGGGATCAATTGTTAACAGACCCATTTTATAGATAAGGCCTAAAGAGGTATTGCACCTTGCTAAATGTCACAGAGCTCATGAGTGGCAAAGACTCGTCTGGAAATCAGGCCTTCTGCTCTCAGCCCGATTCTTTACCCAGCACATACTCCAGGGCCATAGATGGTGTTACCCTTTCTCATCTGAGATTAATGCATAGAAAATAGATGCCTCTCCAAACATAACATCATGAATATGTTTATAGCATCCAGCTCCAAGCAGCTCTGCCTTCAAAGATTTTTACACCACAGTTAGATTTTCTCTTCTGTAAACCGTGAGCACTATTTTTAGGAACGCTTTCCTCCGGCAGATCCAGGCGTTCTCGCATTTAAGCCTGTCATCTCTTCAGTTGTGTATTTAGAGTTTCCGCGCTCTGCTCACTGTTTGCATATCATGACACCGGGCAGAGTTCAGCAATACAGAACGTCTTATCCATTTCCTTTTAATCCATTTTAAATTCATCCTGAGCCCATCAGAGCAGGAGATGGAATGAGAGTTTTATAATTACCTTTTGCAAACAGAACATTAAATTATTATACAGTGGAATCCTCTCATTTCTTGGACAGAAGATGGCCCTTCCTTGCTAGCGAACGAATGTGCCTGTCTCTCTACACGTATGTACTTTAGAAATCAGCCCTGTTAGCTTGAAGTTATTGATCGATTTTGGTAGATTACTGCAATAGATTCTTAAAGTGCTTTAAGATTAAGAGATGTGCTTGGCTTTCTTCTGTCATGTATCTCAAAGGAAAACCATGAGACGAGACACACAATGAAAAACAGCAGGTAATACCATATGAGACTCCTTATTAAAAACATAAAGTGCCTTTCACTCCTGCTTTTATTAAGTCTACTTTTCAAGCTAAATGGGGGTGAGGTGAGGCGATTATAATACAAGTCACATCTAACTATTTCATTATCCGTGTCCTACAGCAAGATAGCCCCCAGAATACCTTTGAAAGCTCTAGAGTGATGGCAGCAGGTTGAATATAATGAACAATGTTACAAATGGGGACACGAGATGGCAGGTCTGGTGGGGATGGAATCTCCTAGAAATTGCGAGGCTGTAATTACTGAACACCAGCTCAGTCTCAGTCGACTTTGAACACGGGAAACCATCTTTGGCAGGTTCCATTTTTCTCAGCTACTTAAAATGAAGCCAGTCAGAGGGCTGAAATGTAGAAGGCATAATACACAAGCAAAGTCATGGTTGGCTTTTATGACTCAAACTCTTGTCCGGTTTTCAAGATCATTCCACTGTATGTTATGCACCTGAATGAAAGCTGGATTGAGAAAGATTTTTATATTCTTCTGTCCGAGGGCTGAATTGCTATTAGTTATATTTTAAATGACTTCAGCAGTCTAATTTTTGGTGGGTGAGGGGAGAGAAGCAACGTGCAATTCCAGCTTTATGTGTCAGCACTTTTTTGCACTATTTTCTTTGAAATGATCACTAAATGAAGAATAGAGTGAAGGGTGATCACTAAGTGAAGAATGAAGTGAAGGGATGTACATGAAGAGAGAGGCAAGTCGTGAGGGGGGAGGGAGGAAAGTATAAACGGTGGTTCAGATGAAAAACTAGCATCATTGGTTCCTCTCCCTTGATTCACCTTGTACACTTCACCCACAACAACAACAAAAATGAACATTGCTGACAAGGCCCACCTGAACCTGGTTTGATTCCTTGTCCAAATTTTAGGGGGCAGTAGTTGTTAGTACAAATTTATTAAGGAGTCTGAATAAATTCTGTTAGCTGACCTGCTCCGTGGGTAAGCCAGAATCCAGCTGAGCAAATGCTTGTTTTCTTGCCTGGAACTTCCTGGATAAAATGCGATTAGGTCAACTCCAAGAGCACAGCACAGGCAGGACCAGGCCCAGCAGGGCAGACACAGGCCTGTGGTAAAGCACAAAACAGCGTCTACCCTTATCACCCACCCTTTGTTCCCTCTCTCCCTGGTAGTTCTGGGGATGTAGTTAAAGGGAACACCATGGCCATAAAGAGCAATGTCACAAAAAGTACACCCTGAGTGGGATGTGTGGAAGAGAGCCCCATTAACAGGGAGTTAGCCCCAGGCCACGAGCCCCTCACTGGTGCTCGGGAGCAGTGTGATGGCAGGAAGCTGGAGAGACGAACCTCCCTCTCCATTCATGGCCTTTGCTTTAGCATGACCTGAGAGCATCGCCTCAACCCAATCTGTCCTCCCACTTTCTGCTCCCTCAGTCACTGCCCCTGCCACAGAGTCTGAAGTCCGAATCATGGGCCTAGTTTACGACATCCCAGTGATGCATCTCACCTCTGTTAGTTGCAGGGTGACAGTTCTCCTGCCCTATAGAGACACAAAGATGCAGAAGGCAAGTGAGCTTGGGAGTGCCAGCAGGAGGGAGAGGGGGGAGGTTCAGCTGCTGAGGGCAGGAGTCAGAGGTTTACAGGACGTCTACAGTCTCTCAGGGCTCCCCAGTGGGATTGAGCCCCCGCTGTCCACAGTAATGACTCTTTCTTCACTTTTCTTTCTTGCCTCATGGCATGTCCTAAGATGGCCTCCTAAATGAACTACTTGACTTGAACCATTGTCTCCAGGTCTGCATTTAGGGGAACACCATTCAAGAGACTCAGCATTGCTTAACAGGAAGTTCAGAAAAATGAACTGAACAGGTGATGGGTGAACTGAATTCTGAAAGAAAGTAGTAAAGGAGTAGGGGCAGGATGGGGCACAGGGATGGAGAAGAGCATCCCAGGCAGAAGAAATTGCATGTATAAAGGTCCTGTGGCAGAAAGAGAACAGTGGGAAGTCACTGAAGTGTTAAGAAGTAACCAGATGGAGGAGAGAGATGGATGGAGAAGGAAATTAATCAGATTTGTGTTTATAAGACCATGCTAAGTATGAAAAATGGCTGCAAAGAGCAAGGAGGGATGCAGACAAAGCAATGGGCAGGAAGAGTCTCCCGGAAGAGATGTTAGTGGCATGATACAGGAATGGCAACAGGAATAGAGCAAAAGGACCAGTTTTGAGATAGATTAAGGAGGTAAATCAATGGGATTTGGTGATGGGTCAGAAATGAGGATTGGAGGAGAGACAATAAAAAGGTTTCTGGCATGCATAACTGAGTGGACGGTGGTACCATTCATTAAGACAGAGAACTAGAACGAAAGATGCTCAACATCACTCATCATCAGGGAAATGCAAATCAACCACAAGAAACAACAAGAGCTGGTGAGGATGTGGAGAAAAAGGAATCCTCGTGCACTGTTGGTGGGAATGCAGACTGGTGGAGCTACTCCACTGTGAAAACAGTATGGCGGTTTCTCAAAGAATTAAAAATAGAATTACCATATGATCCAGTAGTTCCACTACTGGGTATTTACCCAAGGAATACAAAAACACTAATTTGAAAAGATATATGCGCCCCTGTGTTTGCTGCAGCATTATGTACAATTGTCAAGATATGGAACAGCCCAAGTGTCCATTTATAGATGAATGGATAGAGAAGATGTGGTGTATATATATATATATAAAAGAATATTATTCAGGCATAAAAAGAATGAAATCTTGCCATTTGCAACAAGGTGGATGAATCTAGAGGGTATAATATTAAGTAAATAAATCAGTCAGAGTTAAAGACAAATATCATATGATTTCACTCATATGTGGAATTGAAGAAACAAACAAACAAAACAAAACAAAACAAAAAAAGAGACAAACCCCAAAACAGACTCTTAGTTATATAGAACAAACTGATGGGTACCAGAGGGGAGGTAGGTGAGGGAATGAGTGAAATAGGTAAAGGGGACTAATAGTACACTTATCATGATGAACACTGAGGAATGTATAGAGTTGTTGAATCACCATATTATACACCTGACCCTAATATAATAACATTGTTTGTTAAATGTACTGAAGTTAATTAAAATTTATTTTTTTAATTAAAAAACAAAAACAAAACAAAATAAATCTCCGTAAAATGAAAAAAGAGAGAGAGAGAATTAGAGAAGGTCAGGTTTGAAGAGGAAGTGCATAAATTTGATGTCGATATAATGAGTTTAAGGTGCCTCTGGACATCCGAGTAGAGATGAGGACTTGGCAGTGAACTAATGAATCTGGAAATCATCCAGTGCAAGTTTCCTGAATCCAAGAGTCCCTTCTACACAGTGCCTGTGGATGACTGCCCAACCTCCTCCTGCACACTCAGTCCCGCAGGGCATCTCAGTTAAATGGTTCTAATAGGAGAGTTTTTATGCTAATTCCAAACCTACAAATCCCACATTCTTCCCCTCTCAGACACTGAGAATAAAAAAAGTCCAACTTCTCTTGCATAAGACATTTGAAGACGGCTATCATGCTTCCCCTCCTCAGGCAAAGCTTTCTTGTCTCTAAGTGTTCTCTGCTCCGTTGTGTTTACCTGCTCCATGATTTCTAGACCCTCTACCACCCTAGATGCTATTCTCTGACTGGATTCCATTTTGTTGACCTTCCACATAGATTTTCTCTCTTTCCACCCAACTTTATTCCCCTGGATGTCTGCCCCCATAAAGGCTCTCTGTTCATGACAGTCATGATCTGAGCATTATTCTAAATGAGCACAATACATGAAGGCCCTGATGTTACCTGTTTTCCAGATTAGTCAAAATAGCCACATGGAGTTTGTTATAATCACCAGGAATCCTGGGGACATGACTTCTTAAATTTGTCAAACCATTAGAATGTACCTACTAAGCTGAGTCCCTTGAATTAGCAGTTCTAATTCTTTGGGGAGCCTTGAACTCCTTTGAGAATCTGATAAAAGCTGTGCATCCACCCCAAAAATACGTCTATGCAAATCCACAAATAATCCTGCATAAGATATGGAAGGATTCAGTGTTCTTCTGCAGTCCACCTCTGGACCCAGGCCTGGAGTCCACATTTCCATTTCAACTCCTAAAGCACCCTCCTCCACCCCCGTAAGCCAGTAGCATATTTTCTCCATTACTCTCAAGCTAAGGATCCAGGCATAAAATTAAATTCATGATGATGATACAATTGGGACTCAGAGAGACAATTTCATTAGCTCTAAGAAGAGATTCTGCCTTGTTGAGCACTGTGTGACTGAAGCCTATGTCTTCTTGGAGGAAGATACTAAGCAAAATCATCACCTTTTGTTCCTCTCTGTGCAACAAGAACCCACATACCTTGAATGGTTTGCTATATAAGGTGACCTTCCCACCGCGCCTCAAAGTGGTTGAATTTCTTTGAGAACTTTCCAAAGTTTTGGCTGGAGTATAGGAGGTTTTAATTACTGAAAACTGGGTAAACTTCCCTTCAAAAAAAAAAAAAAAAGCTGTCTCTCTGGATAGGATCATTCAGCTGGAATAAAAGCTTATTAAGGATGTGGCTACAGCTCAATTTCTTTTACAGCACCAGGAAATCAGCTGATTTCAATCTCCAATGCCTAGCTCAGATATTCAAATAAGTTAAGTGACAAAGGAGGTTGAAAACATTTTGGCTCTTTGTGCGGCATGTGTGCTATGCGTGATTACATAACTTTTGAGCAACCTTCATCCCCAGCTGTTT
This sequence comes from Zalophus californianus, assembly GCF_009762305.2. Lineage (NCBI taxonomy): Eukaryota > Metazoa > Chordata > Mammalia > Carnivora > Otariidae > Zalophus > Zalophus californianus. The sequence goes on along the minus strand of NC_045598.1, from coordinate 80,325,392 downwards.
ATACACTCAGGCTGAAGGACACTGAAAAGCAGCGATCAGGGCTAATGCCTTGTCTTTCGTGTTTGTTTTTTAAAGAACATTTTACAAGTACATGTGTATGTGTATGCTTTTTACTTTTGAAAATATTTATTAAAGGCCTACTGTGTGCAATGTGAGCTATGTAAAGATGAACTGGATCTGGTCATTAATAATTTTTTATATTCTAGCAGGGCAGATAAGATTCAAATGCAGTACAGTTTTGTTTTGTTTTTTTCTCCAAATGTAGTACAATTGTTTCGAATCAAATGCTGTAGGTATTTAGGAGAGCAGAAGGGCTTTTCAAGCAGTCAATTTTGGGGACAAAATGAAAATTTCGTAAAATACCATCTGCATATCCTAACGAAGGTAACATTCCCCCCCTAAATAACCAGAATTTTTAAAATAAGGAAAACCTGGGGCGCCTGGGTGGCTCAGTCGGTTAAGTGTCTGCCTTTGGCTCAGGTCGTTGTCCCAGGGTCCTGGGATCGGGCCCTGCATCAGGCTCCTTGCTCAGCGGGGCGCCTGCTTCTCCCTCTCCCTCTGCCTGCTCGCCCTACTTGTGTTCATGCTCTCTCTCTGTCAAATAAATAAATACAATTAAAAAAAAAAAAAGAATCTTCTAGAGGCAGGAGCTAAAAATATATGGGAACTAAAATCTAAAACTGCTCGTGTAAGTGGAAGGTGCAGTTTTTGTCAAATTCATTCCTAATGATATCCCATCGAAAGTAACAAAATTGCAGCAAAACCCCACACAAACAGGTCCAGCAATAACAAAGATTTGGGTAATTGACTCTTTCTCTCTGCCTAATCCTATTCTCAGATCTGGTAAGTGGGTTACAGTTCTTACATGGAGAGGGAAGGAATGGAGCAGGAACATAAAGGAAAAGGGGAGATTTCTTGAAAGTGTCAGGCAACCTCTTCTTGGGAGGAGAGTGGGTCTCTGGTCCCCGGGTTCTTCTGGCTCAGTCACCACAGATGAGGCCAACGAAATGCACACCAGTTAACCAGGAGATTCCTGGAATTGCTGCTGCTGTCCTTGAACTCCCAGCCTTGGAGAGGATGCTGGATCAATGCCAATGACACGTGAGTCAGAGGACAACCGTCGCTAGGTGGTATCACACTGCCACTGGGATGTAGACAGCCCAAAACCCCAGGAACTTCGTGGCAGCCAGCCGAAAGGCTCACCCCCCTCATTTCATTAACCTCCCAATATCTTGAACCTTCATTTTCTAGGACTGGATTTTTTTGAACCCACTACCAGGTTTTGGCAGGGTTTTACTTGGTGAAATATCTTCTAAGTCATCATTTTTATCCAAAATCAAATTTATGAAAAGGTCAATTATATAGTTTGTAGGAATGATGAACAACTCAAACAGAAATTGAAATCTGAAATATTTCTGGAGGAGATTTGGAGGCAAGAAACAATATTGAATGAGAAGTATACAAATATGAAGGTTTTCTCAGTTTATTTTTATGCAGGTTTTTAAATGGTATCTAAGTCTTTCAAAAGTCTGCCATTATAAGCTCCAAAGAATTCAGAAGCAGCCACTCTCTAAAAACCCAGCTTAAGAAAAAAACATTAGGGGCGCCTGGGTGGCTCAGTTGGTTAAGCGACTGCCTTCGGCTCAGGTCATGATCCTGGAGTCCCGGGATCGAGTCCTGCATCAGACTCCCTGCTCAGCGGGGAATCTGCTTCTCCCTCCGACCTTCCCCCCTCTCATGTACTCTCTCTCAAATAAATAAACAAAATCTAAAAAAAAAAAATTAGAATCAGGGGGCAAATTTTAATTCAATAAAACCAACATCTGAGATGTCCTGAAGAGATTGTACCCAGGAGACACACACACACACACGCGCGCGCACGCGCACGCGCGCGCACACGTATGTGCAAGTCAAAATTCATGTGATCATGAAGTATGATTTCCTGATCTTTGAAATTTCAAAGTGTGTATTTTACCTTGGTGATATAACTAGTTAATTCAATAAATATTTAGGTAGTATCGATCAAACCATTTAAACATGGTAACCAGGAATTTTTATATAAATATTAAAAAAACAGCTCATGAAAATAAAAGACCATCACCAATGGCAATCCCACTTTGCCTACTGACTACAGTACATTTTATATACAGACTAGTCTTTCTCACCACCCCCCCAAAAATAAAACAACAACATCGTTTGGTGCTATAGGCAAAGAAACAAAGCAATGTCACAAAAGAGGTATGAAATGTGACTAAAGTTCTTTATAAAGTATTACCACTGGTTTGTTTATTTTAAAAAAAAATCTGTTATCAAATAATAGGGTATGGGAAGTATAAAGAAAGGCCCTGATAAGTGTAACATGAAGGATTCTTTTAATGTACTTAGCTAATGAAGATGTCAACATTTTAAGAAATAGAAACATTTTTTTATCAGAGCTTAAAAATGAGCATTTTTGGCAACTGACAAACATGTCCCTCCCCACTAGTTTCCATAGCTTTTGTGACTATGTCACTCAGTTAGAAGCACTGCAAAAAGTATGTGGCCACCCTTTTTGCACCATCTGGTATCCTGCAGTTCTGAAGAAGGGGAGTTAATTGGCTATATCTGAGCAGCCACAAGATTTATAGGTTTGATTATCCAAAATAGATGCTTTTACCCTGATATATAGAGAGTTTTCACTGTTGTATTAATAATAATAAAAGCATGCCAAATGAATGAAAAAGCATCATTATAAAAGGGATTTGTGTGTGCAATGAAACAGTATGGGTGCCTCGTGGTTCCCACAATGAAGATGTAACTATTTTCATACACAAGTTATTAACTCAAGTTGTTCTTTATTACACCATAACTTTGCTCCTATGGCAACATGGCTGCAGCAGAAAAATAATTGTGCCTGGGTGTTACATGCCAGATGTTTTTAAAGCAAAGGTGGCACTTTAATTCTAAGCTAGTTCAAATGGTAGATATAAGCAGTCCCAGCAGAAAAAAAAAGGTGCAAAAATGTAAGGTGTGCTTAATTAGAAGCACATATTTCTAGATATCTTTCTTCTAGATCAGAGCTGTCCAACAGAAATATATGCAAGCACATATGTGATTTTAAATTTTCTGGGAGCTACATTTTAAAAAAGTAAAAAGAAACAAGCAAGTTTAATTTTAATATATTTTAAGCCAATGTATCCAAAATATCATTTCAACATGAAATTAATTTAAGAATTTATTAATGAAATACATTATATTCTTTTTTCCTACTAAGTTTTCTAAATCTGGCATTTCATACTTAGTGTACATCTTGAATTCAGACTAGATGAATTTCAAGTGCTCAATAGCCACATATAGCTAGTGGCTACCATAATCAACAGCACGGTTCTAGACTTTTCCCTAGAAAAGGACAATAGTTAATCTCTGCTTGCAGTTACTAAAAATATTCAGAGAAGATGACCCATGGGAGGCTTTCCATGATTCATTAATCATTCTGAAATATCTGCATGTGTCCTCTTCACAAAGGACTGTTGAGTATTTATATTCAATCAAGATGATCACAGTTCTAAATTCAACCCAGAAAACATATTTTTAAAAATTTCTTTAAAAATCCTGGGGTCCAATAACTAAACCTCGGTTACTATATCTGCCTATAAAGAAGGAAGAAAACCCAGAAATCAGAGATGACAAGGTAATAAGTGTCCTCACCCAGCTGTGGGAGGGTGGTGCTGCGTGGAATTGTAGTGTAAATTAAAGGGAATAATGTATGAAAAGCATGAGGGCCTGCAAATATTGACCTAGCAAGGAATTACCAAAGAAAGAGAAGGCTCTGTCTCTGCCCCAAAGCTCTAAGTCTCACTGGGTCCAGGATAACAGGACAGAAGCCATGATACTGGAAGAATCCAAATGGAGCCTAAGGGAGCGGCTGCCTGGGTTAAGTCACAGGACATTTCTGAGTATGAATATGTGTGGTCTAGTCCACAACCAACCCCTACCTGAATTCCTAATCTGTCTGTCCTACCCCTCTCCCAAAACATTTGAAAATAGATAAAATTAAGTAAAAGTTTGTGTTTTGGTTTTAAATGAATACCAACCTTGAAAGAGCAAATCACAAGAGAGCAACTTCAGTCTAAGATGGAAAGGAGAGGAAGTCTGGAAGAGGAAAGAACAGTCCCTTTTTGGGGGGGGGAGGAGGGATGGGAAGTGGTACTAAGTTCACCATTGTACCTTAAAGTGTCTCTTACTCCATGTCTAGCCAGAGCAATTAGGCAAGAAAAAGAAATAAAAGGCATTCGTACTGGAAAGGAAGAAGTAAAACTCTCACTATTTGCAGATGACATGACGTTATGTATAGAAGACCCTGAAGACTCCATCAGAACACTGTTACAACTAATAAATGAACTGAGTATAGTTACAGGACACAAAATCAATACACAAAAATCTGTTGCATTTCTATACACAAATAGCAAGCTACAGAAAGAAAAATTAAGAAACCAGTCCCATTTACAATTGCAAAAAGAATAAAATACCTAGAAATAAACTTAACCAAGGAGGTGAAAGACCTGTGTATATTGGAAACCATAAAACATTAAGTGAAAGAAATCAAAGAAGACATAATTAAATGGGAAGATATTCTATACTCATGGATTGGAAGAACCAATATTGTTAAAATCTCCATATTACTCAAAGCAATATACAGATTAATGCAATCCCTATCAGAATTCCAATGGCATTTTTTCTCACAAAAATAGAACAATCCTAAAATTTGTATGGATCCACAAAAGATCCCAAATAGCCCAAGCAATCTTGAGAAAGAAGAACAAAGCTGGAGGAATTACACTCCCTGATTTCAAACTATATTATAAGGCTCTAGTAATCAAAACTGTATGGTATTGGCATAAAAGCAGACACATAGATCAATAGAACAGAATAAAGAGCCCAGAAATAAACCCACACATATGTGGTCAATTAATTTACGACCAAGGAGCCAAGAATGTACAGTGGGGAAAGGACAGTCTCTTTAATAAATGGTGATGGGATAATTGGACAGCCACATGTAAAATAATGAAACTGGACCACTATCTCACACCACACACAAAAATTAACTGAAAAGGGATTAAAGACTTGAACATAAGACCTGAAAACATAAAACTCCGAGGAGAAAACATAAGCAGTGAGCTCCTTGACATTGGTTTTGGTGTGATTTTTTTATTCCGACATCAAAAGCAAAACCAACAAAAGCAAACAAGTGGGATTACTCAAATTAAAAAGCTTCTGCACAGCAAATGGAAACCATCAACAAAATGAAAAGACAACCTACTAGATGGGAGAAAATAATTGCAGATCATATATCTGGTAAGGGGCCAATATCCAAAATATACAAAGAACTCATACAATTTAATAGCAAAAAACCCAAATGATCTATTAAAAAATAAAAGATCTGAATCAAAATTTTTCTGAAGAAGACATACAGATGGCCAACAAGTATATGAAAAGATGCTCAGCATCATTAATCACCAAGGAAATATAAATCAAAACCACAAAGAAATATCCACCTCACACCTGTTAGATCAGCTAGCATGAAAAAGACAAGAAATAACAAACAATCGCAAGAAAGTGGAGAAAAGGGAACCCTGTGCACTATGACGGAAATGTAAATTGGTGCAATCACTATGGAAAACAGTATGGAGGTTTCTCAAAAAATTAAACATAGAAGTACCATAAGATCTAGCAATTTCACTTCCAGGTATTTATTCAAAGAAAACAAAAACACTAATTCAGAAAGATGTATGCACCCCCGTGTTCACTGCAGAATTATTTATAATAGCCAAGATATGGAAACAGCCTAAGTATCCATGGATGGATGAATGGATAAATAAATTGTGGTATATATACATTGGAATATTATTCAGCCATAAAAAGGATGAAATCTTGCCATTTGCAACAACATGGATGGACCTCAAGGATATTATACTAAGCAAAATAAGCCAGATAAAGAAAGATAGATACCATTTGATCTCTATTATATGTTAAATCTTAAAAAAAAAAAAAATTCAAGATCACAGATAACACAGAACAGATTGGTGGTTGCAATAGATGGGGGAATGGGGATGGTAGAAATGTGTGAACAGATATGGGGTTTTATTTTTGTGGTTGTTGTTTAAATATTAAGAATATAATTTTTTAAAAAAAGAAATAGAAAGAAGATTAGGACAAGGCTCATACTTCATTCTGACATAATGGTTTTCCTCCCTGCTACCTGTCTCATAGGGTTAGCTCACAACCAAGAGCTGCTGTGGTCTCCCCATGTAACAGAGATGGAGAAAGCATTCAATCACTTCCAGCTAGAAACATGGCAAGTGAGGCACCATCAGTGTCTTAGCTCAGGCTGTTATAACAAAAACCTAATGGACTGGTTGGCTCAAAAAACAGACGTTTATTTCTCACCATGCTGGAGGCTGGAAGTCTGAGATCAAGGCACCAGTAGATTTGGTGGGTAAAAGCCTGCTTTCTGGTTGAAGACTGCCAACTTCTCACTGTGTCCTCAAATGGTAGGCAGAAAGAGGACTAGAGAACGCTCTGGGGTCTTTTATATAAGGGCACCAATCCCATTCGTGAGGGCCCCATCTTTATGACCTAATCACCTCCCAAAGGCCCCATATCTTAATACCGTCACTTTGGGGGTTACGATGTCAACGTATGCATTTTGGGGAGACAAAAACATCCAGTACATAATAATCAATAATTGTCTAGGATATAAGCTCCTCAAAGACAGAGCCTCTGTTTTTCTTGTTACCTAGTGCCTAGACTTATAGTAAATGATTAATAAATATTTATTGTGGGGTGCCTGGGTGGTTCAGTCAGTTAAGTGTCTGACTCTTGATTTTTGGCTCAGGCCATGATCTGAGGGTTGTAAGATCGAGCCCTGCACCTGGCTCCATGCTAGGCATCGAGTGGGCTTAAGATCGTCTTTCTCCCTCTCTCTCTGCCCTCCCCACCTCTAAACAAAAAACAAACAAACAAATAAATATTTATTTCAAGAAAGGGACACAGCAACTGTGGGTTTGGGAAATCAAGGCTGGCTATCATTGTGACATCCCCAGAGATAAGACAAAGGACCACTCAAAATTTACCAAGGCCAAGCATGAAAGCAGATGGGAGAGAGGGACAGGTGGCTGTTAAGAAAGAAATGGACACTAGAGGAAATTTGGGAGCCCTCAATACCAGCTTTTAAATAGAAGTGAGATCAACTCATTTGCAGATCAATTTTTCTTCACATTCATCTCTATTGATTTGTCACTTTTGTTAAGAGTCTACCCTGAAACCTAATCACTTTACTTCTATAAAGCCAATCCTAGATTCAGCCCAGAGGTCATTTTTGGTTACTCTTAATCATACTGTCTTCTAATAAGCTAAGTAATTTCTCTCCATCTTTGATGTTTACGCCATCCAAATATTTGTAGAGCATTATCACATCTCCCATTAGTTGTTACTGAGCTAGGCTTTAAAGATTAGACACATTTAGATCCTTTAAACCTGATAAATGCCTCAAATCAATCCTTCTATTACTCTAACCATTTCCAATGTTCTTCTTGACTTTCTTCAGGGTCTTTGTACATTTCTACACCACTGAGAAGTCTGTGGCTCAAACTGATATTCCAAAAAAAAAAAAAAAAAAAAAGCCTGACCAGAGTCATATAATTACATAATTTTCTTGGATCACCTACATCAAAATGCCCCAAGAGTAATTACTTAAAATCATATTCTTGGATCGTACAACCAAACCTAATGATTCAGAACTTCTAGGAGGCTGGTGCAGAAATTCAAAATGTCAAATTAAGAAAAAAAACCCAGGTTATTCTTAGGCACACTAAAGCTTGTGGACTACCTACAAAAAGGCATTACTGGGAAATCCTCAACATAAAATTTAAATATCTTTTCTATATAGATAGACATAAAAATTAAAAAAAAAAATTGTCCACTATCATTTGTGACTGGGTCACAAATAAAGGTGGCGGGGAGAAAGCAAAAAGGGTCTCAGGCATGCAGGAGAGGGGACAAACGGCTTTAGGTATGTTACTTGCAGTCTTCTTCCCCATTACCCTACAAATCCCAGCTACCCTTCTGTTTACTTCAAGTTCATGGAATTGGATTCATCATACCCTTGATTTTTTTTTTTTAACAGATCAAGCCTTCTGATTTTTTTTTTATTCCTCAAAAAAAGCTTCATTTTTTTATTTAGCTTTCTGATTCTGTGCTTGGGCCCTCGACACTTTCACAACAATTTTCTGCTCCTCGATAAGAAAAGCACGCTTGATCCTGTCACGAACACACTTAGCACACATGGAACCACCATAGGCCCTGCTGACGTGTTTTTTCGTTTTGGACAACCTCATAAGGACTTTAGGTCTCACAGCACAAACTCCTCGAAGTCGGCCTGGGCACACGCCACATGCAGATTTTGGTGCTTCCCCAACCTTCTTGGTATAAAGGTAAACGATTCTATTACCAGGGGTTCAGGACAGCCTAGTTTTGTTAGAGGCTGTATTATGGGACAGCCTACGACGGTAGGTCAAACGCTGGACCATTCTGAATGCCTACGGACGCCGTCCCCGAAAGAGGAAAAAGGAAGCCCATCATACCCTTGATTTTTATGGCACACTTTCATCATTGGTCCATGCAGCTTTTGGCTGTTCGTTTGCTTGCTTGCTTGCTTATTTAAAATATAATAAACACCAGCGATCTTATTGCCTAACATAGAAATTGGAACATTCACAAGAACGTACCTTCTCCTGTGCGATCTTCTGTTTCCTGTCCCTTTACCCCAGCTCTCCTTACTATAACAACCGTGAAGCGCTAATTCTGAGGCTGGCAGAGGATATGCTGGGATATTTTATAAAGTTCTTCCTTCACACGACAAAGAACCATTCTGGGAAAAAAAAAAAAAAAGCAACTACAGAAGTTATCCAATTTGGATAGAACAAAGAGGTTTTAAAGGGAGAGGAAGCCTAAAAAATAATTTAAAGTCAGATCATCAAGAATTCTGAATACTACGCTAACGGATTTGAACACTCATTTTGATAGACAGTGTGGAGCCATTGTGTATTTTTTGTTCTTCAGGAATATTCACCAGTCAGTGGTATATAGGCATGGAAATTGGGAGAAACAATAAGCAGGAACAAAGGTAAATAAGCTGTTTAGTCAACAAGTGTGCACTAAATGTCTACTGTGCACCAGGCGAAGTGCCAGGCTCAAGAGATACAAAGATAGTGTCTGCCCTCAAAGAATTCACAGTCAGCTGGCAAGACAGACAAATAAACTTAGTGTCATAGGTGAAATGAGAGAAATCTATCCAAAGGAGAAGTAAGACCCGAAGGATAGACAGTCCATCCCATTAGGGAAATGAAGAATATCAGGAAAAGCTTTCACAAAGAAGGTCATGTTAGAGCTAAGTCTTGAAAGACGACTTCGAAAGAACTGTAAATAAAACAAAAATCTGAGTCTCAGAAATAGGACTGGAAAAGGACTAGTGCCTTTAATCCAAATTCCACCTAATGATCCACTTAGTTTCCAGAACTTGACTGTCATACATGTAAGCCTACTGAAGCCAGGAGCCATGTGATTCAGTCTCAACAGTACACACTCAGCAAAACACTGTTCAACAACAGTGATTTTGAAATCAGTCTCTTTGGATTACATGTGAAGAATTACAGTTCATAGTTGTGTTTCTTAAAACTTTAATTTCTTCTCCCATTTATTTTTTTCCATACCCTGGAACACTTCTCGTGCCACTCTCCTCAAGACTCTCTAAAAATACCTCCTCCTCCACATCTAGTCTGAACGCTCTGGTTGTTCTACCTTTCCCACCTTTCTCGTTTTGCCTCATGAATCCCCAGAAATCTGGCCTGGCGATAGCAGAACATGCCTCAGGAGGCAAGAAAGGCAAAGAAACTACAGGCAAAGCCAAAACCCTTTCTTTATAGATGAGGGGATGGGAAAGGCTCAGAATAGCCTTAGGTCATCTCTGTCTTCAAATAGTCATAATATCCAAATACCTAGTCTTTTAAACAAGTGAATTTATCAAAAATAGGTATAACCTGGTCTTCTAGCCAACCTACCACCTGAGAAGTTGGAAGACTAAAAAAATAGAAGGGTGAAAAGGCAGATAAGAACCAGATTGTGGGAGGCCTTGAATACAAGCCAAGAAGTTTGAATTTTATATTCTTATCAATGGAAAGTCAGTCATCAGAGTGTTTTGAGAAGAGAACATCTTAAGAAAATAATACATCCAGTGGTTGAAGGAGAGAAAGGTGTGAGGCCACTAACAGTCCATTATTATCTTCCTCAGTGTCAAGTATAACTCCACACATTTAAGGGTGGAATTATTGTTTCTTTTCCTAAGAACCTGAATTTATCACTCGCTACAAGGAAGGACTGGACTCTATTGTTTCCTTTGTTTTCCTAGCCTCCAAAAAGCCACTTTCTGTTCAACACTCATGTTACCTCCTCCCTGCACCTGGAATATTCTCTTTCTCCTCACCAAGTCAACCAACCAGGCTCTCTTTCATCAAACACAACCTCAAAACCCATTGTCTCTACATTCTAAGTGAATAACTGGTTTGTACAGATGCTGATTTTTTTTCTCCTGCTCTCAGTGTTTTCACAAATTTTAAGATGCCAAATCTTCCTTTTCATGAAATCTCCATTGACTCAAATGCAAATTATCCTAACCTTGTTGTTGCCATGTTTTAGAACTCTTACCTTGTAGTTTGGTGATTAAAAAAAAAAAATCCCTTTCCCTTTTCTTTTTAAAAAACTCACTCCAAACTCAATACCCAAATATACGAGGTGTCATTTGTCAAAATACAAAGACAGAATCATTAATTTTTTTTAAGTTTTAAGTAAAAATGGAAATATAATCTTGAATAAATTAGAATTTAATCATTGACATCAATATCTCCCTTCTGAATGGGCTGGAGATCCTCACTTCACTTCTGCACAGGCTCTAAAGATCGACCTTGGTTCTACACATGTTCTACATGTGCACCTCACTTCTGAATGTGCTTTAGATGCACACCTCACTACTACTTTTGTTGTAGGCAGAATATAGTTGAACAATTTTTAATCTATTCTGATAGTCTGTCTTTCAATTGGTCAATTCAATCCACTTACATTAAAGTGATTGCTGAGAAGAAAGGACTATTTCTGTCATTTTGCCATTCGTTTGCTTTGTGTTATACCCTTCTTGTTCTTTAGTTCCTCTGACACTGCCTTCTTCTGTGGTTGATTCATTTTCTCTTCGAGTGTACCATTTGGATTCCTTACTCATTTCCTCTCCTGTATACTTTTAAGTTATTTTTTAGTGATTATCATGGGGATTATAATTAACAGACTAAATCTATAACAACCTAGTTTAGATGGATACCAACTAAGCTTTAATAGCATACAAAAACTCTGCTCCTGTATTTCTCTCTCCCCTTATGTTTATTGTCAAAAGTTACATATTTATACGCTGTGTGTCCATTAACATAGATTTATAATGAACATCTTATGCATTTGTCTTTTAAATCATATAGGAAAATTGAAAGTTACAAGACAAAAATATAACACTAGCTTTTATATTTATCTATATGAATTACTTTTACCAAAGTTTCTCATTTCTTCGCATGGCTTCAATTCACTGTCTAGTTCCTTTTCATTCAGCCTGAAGGACCCCGCTTAGCATTTCTTACAGTGTTTGCCCTTAGCAATGAGCTCTTTCAGCTTTTGTTTATTGGGAAATGTCTTAATTTCTTTTTCAATTTTGAGGAGCAGTTTTTCCTGATATAGAATTCTTGCTTGGCTTTTTGTTGTTGTTATCAGCACTTTAAACATGTCACTCATAGCCTTCTGCCCTCCGTGCTCTTCTGATGTGAAGTCAGCTGTTAACTTCATTAAGGATCATTTGTCTGTGATGAATCTCTTTTGTCTTGCTGCTCTCAAGATTCTCTGTGTTTAGCTTTTGATAGTTTGGTAATAAGATGTCTTCGTGTGGATTGCTTTGGAGTTCATCTTACTTGAGGTTTATTGAAATTCTTGGATGTGTAGATTCATGTCTTTCATCTAATTTGGGAAGTTTTCAGCCATTATTTCTTCAATATTACTTCTGCCCCTTTCTCTCTCTCTTCACCCTCTGCAATTCCCATAATGTTTATGTTGGTATAGCTGATAAAGTCCCACAAATCCTTTAGGTTGTGTTCATTTTTCTCCACTCTTTTTTCTCTTTCTGCCCTAAGACTCAATTTCAATTATCCTATCCTTACGTTTGTTGCTTCTTCTTTCGCCTGCTCAGATCTACTGTGGAATCTCTCTAGAAAATTTTTCATTTCAGCTATTGTACTTTTCAGCTTCAGAATTTCTATTTGGTTTCTTTTTGTAATGTCTGTGTCTTCATTGATATTCTTTATTTTTTCATTGTTTTGCTAGTTTCCTTTAGTTCTTTATCCATAATTTCATTTAGATGTTTAGGTTTTGTCTAGTAAGTCTAATGTCTGAGCTGGCTCAGAGCTGTCTTATGTCAATTTATTTTTTCCTGTTAATAGCTATACGTTCCTGTGTCTGTATGTCTTGTAATTTTTGTTGAAAATTTTGTTGACATTTTGACATTACAATGTGGTAACTCTGGAAATCAGATTCACTCCCCCTTCGGGGTTTGCTGTTATTGATTGTTGAGGGTTTCAGTCATCCATTTGCTAAGTGACTTTTTCCAAACTTTTTTTTTTTTTTTGCAAAGACTGTATTCTTTGTTATGTGTGATTCCCTAAAGTCTGTTTCATTGTCAGCAGTCAGTGATCTGAGAGATTTCCCTAAATGCTGAAATTTAGCAATCTCTTTCTTCTTTAAGCTTTCCCCCAGTTGTTGTAAGTTTTTTTTTTTTTTATTAGATTCTGGAGTTCTGAAAAACATAATTCTACCTCTTTTTACTAGCTTAATGGCTGCTTCAGTGGAGGGACCAATTCTTTAGAGCTTCCTACTTCACTGTTTCTGTTACATCACTCATGCGTCTTACTTCTGAATGTCTTCTAGGTGCAGACCTTACTTCTGTAAATACTCTAGATGCACAACTTACTTCTGAATGTGCTCTAGATGTTCATCTCATTTCTTTCTGTATAGTACTAGACGCATACATCACTTTTGAATGTGCATCCAGATACATACTTCCATGTGCCCAATTAAATTTGAGTTTATCTCCAATTAGAAGACAAAGGACTGTAAGAGGGATGACTTTTCTTAGCTTATTTGTATTTATTCTATGGCAAAGAGAAATTTCTTTCATATTTACATATGTTTCTTCCTTTCTATCCTTTTCTCAGAATGGGCTTTTATAATTGCTCTTTACCAATTTTGATTTAGACCTATAGACTAGAATTTGTAATAAAGTATGCCAAAAAGCAGTGTTGACAAAAAAGCACTATGATTCCTTTTTGTTTCAGTTTTCCAGTAGTCCCCTATGAGGAATAATGAGTTAATGCTTGCAAGCCCCTCTGAAGTATTAGGATATTACATATTACTGAGAAGAGGCAAGAGCCGTATGTTAAAAATTAATTGGAGGAAACCACTTGCAGATTGTAATAATGAAACATCCCAAGTTCCAAGGGCACTGGGGACTTCAAGTAAACAAGCCCTCATTAATTTGGCTAATTAGTCACTTGCTGTATTTGCTAGTTTAAAAGCGGCACCCTTTTAAGCAGAAAATTGAGCTGTAAAGTGCTAAGAGCCATATGTGGGTAAAGATGGCATCAGTATCCTACACCTAGGATTTCAAATCACATCTCCTATATTCAAAAATGCATTTAGGATATTTGGATAGTTCAGAGTCATCCGAATAACCTGAATTGACAGAGGGAAGATGAGAAAACAGGCCCTGCTCTGCTAGATAGCAGAAAAGAGAAAAGGTTAGGGAGAAACTGATGGGAATCGCTATTACATTTTTTTTTTTTCCAAAGGGAAGCCAAAAGTTTTTTTCAGACTAGGCTTCACATCCATGGGCAGTGCCTTGTTATTGGCCAACACTGAGGCAAGAGAAAGGGGAGAGGCAAGTTTGATTCCTCTGACTGGCAAATACACAATCCCATGTACTCCAACTCCTGAGAACCTTGCCTCATAATAAAAGAGAAAATTCAATAACTCATGTAAACTGTGGCAAAACCTGGTGAGCTCTTCTGCCACAGAGAGTCTCAGTCCATTGAACTGAATGCTTGTGTCTACCAGATGCAGTGTCTTACTTTCCTAGGCTGGGTTAAAAGCTACGGGGAAAGTCTCACTTTCCATTTCCTCTTATAACACCATCACTACCATGGCTTCTTGATTAGCAGTTGGATATTCTTTGGCTCCAATGGCATTATATTTATGAGCTAGCTCCCAGGGTGAGTCAGACCTAATATGGATGGTTTCATCCATCATATGTTTAATTTTAACAGTTTCAGTCACTGAAAAAATTTCCTGATCTTATTCTCAAACCCTAGTGATCCATTCATTCAAATTCGATTAAAAATTTTACTGAACACATAATATATACAAAAGCACCAACTTGTGGAGAGCACAAAAATGACTAAAATTTTTCCTATCTTAAAGGGCTGAAAATTTGCCACCGCAGGCAATTATCACCTGCAGGATAAAGAGCATGCTACTCGTGGTAGAATACAATGGCTGATTTCCTATCCTCTAGAAAACTGAAATAGCTTCCAAATTCAACTCACTTAGAAATCCATGATTCCAAACACATTAATTTAAATGAGTTCTCATACAGCACTTGCGCTTTCCACCACTATGTTTGTCCCAGAACAGTTCTCTCTCCCTGCTTTCCAAGCACAGTTCAAGTGGACCAGAGCTGCAGAGAAACTGTGGGAGTAAACAGGGTTTATGTAGTCCATGCAAAGAGGAAATGTAAATATCCTTTTAGCAGGCAAAAAGCTAGAATATATTTTTGAGTGTTGCTAATGAGTGGAAGAAGCAAGCTGCTTTAATCATGCAGTGGTGCAAATTGGATATTTATGGGTTTCCTGTGGTGTTCAAGGTGTTGCTCCTTTCCAGTATTTTAGGAAGGAAAGCTTTGTGTTATAAGAATAGCTTCATTGATAATTCTCCCTTGGGCACAAAAATATTCTAATCTGGACTAGTAAATTTTATCTGAAGAGCCTGAAACTTTCAGTGAGTGTGAAGTGTATCCTTAGGCCTTTGGGTTGTTTTTTGTTTGTTTGTTTTTCACCCACTTCAAGTGCACATAATTCAATGGCTTTTAGTATATTCACAGATAAATGCAGCCATCCCCACAGTGAGTTTTAGAACACTTGCATCACCTCAAAAAGAAATCCTGTACGCTTTGGCTATCACTCTTGTATCTTCCCATTCTCCCATCCTCTAGGCAACTACTGATCTACTTTCAATTTCTACAGACTTCCCTGTTCTAGAAATTTAATATGAATAGAATCATATACTCTGTGGTCTTTCATGACTGTCGTCTTTCACTTATCATAATTTCAAGGTTCATTCATGTTGTAGCATGTCAGTGCTTTGTTCTTTTTTATGGTGAAATTAAATTCCATTGTATGAATATACCACATTTTGTTTATTCATTTGTCAGTTGGATAAACTGTACATTTGAGTTGTTTCTACCTTTTGGCTATTATAAATAAAGCCACCATAATCATTTGTGTGCAAGTTTTTATGTGGACATATGCTTTCATTTCTTTTGGCTATATACCTAGGAATAAAACTGTCAGGCTATATGGTAACTCTAGGTTTCATCATTTGAAGAACTGCCAGACTATTTATCAAAGTGGCTGTACCACTTAATGTTCCCACTTACATTCCCAGAAGTTTACGAGGATACCGATTTTTTCAACATTCTTACAAACACTTGTTATTATCTGACTTTTTTTATTTGAGCCATCCTAATGGATATGAAGGGCTATTTCATGATTCTGGTTTACATTTCTCTGATGATTAATGATGCCAACCATCTTTTCACTTG
This sequence comes from Zalophus californianus, assembly GCF_009762305.2. Classification (NCBI taxonomy): domain Eukaryota; kingdom Metazoa; phylum Chordata; class Mammalia; order Carnivora; family Otariidae; genus Zalophus; species Zalophus californianus. The sequence goes on along the minus strand of NC_045598.1, from coordinate 80,309,401 downwards.
CTTATTGGTCATTTGTATATTTTCCTTGGAGAAATGCCTGTAGAGATACTTTGCCTATTGGGTTATTTGTCTTTTTATCATTGAGTTGTAAGCGTTCTTTATATATTCCGGATATAAGTCCCTTATTGGATATATGATTTGTCAATATTTTTTCCCATTAGACTATCTTTTCACTTTCTTGATGGTGTCCTTTGGATCACAGACATTTTTAATATTGATGAAGTTTTAAAGAAACTTTGTAGCATGGTGTTTTCAACAACTCAGCAGCATGGATCAGCCTTTGACATTGCTGACCTCCCTCAGCCCCCTCTTTGATATGACCACCTCTGAACTCCTGTTCATCCCCACACCCCATCTCTCTTCTTGCCCATTCAGCCTCAAGCCACACTGTCCTTCCTTCCATCTTGTAGACACATTAAGCCTTTTCTTAGATTTGAATCTTGATATTCAGATATCAGTTCAAATATTACTTCCTCAAAGAGGCCCCCCTGACACCCATCTGAATCACATCTAGTCATTATCACATTACTTGTTTGATTTTCCTCATAACACAACTTGGTTGTTTATTTACTTGTATAAATACTAAATTACTGCACCAGAATAAAAGCTCTATTAGTGTATCCATTAGTTATCTATTTTGTTCACTGCTGTATCCGAAGTTTCTAGAATAGTACATGCCATATAGTAGGTGCTCAATAAATATCTGTTGAATGAATGAATGAATTCTCTAGCCTAGACATTATGCTAGGGACTAGGGGCAAAAGAGTAAATAAGACAGATCCCTGAACAGGGGTAGTTTCCATTAAAAATATCCCTTGTGGTCAGTGTTCTTGGAGGAGATATGTTTGTTTGTAGGAGATTCATTCAGCAGGATGAATTCATTTTTTCTTTAGTAAGTTTTCTTTAATATTTTATTTACTTAGAGAGAGAGAGAGAACACAAGTGGGGGGGGAGGCAGAAGGAGAGGGAGAAGCAGACTCCCCGCTGAGCAGGGAGCCTGATGTGGGACTCGATCCCAGGACCCTGGGATCATGACCCAAGCCAAAGGCAGGCGCTTAACCGACTGAGCCACCCAGGCACCCAATTTTTTCATTTTAATTCCAGTATAGTTAACATACAGTGTTATATTAGTACCAGGTGTACAATATATTGATTCAACAATTCTATACATTACTCAGTGCTCATCATGTCAGTGTACAGTTAATTTTTAACTCTTTATTTTTAAATGAACTGCCTCAAAGATATGCAATATTCAGGATTCCTTTAGTCAACTCTATTCTGTTCACAAATACACTTTTCATTGCATTTCACTCTTGCTAACTCACCTTATGAGTTTTTTTTTTTTACATTTATCACTACTAGCAAAGAGAAGTGAATGGACCTGATTATACTCTCTTCCTCCACGTCTGACTGATAAATCATAATGATAATCATAATCACAATGCTTTTTAGAAAACGTTTGCTGCCCTATCCTAAGGAGGGAGGAAAAAGCTATCCCCCTCTTATGATCTAGTTGAAAGACCCACACTGGCCACTGGGAGGCTGGGTTTCAGTCCCAGCTTACCTAGAATTAGCTGTGTGTAACCTTAAGTGTTGTGTACTTTTTTAGGCTCCAATTTCTTCCCCAGTGATTTTCAGTTGATAAAATCTTTGCTACTTAATTTATGGAATTTGTGTGAGGATCAAATAGGGTAGATGTCAAAATACTTCTAGCTCCTCCGGGGCAGGGAATGTGCTGTAATCAACTCAGTATCTCTAGAGACACCCAGATTTAATCATGTGCAAAAACACTTCCTAAAAGAATCCATACTCTTAATGCACCTCCATACCCTTGCCTAACTGATTTCTTCTGCCTGGAATGACACTTGCCTTCCCTTTCTCCCCTAACTCCCTTCCATGTGTCAATGTTTGCATAAACATCCTTTCACTCTAAGGAGTGCTGGTTTTGAATATTCTGAGCTTTAGAATCTTCAATGTAACAGTCATATAGGGATTAACAGCTTCAAGATTAAATAGGAATGACTGAAGATACACTCTGTAACGGGAGCCACATACATACATGCTGTAACAAACTAGAAAGGACATTCAGTGCGTCTCCAAGTTTCCAAGTCCTAAGAAACTAGTGATAATTCTTAATCAGCATGGCCAAGAAATGTCTACTATGAGGGTGCCTAGGTGGCTCAGTTGGTTAAGCGACTGCCTTCGGCTCGGGTCATGATCCTGGAGTCCCGGGATCGAGTCCCACATCGGGCTCCCTGCTCAGCAGGGAGTCTGCTTCTCCCTCTGACCCTCTTCTCTCTCATTCTCTCTCTCTCTCTCAAATAAGTAAATAAAATCTTTAAAAAAAAAAAGAAATGTCTACTATGAGCTGGTCTAGAGCATTCTTTTTGCAGTCTCTGTGATACTTCTGTCTGCCCATACTGCTCATCTTCTTTGTCATCGGCATTAATATATTCACTCCTTGCTTCAGAGTTTGTTTCAGAAGCTGTTAGGTGTTGCTTATGCACGTTTTCAAAGCAAGTACAGTTTTGCAGATTGTGCACTGCAAAGAAGCACCCAGCTTGGTGGGAGTGGGGGAGTGGTAGGAGTAAGGGCTGAAATCCAGACTGTTCTGTGCTAGCCATACCAGGAAGAAGAGGTATCTTTTGTACTCTGTCCTCCTAGAGGCAGCAACATTTGGCAATTTATAGTATATAAGCTTGTAGAGTTCTCTTTCAAAATACCAAGTGAAGAACTCAGTCTTCATCAATTAATTTCTACAGAAGAACGCATCCCTCCAAAACTCTGGGTAAAGGGGCCAGCTCTAGGATGCTGGCTTTGCCTCTCCCTAACCTCGATGCTTCTGGTCCAGGGCCCATGGTCTCTCTCTTCTTGGTCAGTGTTCACCATCCTGAAAGAGGAGGCATTTCTTTAACCTTTTGGTGAAACGCTCATTTCTCAATTGGGGTCTGAACTGGGAACTCTTCTCTCTCTGGGATAACACTTCCTCTGTTTCAGAAGTCCCTCATCCCAGTGGTAGTGATGGGGGTTGATGACAGTTAAATTATGTAATGCTCAATATCCTGGGGGCTACACATGCATTACAGCTAAAACGCAGCATCTAATTAGGAGGGCCACTCGATCTGTGAATTCTACCCTATTTTCTTTGCTCTGAAACATTTACATTTCACAATATTGGGGTGAGGAATAAAGTAACTGTATAATGTTTGACTGAATACTAAAGAGGAATGAAACCACTGGCAATATTTTTTCAACATTTCTCTAAGACCTTAATGAAATTTTAAGTTTCAAGGCGCTCCACACAATTGAAATACACAGGATGTCCTATAAGGAAATTTTCACAGAAGCCAAAAACTCCATCGTAATTAAAATTAAATATGTTGTCATTAAAAGAAGTGGGCTTCTTTTAAATGCCCTGAAATGTAAAAATATTACTTCAAACTTAAGTCCAACACACCACAAAAGGAGGAGGAGATAGCTGTTGAAAGAATTAATAATGAGAAATGACAGAACTGTTTTATATCTATTGCTCTTTGTGTTTCCCCCTTCTCCTTAAAAGCAAAGATACTATAACAAAAAAATTTAATAAGTAAAAAATACATTTTAAATGAAAAACCATGATTAACTTATTAAGAACCATTAAGTATATAATTACAAGGATTCTATTACATTAAGATACAAATTTCTTTAAAGCCAGAAATAATACCTACTGAAACTTTAATTATTTAAATGAGAAGAGAAAGAGGCATGTTATCTTCTCTGACAAAGATTAAAATCAATTTAATTGCTTCTCTGCTGCCTTGACATGATTCTCGCTGTGAGTCAAGCAACCAAAAAGGGAAATTAATACCGCAGCTGTTAATCAAGTGATATCCGTGCACTCCGTTTGATTACATCAGGGAGAAAACCGTTGCTACTCGGCTGACTCGGGCGTCCACGCCACTCAGTGTTGTTGGCGGGAGTTGGGTGAGCTCTGAGAGGTGCTGAGTCTGGACTTAATTTTGAGAGCCTGTGAGAGCCCCGGCTGAGGCTCGGCCTCAGGAAATTGCAGGTTGCTGTGCTGGAGCCTGAGTAAAGGCAGTTCTATCAAGACAGAGGTCTGTTCCAAATTAAATTCACCCTTTGGCTCCTGATTCTACTGTCCACAGTGTGAAGTACAAAGAAATGCAAGGGCATCTCAGGGCTGGAGAAGGAGAAAGAATATGAGAACCTGGCTAAGATGGATGCTTTTTTGCCTGTAGAGCATAACAATATATTTTTCAAGGTAGACAGCAGCAGTTTCCAGAGGTCAAATACCAACTCTCTCACCCAAATTAGAACGCGCATTTGAAAGCCAGGTACAGTGGCAAGCGCTGTGCACCTCAAGGCCCTAGATGTGCTGGTTTCAAAGCAGGGCTTTTGTTCAACACCGGCGCTGACTGAACATCCAGCAGCATCCACACTTGGCAAACTAATGTATCTGATTGTAAGAAAATGGTATTGTGAAATATTTATGAGGCTGGAAATACAAACCAGTACCCTGCCTCATCATGTCTTATCAGCCCTTGTTAACTTTACAGATGATGAGAGGCACCAGGATAACTGAGGTTGTCAAAACGAATGCATCTCAGGCACTTTGCACCCATGGAGCTCAGTTTCATCAAAAGTCCTTTTTTTCAGGAACTTTTAACCCTCCTCTTCCTGTCTGCCTTCACTTGTCAGAGACGGAGGTGGATAATAACAAATCTTGAGTAAATACATTCCTGAGGAGAAGATTCTTCTGAGAACCTTACCTTTTTCCTGGACAGGAGAAAAAAAACCCAGTTAGGGAGTGAGAAATTCAGTTCGGAGGAAAAAGTTTTGTGTTTGGGCTTTTGAACATCCCTGCCAGTGACATGAAAGGATCATGAGGAAAGTGCCCAGTTGGAGGAGAAGCCTGCGCTCAGCAGGATATGCAGACAGGCAAAACAACACCAAAAAACAAACAAACAAACAAAAAAAAAACACATACTGCTCTTCCCTGACCAAAGGGTACTCCACGTTTTTTACATTTCGGAAAACTCAGCACTGGCTCAGGTCAGCCCATGGGATGAGTTAAGATGCCCATCAGCTCTTATTTTATCCGAGCCCAGTTCACCTGTCCCCAGGATCTTGCAGATGACTCTGCCTGGCTCTTTTTCATCAAATACAACTCATCCTACTATATTGGATCACCTTGCTGTTAGCCTGGCACTGTCCCTCCCCATTTCAATTTGACCAAATTGAAACAGATGCCCAGAGGCCACGGAGATCAAGACTGGTATAACAAAATTTGGAGCCAGTTTCTGAGCTTAAATCAATATTTAACGGTAAGCCTGCTTTTATTTATTTATTTTTTGGCAGGCTTTTACTGGCAAATACCACTTTAAACTGAAAGCCAGAAGCCTTAATTATAAAGGACCGCCGTTTGGGCTATATTTTGAAAAACAATAACTCATTTGACAAGCCAACCTGGTCGTTTAAGGGATTGCGCTCCCCCAGAATCAGGCAAGGAGAGGAGTGTTATTGCTTTCTGTACCCTTCAAGGATGTATTTAATTACCTCATCTTCAAGCATGCGGAGACAATTCAAATAGGGGAGAGGGAGACAGGGGGAGTGAGACCAGTCGCCGTCTCAGTCAAGCCCAGCAGAAGCCCCGGGCCCACCAGCAACATCACAGGCACACCACTCGGAGTCGGTGCCCGAACAGGATCCACGGAAACGACCGCAGTGGAAAACACCCGCCAAGGCAGGGGTGGATCACCCACGGGATTTACGCACCCGGACCTCTGGCTAGACCGGAAGACCCGCACGCACACCACTCCACGGGGATCTTTGTTTCACCTCTCTGCTCCCCAACATGTATGGCAAACCTTCTCTTGATGAGTCCACAACACAACACCTGGGAAAGAAGTGACATTAGGTCCGAGACATAAGCCCCATTGGGCTTGCTGGGCTCAGCCAGCCTGGACTAGAGATTTTTGTTGCTTTAGTATAATTTTCAGAATGAGTTGCAGATACCAAAATTCTGTTTTCATCTCGCCTACTTTGAACAGTGATAGCAACACAGAAACAGGTGATCCACCTAAGTTATTATTAAAGAGAAAAAAAAGAAAACCAAGGCACACACAGGTATACAAATGAATCCACACCCAACTTATCGAGCATAATACAGCTCACCAAGAAACAGAAGGGACTCAGAGCGATCACGTAAGGAGGAAAAAACCAGTCCCCACATGGGCACCAAGCCTGTTTCTCCTGTGTCTGCCAGAATAGAGTCAGGAATGGTTGTCTTTCTCTATGTTGTTATGTTGTTTTACAAATGCAGACCAGCCTCCAGCTACCGTTCTCTTTCCTCTAGAAAGTAAAAATTCCAGGAAGCTTCTCCCCCTTGAAATGCCACCCCCAACTTCCACACCCCCATCTCCCCACCCAGGCCTTCCAGAGACTTGACACTTGCCTTTTGCTTCTCCTCCAGCTCTGGGCAAAATGACTTCCACAGGATCTCTTCCAGACACTCCTATAGGTTCTCACACCCACCTCTGTGAGCAAACCAAGGAGGGGGGGACCCCCATCTACATGGACACAAACACAGTTGTAGGGCTTTAATTTCATTTCATCGACTTCTCTTTGCAGCTCGTCTGTCTCTCCCATGTCTGCCGCCCGCAGCAGGAGATTAAAAGAACAGAGGAGGTAGAAGCTCTTGTGAGAACCACGGGAATTTTGGCAGAACCTTTATAGGAACCATATGGCAGCAACTTTGCAATACAGGAAACACTTCTAAGGGAGAAGATATTATTATTCCCAAGAAATTTTTCTCACCCGCACAAGGGAATTGGGCACCCCTGCCACAGGATGGGAGTAATATTTTCTGGAAAGACTGTACGGTTATATCTAACCTTAATGTAGCTAGTCATAACAGGTCATCATTAAAACCCGCAATATATTTTACTAATCCAAAAAAAAGAAAAAACAATACACGGTATTTCTGATATTCCCTAGTTACTAAAACCTGCTTATAGCATACTTTATTCATCTGTGTAATGAAGGGACTGAACAAGATGAATGGTTTTTAATTTTTTTATCTTTGTCATAACTCCATTTTTCAATCAAAATCTTATTCAGAAGAACTTCAGTACATGAAAGATACTGATAGTGACAGAGCACATCTGGATGAAACAAGGGTCAAAGGTCTGGGTCTGCTTTCCTAGTTTCCTCCTGACTTTTCTTCTTTCCTTTTTTTTTTTTCCTTTCTTTTATTTTTTTCAAGAGTCTTCCCCCAGATTATTATTGTTTGTTCATTTTAAACAGGTAGAACAATGAGAGACACCCATCCCCTCCAGTTCTACCAGATCCAAACATGCTTTACTTTCTGGGTAAAGAAAGACAAGCTATGAGTTACATTGCGTCAGTGGGTCTGTGACTCTGCAACCAGTTCCGCAGTCCACATGGACCATAGACTTCTCCCATAATTATTTCGGTGGGCAGAACTCAGCTAACAACCAGGAGCAGCCCTCCTAGAGGAGGTCCCAGGATGCTGCCTCCAGCCCAGACAGCCATCTAGTGTGTCATGAATTAGACACATAGCCACGGAGGAAAAAGAAAAAAGTGGCTGAAGAAGGGCATCACCACCCCCAAACCACCTCCGATTTAGAGCTTCAAGAATGCTCTTGTGAGAATACATCAGAAATCTCATACTGCAGGGATGCTTGTATATGGGTTTGAATTTTTAAAATATATTTGAACTTAAGTTCACTCTTGACGTAATAGGTACACTTTATTTCCTAGGGTATCTTGATTTCCTCCCCCCTCAACTGTTTAGTCCTAAACAAAAGAACTCTGCAGACACTTTAAAGGAAATGCTCCTGAACCAAGGGAACGCAGATGGAAGCATGATGGCAGTGGCCTATTGAGAAAGAATATAAAAACACCCTTTAAATGTGGTATCTATATACATATGTCCTTATTATTATTATATGTATATGTGTATACATATTATTATATGTATATAGATACATACATATATGTATATGTATCTATATATATATGTCCTTATTATTATTCCCTGAGAACATGTCCTAGAACAAGTAGTAATCTAATTCACTTTCTCTGGGCAAAAATTTGGATGCTTTCAAGAAATAAGCATTCCAAACATAGTAGGAGAGATGCAGAAGTAGTTCATTTCATAGGAAACATGTAAGACCAGTTCTAGTCCTCCATGACCAACGTTTGAGTTTTGGAATAGTGTTAGTTTGCCTTAGAAGTTAGTTTTAGAAGCCATCACTTTTTCCTGGATGAAAAACCTTGAGTATTTTACTTAACTTTTCAGAATCCCTCACCTGAAAATGTGATGATGATGATGATGATGCCTACATCCAGTCTAAATCTACTTCACAAGAGTAGAAAGGAGCTGGAACTTGAGTACTAGCCAAGGAGCCTAGTTCTACCACCTAGGTTCTGGGACTGGTAGGGTCAGCCTCAGACCAAGACATACTGGATACCTAGCAAGCTAACAGTTCGGTGGTCCTTAATCAAGTATTGTTATTTTTTTTTTAATATCTTTCAACATTATCTACAGGAGATGTTGGGGGCTAAGATGAGAAAGAACAACTTCTATCTATCAAATTCTATCTTGCCCACTATTACTACTCAAGAATTTACCTTGGGTGTCTTAGCACCTTTCCCCCAAAGCAGCTTCTCTGTGTTTTTCTTATAATATATACAGTACTGTCCCTGAGAGGAGTTCCAGAAATATCATTTTTCTCCATCTTTTCAAATTTCCAGGGATAGTTCAGACCCCAAGGATATTCTAGTGCTCTAAATTATTGACAATGTAGGAAATGACCCAGCTGACCTCCCAATTTAAGCTGAGTCTGGGTAGGGCCTCCTCCCTGACAACTTCCCAGCTGAGCTGACCTTCCAATTTAATTTGATTCTGGGTGGGCTGTCCTAGCAGATCCATCAAATAACATCAGAGTGAGTGGCAACCAAAGTCTTTGGTGTTGGCGGTCCAGCTGAGACAAACAATAGCAGTTAATAAATCAAAAAGACAAAAGCAGGATTGAAAGTGAAAAAGGTTATTCTTTGGAGCTGAGACTGAGCGACTAGAACCAAGCAGAAACAGGTCAGGCAGGAAGGAGGTGTGTCCTGGTACCTGGGTCTTGGGCAACGATGATAGATGATTGTGCCTTGTCCTGATACTTATCAGGGACTCCGAGGTGTATCACTGTGTTAGGGTGACTTACAGGTGGAGGAAGACAGGCTCTAGAGTTGTCATGAGAACTAAGTATGATAATGCATATAATGGCTCTTGCTATTAGTGAGCCGCTGTTCCGTAATTAATAAGCAAATGTTGTGATTACTACCTCTACTGCCTTAATTACTAATGTCTCCCAACTACAATTTCCTCGGCATTCTTAGTCCTTGCAGAGAACGTAATTCATGCTAGAGAAAGACATTAATAAAGACCATGAGTTTGGGATTCAGAGAGAGCTGAATTCAAATTCCAACCCCATCATGCATCAGCTGTATGAGCTTAATCAATTCACATAACCTGGAGCCTCGAGTTTCTATTTTTCAAAATAGGGATGATACTGATGGCTTGGAGGGATGCTGTGGGACTGAAGGCAGCATTCATAAAGGGTCTGGCCCACAGTGGTAGTCAGTAAATGATATGTGTTAGTGTTATTATTTTCATTTAAGCTGAACCATCGCTGTAGGAGTCTTGGAAGGAGAGGAATGATTTTTTTTCCACTTACAAAAAAAGGACAGTTCCTCAGGGCCCTCCAACCAGAGGAGGAAGCCCTCAATGTAAAACCATTAACATACGCATTCTTAAACTATTCAGATGATAGCAAAAAAACTCCAGGGTTGGCACAAAGTAGCTCCAGTTTACTCTTGTGGTGTCCTTTCTTAGCGGGTGGAGGGAGGTAGGAAGGCTTAAACGTCCTAAAGAGTTTGATTAACAGGTTTTTTTTAGAAGAAAAACTTTTTTCTTGACTTGTGATTTGGGGATTTTAAAGTTCCAAATTGACTATTGGTGTCTTCAAAGATTAGAGAAGAATATTTGAACTTCCCAGATTGTGTGAAAAACTGTGGGAGTATCTCACACGTCTGTAGAATGGTTTAAAAAAAAAAAAAAAAACACCTCAGCAAAAATGCTCTCTCCCAAGAGACTAACAGAAACGTGCTGAAAAGTCAGGTTGAAATCAACACACCCGCCACAGTCCAGAGACACAGCTGGCTTCCAGGAGAAATGCTGGGAGAGCAGGTTCTGAGTGGGTCGCTTTTCTTGTGGGTGGAACCAGTGTGCTCCTTGGAGAGGCTGAAGAATACGTGAGCCAAAGCCTTGGAAAATTGACACACGAGCCAGCAATTCAACAGGTCTTGGCTGCACACAGACCCAGCCTCCACGAAGGAGGTGAGCACCAAGGGTTGGCATGGAGAGCACAGCACAGATGTTGCTTGGTGTGGTTTCCTGTTGTGCCCACCTGCCCCAATCCACCGGCACCCTCCTCTGCCCCAGGTCCATGCCAGCCGCCTTCCCATTCTCTCTCTACTCACTCACCATGTCCCCACTGGGTGTCTGCGCGGGCCCCACAGATGCCTCCCTCCCCTCCAACTCCTCTCTCAGAAAGAATCTTTGAAAAAAAATCTATGTATGGTTTCCCTGCCCCATGCAGCCCTGTGTGCTTCATGTGCGATAACTTCAAGAATATGATTCTCCGAGATCTCACTTCTCTGGAAAAAGAGAGCATATTGTGCTAAAGAAGGTAACTGAGGTCTCACCAGGGCTCCTCATCATGCTCCCTAGCACATGGGAAACGGAGTTCACCATTCGATCTTCTACTCGAAGCAGAGAACAGATGCCTCCCCAGCCCCCTCCACTAAAAACCTAGTGCCGTATCCCAGGAACAGATTAAAGGAGTAGCTGGAAGCATACTCGAGCTGAGGATTTACAGATGTTCAATAAAACCTGCAAACAGCCCACCAAAATCCCTGCACAGAGCTGGAAAGGGCATGCGTCCAGCTCGGTTGGAAATGGGTCCACAGTGAGAGAAGGAAACGAGAATCATAGCTGTTCCAGATATGCGTGTCACAAAGGACGCTGAGGAGCTCAAGCACATCCTTCAAGAATAGCAACTTTCCAATCCATCACAGTCTGTTTCTGAACTTCAGAATTCTCACTGCGCCATTAAAAATGTTCAGTTTCGTCAGAGGGTATAACAGATCTCTTACCGCCAAGGAGCGGTAAGAGACACAAGCTGAGGCGAGCTTGGTGTGAGGCAGAGAACACAAACACCGTGAGAAGTCGCCGGGGAGCCGATCGCAGGGCTCGGTACCAAACAGGCATCCCCGTCTTATTATCCTTCTCTTGATTGCCCTATTTGGACACATTTGTAAAAAGCATCGCTCGCTCCCGCGCTTTTATTCCCCAAATACAGCAGATGGCTGCAGTGCAGTGTTTCAAATCAGATGTTAGGCAGAGACCAAGCCAGAGCCCAGAGCATCTGGGTTTTCAAGAAGCAGAACTCAGAGCATGTGAGAGGACTCAGCGAGCACAGAGGAGAGAGATTGCTCAGGGTATTTATCAGGCCATTTTAGCCAGCGGGAGAACAAGCCCTGAGCCGTGGGATTCTTTTTTCTTTAACTTTAGTGGGAAGGAAAGGTGTGGGCTCACAGAGCACAGTAAGTGGATTATTTCAGGAGGGAGAAATTCTAGGTAAATTCCTTTCTTCAACACACACACACACACACACGGAGAAAATGCTCTCAAGATTTTCCTATCTAAATTATTTTAAATAGGGTATTAAAAAGAGATATAAGTGAGGATCAAATAAAAAAAAAGGAATAATTCAGCACAATGCCATGTTCATGTGTTTCAAAAACCTAAGTGGGTTGGGTTCAAAAGGACACGCTACTGCTTCTGAAAATTATACTTTGTCTTTTTAAAAGATTGTCAGGTACAGAGTTAGTGAAGTTGTGAGGCAAAGACACACGGTGTAGAAATTACTTGTTTCTGTCAGTATCTGAAGAAAGAGTGAGGAATTGGAGTGATTTTGTAGTGTCCAGTAGGATATTCGTCAGCCTTGTCACACTGCCAACCTGTTAGTCACAATACCCCGCTGTAAGATCTTAGGCAGGCCACCTAATCTCTTTGGTGGCCCCAGTTTGCTGACTTGTAAAGTGAGAGGGGAGGCCCCAACTTGCGCTAATATTCTATGAATACATGAAATCCCACCTACTTAACTAACACATGTACTTAGTACAATATCTTGCACACAAGTGCTGAGGAAGTGATGGTTCTCATTATGGATAATAATATAAACTTCCCATGTCTGTTGCTATTGTTATATCAATGTTCTTTAAACGCCAGCTGCGTTAACTTAGAAAAGCAAAGACTGGGCAGCTCAGACCTAGACTGTGACCCTGGTTGGGCCGGTGGAAAAATGGGGAAAGCATGTACTCACACCCGTACCTTACTTCTAGGAAGTAGAGTGAGCGACCCATTATCACATCCTCTTCTGGCAGCATTTTCTGATCTCACCAAAGATTTCTCTTACGGATTGTTTAGGATAGGAATATGGGCCCCAAACCTTTTCTTCTTCCCATTTCTGAAACTTTTTCTAATCTACCTAAAGATATGCTCTTCTTGGTCCTTAAAGCTATTTTATAATAATATACATTTGTGTGCTCCCCATTTGGAAAAGTAATGGCTAGTTGAAAAGGTCTAAGAATAAACCAATGAAATTGTAACATAAAGCTCGAACACATAGGGTTCTGCTCCCGGCGACTCTTTCTATGTTTCCCTTAGTGAATGGTATCCATTTTGCTGAGTGTCCGTGCAAGCCAGGAAAATGAGAATTGTCCTAGACTTTTCTTTTGCCACTTTCACTTTCTCCTTCTCCCTATTCTTCCTCATACCTTTACCAATAGTTAGTTATAATGCCTTGCCCATCATATATATTTGATGAATATTTGTTGAAACAACACCACTAATACCTAAGAGTTAAAAAGGCCTTCTGTGTGTCAGACAGTCTTCTAAACATCTTATAGGTATTCACTCATGTAATTTTCACAATTCCATCATCCCCACATAATAGATGGGGAAACTGAGTCACGGATGGCTTAAGTGCTCAGATTCCATGTGCTCAGCCACTGTTCTTTATTGTCTCTTTCCATCTTGACACATTTAGGTTTAATCCTGCCACCAGAGTCAAGTATACTCATTCCAAGTTGAGTAAAACAGCATACTGCTTGTGCTTAGCTACTGTTTTTCTCCTAGTTTGTCCTACAGATATTATTTTTTAAGTTTGTCTCACCTTCCCAACTGAGTAGGTGCAGCCTGGAGCTCTAGAGGGGCACAGATGTCAGTGCAGAGAAACATAGGGTGGCTCCATCACCCCTCCCTGGCAGCGTCACGGCAGCCCACTTTCTCATGTGCAGGATGGGAAGCAGCAGGAGAGAAGCATCAAAGGTAAACTGGGAGCAGCCTAAGAAGGGAAGGGAATACAGACTTGATTCAGTAACCTATTATGAAGAATTGGAAGTCCACAGCAGGGTGTGAGGTGACCCAAGCTATGTTTTAGGAAGTTCATTTTGATAGCAGTGCAAGGGACAGAGTGGCATGGGGACAGGCTGGAAGCAGGGATATCAACTTGTCAGCTCATCCCTGAGCCACCTCTGCTGAGCCATCATGAGGGCTTCAAGCTGTGTGGTACAAATGGGAATGTACAGATCAAGCTGAGAGATATCTTGGAGGTAAAATTGGCCTCTGTGCCTCGTTAGACAGAGGGGGCAAGGGAGAGGACACAAACACGTTTTCAGAGAACAGGAGAAAGGTAGTATCAGTGGGTTGCAGTGGTGAACAAGATAGCCATGAGCCTTGCCCTCCTGCAGCTTATAGTCCAGTGGAGACACACACTGGATAAATAAGGTAAAAAATTATGTCAGGGGCACCTGGGTGGCTCAGTCGGTTAAGCGTCTGCCTTCGGCTCAGGTCATGATCCCAGGGTCCTGGGATCGAGCCCCACATCGGGCTCCCTGCTCCGTGGGAAGCCTGCTTCTCCCTCTCCCACGCCCCCTGCTTGTGTTCCCTCTCTGGCTGTCTCTCTCTCCGTCAAATAAATAAATAAAATCTTTAAATAAATAAATAAATAGATAGATAAATTATGTCAAGTTCTAGAAGAGAAATCAATAGATAGAATATGAGGTGGCAAGGAGGAAAAGAGGTCTACTTAGAGGTAGGAAAATAAGCAGGGAAGTCTTGTGTTATAGAATCCAAGGAAGTGGCAAATCTCAGCACAAAAGAGGTGGTAAGCAATATCAGACATTGGGAGGTTACATGAGTTAGCACTAGATGGCCATTAATGGCGTTGGAAAGCAGAATCTGTAGAGGGGATGGGATAGAAAATTGTGCTCAGTCAGTTCGATCGTGCCCGAGGCATGTGAAAGTAAGGAAAATCAACCCATACCATGCTTTGTGGAAGTCTGGCAGAGAAGGAAAGAAATAGGGGTAGCTGGAAAAGGAAGCAGGTTTGAGAGATTTTCCTAAGATGAGGGCAAGTTTAAGTGCTTCGTGGCTTAAATTCAGAAGAGGAAAGGGCACAGAGGAAAGAGAAGGGAGGATTAAGAGGAGAGTTGCACACATGAGCCTTGAAGAGAAAAGTAAGAATGCTTTGCCCAGAAGACAGCGCATTGTCAGGGGGCTAGAAAGGTAAAAGAACTAGGTGCTCTTATCTAAATATTGAATGAGGCCAGGAAGCAGCCTAGGAAACATTTGCCCCTCCAGGTGGGCTGCATCTGAGAAACACCACCACTCTCTTACGAAGAGAGAGCTACATGCCAGGAGAGAATCCTGAAATAGTCTGTTATTACAAATTCAATACACAAACAGCATTTGCAAAGTCACACCAGCATTTATCTCAAGAAATCAATAAGAAGTATTAAGTGGCTCTGATTTTCCTTTTACCATCAGAAACAGGAAAAATCTAGTAAGCTGTTTGGATAGACATTACTTAAATCAATTACCTACAAATAATTACATTTATTCTCAAGTACAACAAAATGGGAAAATCATTTCAATTGCCTCTTTTAGATGGATGTATTTCCCCTGGGGGCAATGCATAAGCAGGAAGGAAAGAAAAAAGAAGGCAATAACATTTACTGAGCACCTACTAGGTGCCGAGTGTCCTGGATTAGATACAAGATGTCTCTCCTCACTTAATCCTAATACCCTATAAGGTAGACATTGTCACCTCCTTATAGAAGAAACTGAGGCTCAAACATAGTTAAAGAGCTGTTCTCCTGAACGATCATCTTTTAATATAACTACCCTCGGTTGTTGATGTCTAGAGACTGGCTTGGTACCAACCTCTAGACCACTGTGTTTGGCGTCCTGCCAGCATGGTTACCCTGGGGCACTCAACAATCCCATCCTTAGGATTTATCATCAAAAGGACCTTCGGAACTCATCATTTCACCCATGACCATTTGTAGTGTACATGGTCTCAGACATCTTTCTTGCCCACAGTCCTCTCTGGCAATTGCCTTGCTGAAGGGGCAGGCCCAGGTAGTTTTACTCAACACCTCTGCCCTTTGATTACAGCTCAGGGGATATCCCAGGATGGAACATGTCATCCAAGGCCACATGCTGTTCAGTTATTCTCTAACAAGAATCCAACTAAGACTCTGAAAATGCATCAAGTTGTGATGGACTCTAGAACTAAGAACCATGTAGGCATGAGGTTGGAGTTCGTGCCAAACCAAAGCCATGAGTAAGTTCTACCATGGGCCATGAGAGCAGCAAGTATGAATAGAGAGAAGGTGATCTGAGGAGAAGAGAATGGGAAAGAAACATAGAGAATGGGGGTAAGAAAGCATATAGACCTGGGGAAAGAGAGATTATCTCCATTTCTGACTCCTGTCTATTTGAGGCTTCCCTATACTTAATCTTGGGCCCTTTTTGCCCATGACATTGTCTAATGTAGCTTTATAATAAACCCTACTTTTTAAAATTTGTAAGTAAAATTATTGACCAAAAAAATTGCTCATTTAACATAAAATATTGCATTAACAATATAGTAACATTAGCTAACATTTAGGGCTGCACATCCAAAGTGCCACCCATTAATTCATTTGATCCACATAGCAAAGTGTTAATTCTATTCTCATCTCACAAGTAAAGAAATAGTAATGCAGAAGAGTGAACTCCATTACAAACTCATTGCCTAGCACAAGTGGAAGCCTGTTTCCACCCCCAAATAAACTCTACTCTGCCTGTGTTTCAACTCAAAGTTAATTCAGGTCTTAAATCCAAGAGGGTTTTCTAGCTAGTTTAATTGGTGGAATGGGAGTAATTCATTTCTTTTTCAACTGCAGAAACAAGTTGAAAATAGCTACAGAAAACAAAATTTATTCCTGAACCAAAAATTAAAACTTAATAATGCACAAGCAAATTGCATTGAGCTCTATCACATTTTGCCCTTGCTGAACATTTTTGGCTTCAACAGCTGCTCCATGAAATGTAACTGTCACTATAATGAATAAATAAGCAACTATTGCTGAGATACAGCTGCCCCTTCTAACAACATTAGGGTAAAGCCTTTAGTGGCGCCACAGGCTGGAAGAGGGCCGCATTCTCGCTGAATATGGATGGGATTTCATGGGGTCTACAGCAATCCCCTGAGATTACAGTGTATATAGAAGCGCAAATGAGCTTCAGAGTGGACATTTACTATTCGGCCTGCCCGGCAGACTTTCCTTCTTCTGGGGATTTTTCCAAACCTAACTCCATTTTAACTACGTGATTCCCATGCGAGAGCTACCATTTTTCTCCATGAGCCTGCCTACCTGGCCACAGCCAATTGGTCCAAGCCAGGCCAACCAGAGCCTTCCCGTGGGATTTTGCACACTGGAACCAAGAAAGAGAATCAGTGTCTAGGAATGGAAGATTTAAAACGTAAAACTCAGGAGCTATCAGCAGGCCATGTTTTCTACCCCAAAGAAGGCAGCCTGCTGAGAGAGAATGAAGCCAACATTCAGAGACAAAAGAAGAATGCTGAAAGCACTTGAATCCCTGGTTCTAGTAGTTTCTGGGTCTAGCTATATTACTGTTTCATTGCTCAATCCCTTCTTGGATTATAGAGGCCAATAAATTCCCCTTTTCTCTAAATTGGCCTCATGTAAACTTCTGTTGTTTGTATAAGAGTCCTAATACAATCTTATCATTTGTTCTCAATTCTTTGGCCATTTGTAAGGGAGGACACACTCTCTTTTGCACAAAAGCTTGAGTAGACTCAATATGTTCCTTTCGTTCCCATTGTCCTTCCTCTGACCAATATCCCCCTACTACCAAGATTAGCTTCCCAATTCCATGATTTTTACAAGTGTCTTAGAATCAGAGCCACCACACTGCAGAAGCTCAGGAGTGCCATTTGCAAATCTGAATCACATCCTCTGGAGTTGCACAATACATAGTCATATTCAGCAGCCCTGCTGATACCCAGTATGGATTTAATGCTGAAGAGAGCCTGACTGGCTTGTTTACTTAGCAATGTTAGCATACAGTTTATGGAGGGCAAAATGGCGAATGTGGTCTCCAAACAAACCAATGTGTTGTAAAAGAACAAAAAGTTATAGGGGCGCCTGGGTGGCTCAGTGGGTTAAGCGGCTGCCTTTGGCTCAGGTCATGATCGCAGGGTCCTGGGATCGAGCCCCGCATTGGGCTCCCTGCTCATCACGGAGTCTGCTTCAGATTCTCTCTCTCCCTCTGCTCTTACTCCTGCTCATGCTCTCTCTCTCTTTCTCTAAAATAAATAAATCTTTAAAATATATATGTAGATTTACTAACCCAGTAGGATGGGCCAGCCATCTCAAATGTGGGATGCCAGTAGCAAAACAGTGCTGGCAAGGCCTGTGGAAGGATGAAGGGCATTGAAGGTTGGCAAAAGCCATAGCAGAAAGTTTCATGGGTCATTCAGTTCCTTATCCTTATGGTCAGTAGTAGAGGTGAAAGGAGAATCTTAGTCTTCATTCAGTGATTCTGCTTATTGGGAGTAGTCTATAAAACATTCTAGTCATATCCCAATGCCAGGGGCCCCTCTAATCACACTGAATGTACCACACAAGCTCAGTCTATCCAGATGGAAGGGAAATGGGCACCAGAACTTCCACCATCACCGATATCCTATGAAGGAGCCTTTTGTGTTTTTCAAGCTTTACACTTCAATAAAGGGCACTGCTGAAGTCCATCATGCCAGGAGTCATGGCTGGGCCTTCCCAGGAAGGGCATGGAAGAGGCTTTTACTCCAGCCCTTGCCTTTGTCAGAACTTGCTCAAGAATCAGGGTAGACTAAACAATGTGGACACGACAAATAGGTTAAACTTCATGAAGCAAAGAAAGGAGGAGCAGGGGCAGGGTTCTACAATCAACACAGGGGAATGCACATTCTAAAGGCCTTTTTTTAAAAAAAAGAAAGGCTTCTTTCTTTCCTTAGCACCCTATTCCAGGTAGTTCAATGGTTCTCACATTTAGGGAGCAAAAAATTTCTATAGCCTTGCTACTCAAGGTATGGCCAGACCAGTTGCACCTGAGAGCTGGTCAGAAATGCAGAATTCCAGCTCTACCCCAACCCTACTGAATCAGCATCTGCATTGTAACATGATACCCATGTTATTCACATACACATTACGGTTTAAGAAGCCCAACTTGAGGTATTTATCTAAGATGCAAATTTCTAGGCATTGCATCTAAAGATTCTGATTCTGCTGGTCTGAGGATAGACTCAGGGAGAGATATTTTACCAAGCATCTCTGGTGATTTTTATTCTGGAGTTTCCTGGACCACACTTAGCAAAATATCCCAAATCCCAAATTTCCCTTAACACTGGTAAAAACAATTTCTTATTCTTCTGCATATTTGGAAGAGTAAGGAAAGGAAACATAGAAAGGAATAGTTTCATTCTTTCATAGGAAGCCAACGGTCAGAGAAAAACAAACTATCAATGTCTATTTCTGCCTCTCTACCATTGCATATGTCCTCCTTCCGAGCTAAACAAGCAATAGAAAGAGCAGACAGGAACACCAAGAAATAAGGAGCCAGAAGAGTGGGAAAACAGAAGAGACGTGGAGAACACAGGAGAGCGAAGGGAAACAAAACGGATCATTGCCACAAGATCCATATTACGACTGTCATTTAAAATTAGAATTCCACAAAAACTAATGATGTAATATATGGTGATTAACATAACAATTAAATTTTAAAAAATTAGAATTCTAGGAGCGCCTGGGTGGCTCAGTCTGTTAAAGCGTCTGCCTTTGGCTCAGGTCATGATCCCAGAGTCCTGCTCAGGGAGCCTGCTTCTTCCTCTCCTGGTCCCCCTGCTTGTGGTCTCTCTCTCTGGCTCTCTCTCTCAAATAAAGAAATAAAATCTTTAAAAAAAATTAGAATTCCTGTAATATGAAATAAGCAGGACCTGTTTGAAGCAACCTTAAAATACTCCTGAGAGACTTTAAAGAAGATTTGAATAAATAGAAAGTATATGTTATTCTTGGATAGGAAGAGAGTATTCAACATATCAGTTCTCCTTTAATTAATCTAGAAATATTTTTTCAAGTTGACAAAATGATACAGAGGTTCATGTGCAAAAATAAACATGTGAGAACAGTCAGAAGAGAATGAGGAGTTATAGCTTTATCAGATATGAAAATATATTGTAAACTTATGCTAAGTAGAAAGTTTGCCATTGACACAAGTATAATCAGACCTAATAAATATAGATATTTGGTATATTATAAGGTAAATAATAAATAGTGTATTAAATAGTATATTTATTGGATAAACGGAATAAATAAATATTGTGCAAATATTTAATAGTATTGAACCAGTTGAATAGCCAACTGCAAAATTAAATTGCTGCTTATACAAAAATAAATTGCAGATGGAGCAAAAACTCAAATATATAAATAAGAAAGCACAAAAATATTAAGATAATACCTACATGAATAATCTTTTTTTATTATTATTCAAGAAAAGGAAGACCATCCTCTAAACATGAAATAAAACCCAGTACCATAAAATGATTGCTAAAATTTGAATGCATAAATTCTAAAAAGTTCTTTTTGACAAAAGCTAAAATAAAAACTTTAAACTTGGGAAAACATTGTAATACATATAATAGACTAATTACATGAAAAAGAAAATAATCCAACAGAAGACTTGAGAAATGACATAAGTCAACAACTTATATTAAAAGAAATATAAATGGTCAGTAAGTATATGAAAAGATGTTCAATATCACTAATAATTAATAAATGCAAATTAAAACAAAAATGAGATACCATATTTTACAAATTAACAATGATTTTAATAGTTTTATAACACTTTTTCTTGAATCTCATACATTGTTGGTACAAAGATTACAAATGAGTAATGAGTACAAACTTTTTGGGGGCCACTATGGCAATATTAATTCAAGTTAGAAATGCTCTACTCGGGGCACCTGGGTGGCTCAGCCTGCTTCTCCCTCTCCCACTCCCCCTACTTGTGTTCCTGCTCTCGCTATTTCTCTCTGTCAAATAAATAAACGAAATCTTAAAAAAAAAAAAAAAGAAATGCTCTACTCTTTCACCGATGAATTTCACCTATAGGGATTTATCCTACAAAAATAGTTGATATGTGTAAAGGTACATGTAGAAGGGATCTGTAATAGCAAAAAACTGAAAACAACCTTCAATAGAGAATCTGATAAATGCATTATAGCACAACTATACCACAGACCATTATGCAAATGTGAGAAAGAACAAGGTATAGAAAGATGACTAAGAAATATTAAATGGTCAGGGGCCACTCATTTCAGAGCAGGATATATAGTATAATCCTTGATTAAAGGCATGACATCTGAAAATACACTGCCTAATTTGCAACCAGATTTCCAACTAATGAACTCAACCACTCTGTACCTCACTTTCCACATACTTAAAATAGGAATAACACTATGTACTTTATAGGGTTGTTGTGAAGACTGAAATAGGCATGGGGGCGCCTGGGTGGCTCAGTCGTTAAGAGTCTGCCTTCAGCTCAGGTCATGATCCCAGGGTCCTGGGATCGAGCCCCGCATCGGGCTCCCTGCTCCACGGGAAGCCTGCTTCTCCCTCTTCCACTCCCCCTGCTTGTGTTCCCTCTCTCACTGTTATCTCTCTCTGTCAAATAAATAAATAATATCTTAAAAAAAAAAAAAGAAAGAAAGAAATAGGCATGTAAATTGCTTAGCACAATCCTGAACATACAGTTAGCACTTTGCCCAAGAAACTATTCACAGTGGTTCTCTCTGGGAAGTGGGGCTGGGCTTGGAGTTTACATGGGATTTTATTTTATACTTTTCTATACTGTTTGACTTTCTTCAACTCGAACATATTACTTTTACAATAAAATACTCTCAATTTAAATTTCAAGTTAAATAATCATATCAGAAATTGATTTTAAAAGACTATTCCATGAGTATTTCAATATTTGTCATATTCTCAAATTAAATTCCCCTCAAAATAAATGTCTATACTCTTTCCTCAAATAATAAAACCAAACAGCAGTTCTCTAGCATCTGTAAATCTCACACTACCCATCCAGACAGGAGGGCTGAATTTGCTTGGTGAAGGATAACAGCAGTGAGTCACAAGGCTTAAGTTGACTTATTTGTTGTTATAATAAACCATTATTCATTCATTCTCCAAAGTATATAAGACAGACTGACCTTGGCAGCATTCTTTAAGAGTGAGAAGACTATAAGCCAAATATCTAATCATCAGAATCAAAATCTGATTTCTGGATCATCAGAAAAATCAGCCTCTTCTGCTGCCAAATGATCCTCCTGCTGACCACATTTTCAGTCAATCAGAATATAATCCTATCACCGGCAGTGAGCAAGCGTGAGGATTGCATTTTGTTTCATAGCTGTTCTAAACATGATTACTGCTTTCATCACACAGCCATATCATCAAGTCAATAAGGATTTTCTATACTGAATTTTCATGTTGCACAGACTGTATAGAGGAACCTGGGTAATTCCAGTTTGCTGCACAAAACCCAGCTCTGCAGAGAATAGATTAGTACCTGTTCACCTTGGCTTGTTCGGGATAAACCATGGTACTACTCACCAGTCCATTAGTACATTTCTCTTATTCCAAATATATGAAAAACTCACGAACCCTAAGTCGTCTTCAAATTAGGTTCCTCTTTTAAAAAATAGAATTTTAAGACACTTCTCTTACTCAAGCCGTGGATGCTGTGAAAATCATACCATTGCATTCCATTCTTTGCACATCCCTACATATAAAAACAAAAAATCATACAACGGTCTCCCCTTTTGATACCCAGAGTTGCTGGACACAATAATGACTAGCCCAACAGGATTTTATGGACAGAAACCAACAGCATTCAATTATCAAAATATGCTTCCAGCCTCAAATGTAAACTAAGTCCCAACAGGACATGGAATCACATCTTTCTGCCCAAAGCTCCATGGCCCAAGAGCTGGCTATGAAGAAATGAACCAACAGTGCAGGAAAATATTTCCTTGAAAAGTCCTGTGGCGGGCCACCTGGGTGGCTCAGTCAGTTAAGTGTCTGCCTTTGGCTCAGGTCATGATCCCAGGATCCTGGGATGGGGTCCCGCATCGGGCTCCTTGCTCGGCAGGGAGCCTGCTTCTCCCTCGGCCTCTACTGTTCCCCCTGCTTGTCCTCTCTCTCTCTCTCTCTCTCTCTCTGACAAATAAATAAAAATCTTAGGGGTGCCTGGGTGGCTCAGTTGTTAAGCATCTGCCTTCAGCTCAGGTCATGATCTCAGTGTCCTGGGATTGAGTCCCGCATCCGGCTCCCTGCTCAGCGGGAAGCGTGCTTCTCCCTCTGCCTGCCACTCCCCCTGCTTGTGCTCTCTCTGACAAATAAATAAATAAAGTCTTAAAAAAAAAAAAAAGGAAAAGAAAACCTGTCATTTATGAAATTATGGTATCTTGGTTTTCCTCCTAAACACAGGTATCTCCTTCTTGGTCTCATTTGCAATTCATCATCCTCTGCTTCCCTCTGAACCCTGGCATGTCCCATACTGGGTACAGAGACTCTCCTTTCTATCTTTCTTTACTCCCTTGGGACCTCATCCAGTCCTATGGCTCCAAATACCATCCATATACTGATGACTTCCAAGGGAGATCTCTGGTTCAAGTACCTCCCTTAATCTCTAGGCAGTTATCCAAAGGCCTAGATGGCATTTCCACATCAATGCCCAATAGAGATCTCAAACTTAATGTGTCTAAGCTCCAATTTTGTCCCCCAAACTTGCTCCTCTTCCAGGCTTCCTTGTTTCAGAAATGGCATTATCATGAAACCAGTTTCTAAGCCAAAACCTACAATTCATCCTTAACCTCTTTCTCTCATCACCTCTTATATCAAATTATCAAGTCCAACAATCTAATCCCATAGAATATCTCAAATGCATCCATTTATCTCTATTACCATTCCCTCTATCCTAGTCCAAGACACATTTGTCTCTCACCTGACCTTACACAATAGCCTCCTAATTGTTCTCTCTGGCTACCAAGGAAATCTTTTAAAATATTAATCAGATCATGCTCCTCCCTTGTCTGAAATTTTCCGTGGTTCTCTCTCCTTCTTAGAGCAATATCCAAACTTCTTACACTGCCTTCAATGCCCTGCACAATCCGGCCCCTGACTTGAATGAGCTTATCTCTCTCACTCATTACAATCCAGTCACGCTGGCTTTTTTACACTGAGCTTTATCTCACTTCAAATGTTGCACAATGTATTCTACCTAGAATTTTCTTTCTCTGAATCTTCCTATGGCTGGTTTCTCTGGTCATAATGGATTTTGGGTTAAGTGGAATCACTGCAGAGTAACTCCTCTGACTACCTGCCTAAAATAGCCTACCAATCGTCTCTCTTTTGGTCACTCCCTGTAACAACCTCCTACTTTCTTTCCTTCCTAACGTTTATAACTAAAATTAGAATTTTTTAAATTATTTGTCTATTTTCTACCCCCCCATTAGAATATACACTCCATGAAAACAAGAAGCACAGCGACTCTGGATCCCTACTACACAGAAGAATATTTGGCACATAGCAAGAACCCAATAAAATAGGTGAGCAGTGTTAATAAATAATGAATAACAAAGATAGTGCAAATGTGAGCTTTGCATCCATTTATTTAACCATTCCAAATATTTATAAGATGCTTTGTTGTGATGTTCAAGTTGGATATAAAAATAAGCGAGTGTTCCTCTGCCCTTGAGGAGGGGCATCCCCAAAACCAAATTCACCAAAAACTACCAAAGAAAAGCCAAGGGAAATAGACAAACTAGAAGGAAAGTGTACAGATCTTTGTTTTTGTGACATCAAATAATTATCTGTAGATATTTACAGAGCTGAAAAAAAATAGGCAGGTTGAGGTTGAAGAATTAGGCAGCTTTCAAATATTGAGGATGAAAGTCAGACTGGAATAATCAAGAGATAATTATTATAGGGTGCCTGGGTGGCTCAGTCGTTAAGCGTCTGCCTTCGGCTCAGGTCATGATCCCAGGGTCCTGGGATCAAGCCCCGCATCTGGCTCCTTGCTCCGCGGGAAGCCTGCTTCTCCCTCTCCCACTCCCCCTGCTTGTGTTCCCTCTCTCGCTATGTCTCTCTCTGTCAAATAAATAAATAAAATCTTTAAAAAAAGAGAGATAATTATTGTAGAAAATAAAATTGTTGTAGGAACAAAGTAACCCATCTGTTTAGAAACTGAGAAGGAAGAATAAGAAGGACAAACATAATAAAATCAACAGCAACATTTTGGAGCCTGGTAATGATATACACGGCACATGTGGGAAAGAAGGAAAGGACAGAGAGGGAGAAAGGCAGGGAGAGAGAAAAGGATGGAAAATAAAAAGAAAGATGAAAGAAAGGAGAAGACAAGAGTAGCATGGAGAAGAAGACACAAGGAAAAATAAAATGAATGTGCATCAATAATCAGAGATATAGAGCCTAGGGAGACCATCATGTCTGATGAATATCAGATAGAAACTGTGCCCATGAGTTGGAAGTCCCACTAGACCACAAGCTTTCCAAAGGCCTAGGCTGCAACTTCCTTTGTGTTCCCAGCTCCTACTATAGCAATTGTTAAGTTGGAAGTTTTCACTGAGGTTCTATGATATGATGGAAAATTGCAAACTGAGATAGCAGCTCACAGAAATTTCAAAGCGGTGCTGTATTAATCGGCTCAAGCTGCCATAAAAAATACCACAGACTGGGTGGGTGGCTTAAACAAGAGAAATTTATTTTCTCACAGTTCTGGAAGCTAGACGTTCAAGATCAAGGTGCCATCGTTAGTTTCTGGTGAGACCTCTCCTCCTGTCCTGTAGATGGCCACCTTTTCACTGTGTCCTCACAAAGCCTTTCCTCTATGGATATGAGGAAAGAGGGAAAGAGGGAAAGAGTCCTGGTATCTCTTTCTCTTCTCGTAAGGACACCAGTTCTGTTGGATTAGGGCCCCATCCTTATGACCTTATTTAACCTTAATTATCTCCTTAAAGGCCCTATCTCTGGAGTCACAGTGGGGGTTAGGGCTTCAACATGAATTTGGGGCAGTGGAGAGGGCACAATTCAGGCCACAACACATGCCAAAAACCAGTTAGATGGCTCTAAAACTCTCAAGGAGAATATCAATGCATTAAGAAAGTGGAGATGAAAAGATGTATGAGAAGGTATTCTTTAGGAAAACTCTGGAGGCGATATACTCTCTGCCTCCAAGGGTAATAGAGGGGCTGCCTAACCTCTCAGCTCAAGCCTAGTGAGAGGGGCTTTAACTCAACCATTGAAAGATGGAGACCTTGATGTGTGTACCCTGTATGTCTGGTATGAGGCCCAGGAGACTGGTCTTAATGCATATCTGAAGAATCTGGAAATGAGAGGCTTTGCTTATCAGCCTAAGGTGCAGGAAACAGCTATCTTTGAGACGTTATTGTATCCCCACCAACAGCAAGGCAAAGAATACATGAGTGTCTCCCACATGGGGGGAAACAGCCTAGAACAAGTTTAAGTGCTGCCCAAGAGGACCACCTGGAAGGGTAAAGGATCCAATAGAGAGCGTCTACACTGAACCCCTGGAAAGCTAGGGGCTAAAGGAGATATTGGTTAGCAGACGAAAATGTGTTTCTCAAGGTTATACTTCCAGGGTCCCAGCAGAGAGGCTCCTAAAAATCCATGGAAACCAGTGCAAGGGACTCAGCTTGGAATGGCTGAGCCAGAAAATAAGCCCAGAAAATGCAAGACTATCTTATGATAGTACCAGTCAAGTAAGAACTTTCCATTCTCAGTTTTCCCACCTGCCCCTTTGTGCTCCAAGAGCAAAGGGCCAGAACCCGAACTAGCAACCTGGGAAAGGAAAAAAAGACAAAAGAACAAGGAAGTATACTGTAGCTTTTAACAAGGCAGTCACTAACCACCAGAAGCTGGGGCAAAGGAGCATGTTTAATTCAAAACTGAGTTAGCTTTTATATTGGACCAAGCATTCTAGTTATGGAAGTAAGATTACAAAAGTCATGGAGTTTGCCAGTTTTTAGTAGCAGGAAAACAACATCCATATCTAAAAAATTTCAAGGAATAGTAGCAGGAAAACTAGAGGCGCCTACTGGTTACATTTCATAAGACATGCTTGTTCGGCATATTGGTTATACTAACATAAGACAGGACATTCAATATACTTTTCGATCAATGTAAATAAAATCATTTTAAAATACTAGCAAACTCATATAGTATTTAATCTGCTTCACTTGTCATGTACTTTCATGTTTCACTGCTTACAATAGCTCCATCATTGATGTGGGCACTATTATTATCTGTTTAATGAATGAAATTCATTAAAATTGAGGCGGAGAGAAGTACCCCAGAAACAGGATCTGTGAATTGGGGGCTCCACTAGACACTGAGTTTCCAGAAGCAGCGAGGAACGGGGAGAGCCAGGATTCATACCCAGGCAACGGGTCTCGGAGACACTCTCTTTACCTCCATCCCGTTCTGCTCTCTCAAATTAGCAAACTGCTCTGTCCTCAAGGAATTTATATTCCAGAAAGGATAAACAAATAACAAACAGGTAAATACATAAATACAAGAACAATGAAAGAAATAAACAGGGTACTATGGTGGAAGGTACACACAGGACCACTTTCAGATGTGCAGTCAGAGAAGCTCTCTCTGAAAAGGTGACATTTAAGCTCAGGAAGTGTAGGAAGGAGCAAGTCAGCCAACCAAGAAGTGGATTTTAAAAAATCAAGTAAAATAGCAGATTTGCCAGTGATCTTGTAAAATGTGCTTTAAATGGAAAGTGAGCTGACAGAGGTTAAAATGTGATATGCTTTGTGTCATATGCTTTAAGAAATGATGTCAACATTTACTCAAGAAACTGGAAGAGCAAATCTCCATGTGAGCACACCCCTTCTCCATCTCTCAGGCAGAGCCTGGGGTGGGAGATGACTTGGGCTAAGCATTTAATGAGCCCTTAGGAGGCTCCTGATGGGTCCTTGCTCTACCTGCAGCTAGCGAGCATCCACAAGACATATGTGGCTCAGGGCAGGCTCTTTTTCTATTCCTTTTGGACCAAAAGAAACACAATTTGAATGTGAGAGAAGAGAAAAAAGAAGAGGAGCTAAACTCCCATTATGCCATACAAAAAAGCAAGGGGTACCATAGTCAAAACACCCCACTGGTTGGTGCAAACTGGGGCAGGTGGGAAAGTGTTTCTTGCTATGAGTTTCAACCACACTGTCTCTGAGAATTAATAGTTGTCCTTGGGAAGCGTGTATGTGTGCGTATCTGTCTGTCTATACGTACACACATTTCAACAGTTTGAATTTTGAGAAAAATAAAGACATATGTTTCCATCTCCACCCATGGACCAACCTCCTAGGTGACAAGGTTGGGTGTTCAGGTCTACTCTGGATTGTCTACCCAGACTCAGAGTTCTATAGTTACAGAGCTGTGGGTGAGAGCCAAGGGGTCTTTCTGGGGGCTGTTAGTCCAAACTGAGTTACTCACATTTAAGAACTAGGGATGGAGATTAAGATCCACCTCTGTGGATGGAAGATGCATAGAGAGTCATGTGGTGGAGATTAGCCAAAAGGACACACTCTTGAGGAAAAGACTGACTTGGAAATACTGCAAAATTAATAACGAGGGGAACAGCAGGAGAATTCCCATTTAAAGATGTGTTTTCCATGAAATATGGTATGGAAAAGTCATATATAGGCACAGCTTAAATATCTCTCCTACCCTAAAATTCCTTGTAGTTAATCAGTCTTGCAACCCTGTGAAACGGTCCTGCAGAAACAAGAGATGGGCAGCCAAAGGAAGTGTGGTTGGCCACATACTCACTCTTCTGGTGTCTGTGCCGAGGGAGTTAACATCTTGTGGAGGGAGGCATGGCGGAGACACCACAAGCAGGAATTTCAGGCAGGGGAACTGCAGGAGTGGGTGGGCCTGGGGACCTGGGAGGGATGGAAGGAGTACACGATGATGGGGTGGGCAATTTGGGGGCAGGTATGAAACAACCCCTCTTCCTTCCTGTATCTTTATAAGAGGGTAAACCTATGGGAGAAGGAAAAGTGGACCCTTGAGTAAACAACCCCAGACCATATTGGAAACATAAAACTATGTGCTGTCTACTTTGGCCCCCTCGGGACAATGTAGCTATTCCTTTTGTATATAGTTCTTCTCTGGTAAGAAGCCAAATATTGAAGCCCACTTCCTCCCAGGGAGACAAAAGCTCTCTCGGGCCTCCAGCATTGGCTGGCCACTGCCAGATCAAGGGAGCCCACCGAGGGGAGAGTGGGAAGGTTGCCTAGGAGGCTTTGCTCTTTAAATGTGCCATTTCTTTGTATCCAGGCAGGAAGGAGGCCAATAATTTATGGCTCTCCATCCTATGGTATGTTCATGCCTGTGTGTGTGTGTGTGAGAGAGTGTATTTCTTCTGTTGTTTATTCTTCTCCTGTTAAGAACCATAATGGACTCAGTCCAGGGACTATTGAGGGTTGTCGTGCCGACCCTGTGGTTTTTCTCTAATATACACACATTTCATTATTTGCCAATGGTGCCATAGCTACTGCTGTGACTAACAAGTTCATATTTCCCATGAATGGGCCCATCTCCCACAAAACTATGTTAACAAAGGAAAAGTAACCATTCATCAGTCCTATCAACATAATTTGAATAACCTGGAAGCTAAGCAAATTGAGACTTCTATTCATTAATATTCTTTTTTCTACAAAGGATTTATACTTATGTTCTGGCATCTTGCAGGTTCATTCTCAGCCTCCCTGTTTCAGATCAAACCCCGTCAAATCCTACCTAAAGCCTTACACTCCTCAGCCTCAGGGCCTATGAGTCCTCCTACATCCTGGTGCCAAGTACTCTGGTGGCACTCAGCAAAAAACATCAGTCTTAACCACGGTTAGATTTTAATTTCATTACTTTGGACTTTAACCTGCCCTCTAATTAGACAATGAACTGAGGAAAATCAAATTACTTTTCCAATATTCCTTCACGTGGCATTCTTGATTATTGCCATGTCACATTTGAACAACTCACAGAGACTTCCTGAACATGGATAACAATCATTCTTTTTCTAAACAAAAGCTGAAGTAATGCCCTTCATCAAAGAGTGGAAAGGTTTTTGTTTTTGTTTTGTCTGTTTTTTGTAGTCTTGCCCCTACCATGAGATTAGTCAAGTTTAGGCTACTCAAGTAGCCGAAGGCATTTGAAACACGCTAGAACTGGCCTCAGCCTGTAACAATTCTCTTTTGCTTTACAAGACAGACATATGACCTTTCCTTCAGCCAGGAGCGAGTGGGTAAATGGATTACTTGATTGACTGGGTATGACAGTGCTGTTGAGAAATGTACTTTAAATATATTTGGCAAGTTGAAAGTGGTATGGCCCATTAGGTTACGATTATGTTAATTTGGGTTGTCATGCAGTAGGGAAGCAGTTCTGTTATAACGGTATGTTGTAAAGAACTGCTTGGGTCCTTCAGGTGGAAATGGTCTTTTGGTGCTGAGGCCAGACCGATGCCAAAGAACCCAGGGACAACATATGAGCTCTGCTACTTACCCAGCTCTTGTGACTGCTTTTATGAGGAAGGCAAGAAAAGAGACCGGGAACCCCTCTTGTTGCTTGATTGACTACTACTGGCCTTACGGATAATGGATAAATGAGAGAAACAAGAAAATTAATGGCCTTGGTCTACGCTTTCGCCCTTTGCCTCATCAGTTAAGCCTTTCCTACTCAAGCTCACCACTGCCACCACAACCATTGGAGTTAAAAAGGAGGTCCTTGTGCTTTCTTGCATCAGATTTCTGGAACAGGTTTCATAAAGAGTCAAAGATACAGTATCAATGAAGATGAAGAACAAACACTATTAGCCCCACCTGGAATTTTAATGGCTGGAGCAACAACTACAACAAAAAGAACAAAATTTCTTACCAAACCTTTACAGATATTTCACAGCCCCTCTACCTCATTTTTATTAAACTATCTGATGTACTGGATTAATTTTGAGACTGTCAGATATGAGATCCCATGCATTTGAAGTCTGTGATCCACCAACAAAGACTGTAGTGAGAGGAATTCTTGTGCAGAACAGGAAAAATGTTGAGGGAGAGATACCATCTGGCAATTCAGAAATCCTTCCCCTTTTCTGCTTTTTCTACGATGTAAGGTGATTCTCTTCTGCTTTAGGGGAGGTCAAAACACAGAAAGAAAACAAGTCCAGAGGAAGGATTATCTTGGATATAAACCCTTTTTCTGGGATACTAGATAATTGAGAGCACAAGCTGGTGCAAGACAGCTAAACATTAGTCAACTGCTCTTGTGCCTATAAATGTAGCCTCCTGTTAAGTAGCATGGAAAAATTAAACCACAAAATCCCAGCAAGACAAAGTGCAGACAATTTATAACCCAGATATTGCAGCTAGGGAGAGATCTCTGATAGTCTTACCTAAGAAGCAATTACAAATGAAAGGGCTTCTCACTAGTGGAGGACTTTTTTTAGGAGGCACGTCAGTCAGAAAGTTTTTCACCAAAAGGCAGAGAGATCTATAAACCTCTCCTTTCACCACATCACTGATAGCTGAAGCAGGCATATTTGCAAAATTGGATGAGAGCACATCTCCAGAAGCCACAAGGATCTTTGCAATCGGAAAAAAGGGATAAATAGCTAGAGCTAAAAATACATAGTTGATGAAGTCTTTGTACTCTGAAGTCCTTAACCAGGGGGCAGCCTAGTGAGCATAGAGACTGTCAGTTTTGGAGCCAAATGAATAAGAATCCAAAATAGCACTTACTATTTCTAGGATTTGGGGCATGTTTTTTAACATCACGGAGCCTCAGCTTCCTCAGTTGGATAAAGAGAATAGTAGCATCTGCATCCCAGAATTATTACAGAGCCAGCACATAACAGGTGCTCAACAAATACTATGTCTCTAATCCTTTTTTGCACAACTAGAGATTAAAAATAAGAATAGCAAAATTTCACACTTTCAATATAAGGTAATGTGTGATAAAAAAAAAAAAAAAAAAAACAAGAAGAGACAATATAACATCATTAAAAACACAATCTTCCCTGGGAAGCAGAAGACCTGAATTCACCACCTGGCTCTCTCCATTTCTACTTCTGTGATTCTGCTCCTCCAACTCTCTGGGCCTTCAATTTCTCATCTGAAAACCAAAGATATTGGACTAGATAGTTGACCCCTATTGTTTTATTTCACTGAAAGTTGTTACTGTTAGTAATGTCTAAGCCACTGAAGAGATATTTACTTAAAGTCCAACACTTCTGTGTTAAAAGCAGCAATATATAGATAAGCATAGAGGCAAAAACCCTCAACGAAATATGAGCAAACTGAATCCAACAATACATTAAAAAAATCATTCACTATGATCAAATGGGATTTATTCCTGGGATACAAGGGTGGTTCAATATATGCAAATCAGTCAATGTGATACATCACACCAACAAGAGAAAGGGATAAAAACCATATTATCATTTCAATAGATGCAGAAAAAGCATTTAACAGATCCAACATCCGTTCATGATAAAAATCCTCAACAAAGTAGATTTAGAGGGACTATACCTCAACATAATAAAGGCCATTTATGAAAAACCCACAGCTAACATCATACTCAATAGGGAAAAACTGAAAGCTTTTCCCTTAAGGTTAGGAACAAGATAAGGATGTCCACTCTCATCACTTTTAGTCAATATAGTACAGAAAGTCCTAGCCACAGCAATCAGACAAGAAAAAGAAATAAAAGGCATCCAAATTGGTAAGGAAGAAGTAAAACTTTCACTATTTGCAGATGACATGACACTAAATATAGAAAACCATAAAGACTCCACCAAAAAAAAAAAAAATCCTAGAACTGATAAACCAATTCAGTAAGGTCACAGGATACAGAATCAATATACAGAAATATGTTCCATTTCTATACGCTAATAATGAAGCAAAAAGAGAAATTAAGAAAACAACCCCATTTACAATTACACCCAAAATAGTAAAAGACCTAGGAATAAACTTATCCAAGGAGGTGAAAGACCTGTACTTTGAAAATTATAAAACACTGATGAAAGTAATTGAAGATGACATAAACAAATAGAAAGATATTCTATGCTCATGGATTGGGAGAACTAATATTATTAAAATGTCCATACTACCGAAAGCAATCTAGAGATTTAATGCAATCCCTATGAAAATACTACCAGCATTTTTCACAGGACTAGAACAAACCATCCAAAAATTTGTGTGGAACCACAAAAGACCTCAAATGGCCAAAGCAATTTTAAAAAAAGAAGAACAAAACTGGTGGTATCACAATCCCAGATTTCAAGATATACAACAAAGCTGTAGTAATCAGAACAGTATGGTGCTGGCCCAAAAGTAACACATAGATCAATAGAATCAAATAGAGAACGCAGAAATAAACCCATGCTTATATGGTCAATTAATCTTTGACAAAGGAGGCAAGAATATGAAATGGGAAAAAGACAATCTCTTCAACAAATGGTGTTGGGAAAACTGGTCAGCTACATGCGAAAGAATGAAACTGAACCATTTTTTTACACCTTACACAAAAATAAGCTAAAAATGGATTAAAGACCTAAATGTAAGACCTGAAACCATAAAGATCCCAGAAAAAAGCATAGGCAATAATTTCTCTGACATCAGCTATAGCAACAGGTTTCTACATATGTCTCCTAAGGCAAAGAACACAAAAGCAAAACTAAGCTATTAGAACTACATTAAAATAAAAAATTTCTGCACAGCAAAGGAAACAATCAACAAAACTAAAAGACAACCAATTGAATGGGAGAAGATATTTACAAATGACATGTCCAATAAAGGGTGAGGATCCAAAATATAAAGAATTTATAACAACCCAACACCAAGAAAACAAATAATCCAATTAAAAAATGGGCAGAAGACATGAACAGACATTTCTCCAAAGAAGGCATACAGATGGACAACAGATACATAAAAAGATACTCAACATCACTAATCATCAAGGAAATGCAAATCAAAATCCTGATAAGATATCACCTCACACTTGTCAGGATGGCCAAAATCAAAAAGACAAGAAACAACAAGTGTTGACAGGGATGTGAAGGAAAAGGAATCCTGTGCACTGTTGGTGGGAATGCAGACTAGTGTAGCCACTGTGAAAAACAGCATCAAGTTACCTCAAAAAATTAAAACGAGGACTACCATATGATCCAGTAATTCCACTACTGAGTTTATACCCAAAGAAAGCAAAAACACTAATTCACAAAGATACATGTATCCCTATGTTTATTGAAGCATTATTTACAATAGCCAAGATATGGAAGCAACCTAAGTGTCCATTGATAGATTAATGGATAGAGAATATATTACATGTAATATATATATATTACTATATATATTAATATACATAGTGGAATATTGGTCAGCTATAAAAATATATATTACTTCTAATTTTACATATCTATTTACATATCTGTATATTACTATATATTAATATATATGGTGGAATATTAGTCAACCATAAAAAAAGAATGAAATCTGGCCATTGCAACAACATGGATGGATCTAGAGGGCATAGTGCTAAGTGAAGTAAGTCAGTCAGAGAAAGACAAATACCATATGATATCACTGCTATGTGGAATTTAAGAAATAAAACAAATGAATAAAGAAAAACAGAGACAAACCAAAAACCAGACTCTTAACTACAAAGAACAAACTGATGGTTAACAGAGAGGAGGTGGGGGAAATAGGTGAAGGGAATTAAAAGTACACTTGTAACACCCTCCAGTTCCATCCACGTCATTGCAAATGGCAAGATTTCATTCCTTTTGATGGTTGCATAATATTCCATTGTGTGTGTCTGTGTGTGTGTGTATATATATATATATATATATATACCACATCTTTATCCATTCATCTGTCGATGGACATCTTAGCTCTTTCCATAGTTTGGCTATTGTGGACACTGATATGAGGAATTCTTAATCTCAGGAAACAAACTGAGGGTTGCTGGAGTGGTGGGGGGTGGGAGGGATGGGGTGGCTGAGTGATAGACATTGGGGAGGGTATGTGCTATGGTGAGCACTGTGAATTGTACAAGACTGATGAACCACGGATCTGTACTTTTGAAACAAATAATGCAATATATGTTAAGAAAAAAAAAGAAGAAGAAGATAGCAGGAGGGGAAGAATGAAGGGGAGTAAGTCGGAGGGGGAGATGAACCATTAGAGACGATGGACTCTGAAAAACAAGCTGAGGGTTCTAGAGGGGAGGGGGGCGGGGGGATGGGTTAGCCTGGTGATGGGTATTAAAGAAGGCACGTTCTGCCTGGAGCACTGGGTGTTATGCGCAAACAATGAATCATGGAACATTACATCAAAAACTAATGATGTAATGTATGGTGATTAACATAACATAATAAAAAATAAATAAATAAAAAATAAATTTAAAAAAAGAGTACACTTGTCATGATGAGCATTGAGTAATGTATAGAATTGTTGAATCACTATATTGTATACCTGAAACTAATATAACACTGTATGTCAACTATAGTGGAATTAAATTAAATTTAATTTAAATTTAATTAAATTAAATTAGTTTCCCCCCCCCAAAAGGGAGCAGCAATATGTAATCATAATATTTGAGGGCTATAAAGGTGTACAACTTGGGGTCTGAATTCCATAGTTGCCACTTACTGGTTCAGGGAACTGGGAAATTTAACCTCTCTCTATCAGTTCCCTTATCTGCAAAACAGGGAAAGTAATAGTTGCTATGTCATACAATGATTGTGAGGATTTAGTGAGTCAGTCCATGGAAAG
This sequence comes from Zalophus californianus, assembly GCF_009762305.2. Classification (NCBI taxonomy): domain Eukaryota; kingdom Metazoa; phylum Chordata; class Mammalia; order Carnivora; family Otariidae; genus Zalophus; species Zalophus californianus. The sequence continues at coordinate 80,273,990 of NC_045598.1, read as the reverse complement.
TTCTAAGAACAATATCTGATGCAAGTACTCGAAATAATAACTGCTATTTTTATTTTCTTTGTGTTGTTGCTATTATTTATTATTATTATTATTATTATTACCATTGATTGAGAAGAGATGCAATAATCACTAAATACAGTGGTTTTACCCACTATGGATTTTTAAATATCATGCCTGTGTCTTCATATAAATGAATTTGCAATAAATTATCTTTTCATGTGCTTGTGGTGCATTCAGTCTGCACTTGCACTGCATTCTAAACACCCAGAGGAGGGACACCTAGGTGACTCAGTCGGTTAAGCATCTGCCTTCGGCTCAGGTCATGATCCCAGGGTCTCAGGATCAAGCCCCACATTGGGCCCCCTGCTTGGTGGGGAGTCTGCTTCTCTCTCTCCCTCCCCTTCCCCTCTCCCAAATAAACGAATAAAATAAACACCCAAAGCAATGACTGCCCCTACTTCTGTAGCCCAAGCAGGCAGATCAAGGAAGCATTCTGAGTGTGTGATACAGATATCTATATACTGAGAGAAGACCAAGCCCAGAAAAGTGTACTGTTAAGCACTGCCATAATTTGTGAAAAGGTCAGACAATAACACAAGCATTTTGCTGAGACCTGCTGAGACCAAACAAAGGATATACAAGTGCAGAAGACATAAAATTTCAAAGTAAGGGACACTGAAAACTTTTTAAAGACTCACTTTCTGAATACTGTGACACTTGAGAAAAAACTGCATCAGCGTATATAACAGGGCAGTAGTATTTCCCAAACAGTTAAAACTGGTGATTGATAAAGAGCAGATTTGTACGCCAACAAATCTAAGTTAGATCTGAAACAGATGCCTTCTATAAGTTTTATTTACTTTTAAAATGCATTTAATGACCTTTCAATTGTTTAGTGTTGGTAAAACTTTGGTCTCACCAACCATGATCAGCCACAGTACAATTAAGTCAAGTGAACACTAGGGATTATTACTGCAGTGGACAGTCTCTGGCCCCAGGGAATTTGCAGTGCAATTCATGAGCAGTTATAATCTCACGATGTAATCAAGAGCTGCCCTGTGTGAGTCAAACATTAAGAAATCACTAAGTGCTTGAGGAGATGGGATAGTGCTCTTTGTGAATGTGCTTCAGGTGCTGACACATCAACAAGGTTTTACTCTTTAGTTTTCCCTAAACTTGCCCTCTGGTTCTTCTTTTAGTTGTCCCATAAATTCTTCCAGCCTTAGCTGGCTCTAAGTCCACATGGAAAGGCAGTTTGCTACTGATTTGGAGAAATCCCTCCCACTCTTTCACACAATGTCATTGACTTTCATCACTAAGAACTGTATTTTCTTAAGTTTGATTATTTATAATATTATAATTTAAAACAATTCCCTTATGTTGCCTTTTCCAATCTTTCAATAAAGTATTCTTGGGGTGCCTGGCTGGCTCAGTCAGAAGAGCATGTGACTCTTGCTCTTGGGGTCGTGAGTTCAAGCCCCATGTTGGATGTAGAGATTACTTAAGTTAAAAAATAAATTAGAAAAAAATTTTTAAGTATTCTTGATGATGCTAGAGAAAATTCAAACAGAAACTCAAGAATGTCTAGAAACTATAATAAAAATACACATGATAACCTATGGAAAATAGCTAAAACAGAATTCAGAGGGAAAGTAACAGCCTCAAATACTTCAATGAATACAAAAAGAAAAAAGGAAATGTGGAAATTATGCCTTCAACTTTAAAAAAATGCATAAAAGCCTTTAAAAAGCAGAACAATATAAAGAATAAAAATAAGGAAAAATGAATGAATAAAGAGGAAAAAATGTTAAACTACTTAAAAACACCAAAAAGCAGACAAATCATTATCAATTCTAAGAAAGAAAACAGAGTAAAAGCAAATAAATATACAAAATAAGAAATAAAAGGAGAAAAATATCTCAGATCCAAAGAAAATTTAAAGAATCATAACAGACTATTTTTTTCCCAATTTCACATAATGGATATTTTTCTAGGAGGAAAAAAAAAAAACTTACTACGGCTTACTAACAGAGCACCCCTGATGGCCTGAAAGAAATTAGGAAAGTGCTTCATTTTTTTCCCACAGTCTGCTAACGTCAAGCTCAGAAATGGAGGGTCTGTATCCACATGAAAACTAAGCCACCGACTTTCTAAAGCATGGTTGCTTGTGAGCATGCAGAGTGGCCAGAGCAATATCTCTTTATAGCCACATGGAGATTAAAACTCTAAGAAAATGACATAGCAAGTCTAATGTATTGAAAAGAGGTAAAGGTAGCAATGGTTTATTGCACTCCGTCAAACAAAGCCCTTTAAGTGGTACGGAGAAAAAAAATTCTGGCAGAAGTATGTGTTCAGATTTTTGTTTTTGCATACTCCATCATTTTAGAGTGTAAGAAAACCAGGACAATCAGGTTCCAGAGGATTCCCATCCTCTGCCCTGTGTTACTCCCAGGGTCAAGGAATTAGGGCACAAAACATTTCCCACTTCCCACTGATCTGAGAAGTTGCCACCTGCACCCAGAAGAGTGAAGTGAACCAACAAAGTTCCAAACATTCAACTGACAAACTCCAGAAAGCCTCTGGGCCCCAAATCCATAGACTCTGCACCAAGACCAGGGCTGAGATGAAGGAGGTCCATTAAAGCTCTGCTTTCTCGGCAAGAGGAGCTCAAAGCAGAACCCGGACTTAGGAACTCGGAGAACTCTAAATGCTAAAATGTTTCAAATGCCCATGTCTCTCCTCATCACAACTTCCTAAAATTTCCTTACTGATTACTGAAATAAAGAAAGTCACTAGCGATTTTCATTTTAGTGTCTAGAAATATCTCACCCCTACTTCTGTAATGTGTCTCACCAGGTTAAGTAACTATATTTGTTCAACTTCAGGACTTAGAGCCTGAAGTCCAACTACGTTCACCCGAGCCTGAAGTCCAACTACGTTCACCCTGCTAAACCCTCACTACAGATTACCTCTGTGGCATATTAATAAATAGTGGCATCGAATTCACTCAAAGCTAGCAGGCCCCTTGACTCTTTCTATCTCTAGTACACAAACAAAAGCAGCTTCAGGTATTAAGCCTTCTCAAAATATATGGAGGCCACAGGTAAGCTTCGAACAATGCAGACCTATTATGCTATTTTTCATTTGCCCTGCCAGACCCTTCTCTGGCCTTCTTCACCCTATTCTCAGCCCTGGGAGAACATCTGGATGGAACATATCAACTGGTTCCCATGCCCTCTTGCTTTCACCTGGGTTGAGCTAATGTAGAGCACTTGTAAGAGATGGAAAGGAGGAAGGTGGTGACTCTTTCCCTACAGGGTCTCTGACAGATGGTTGAGCGTGTCCACCAAAAGTCATTGCTCTATTCAAGGCTGACTCTACAAAAACGTCCCCCCCCCCTTCTTGGTATCTTTGGGTCTCATCATGGGAACTGCTCAGGTGCTACCAAGACACCAAGTTATTGCACCATTTCTTATGGTTTCCTTATACCCATATCATCATATACAGTCCCTTGGTAAGTAAACCTCCTCTAATTATTTTATAGTGAGGGTGCCATCTGTTTCCCATGAACATGGGCAGACACACAGTCTTGACTGGGAGCTTCTAAAACCATGTACAAGGCAAATTCTATCCATAAAAATGCAAGCTATCACCTCCTTGGCTAAGGAAGAATGTAGGCAGAGACCATTTACTCCTAGATCAAAAGCCAATAGATCTTCTCTAAAGAAACTGAACAGATGGTACTAGCAAATACTTACAGCATGTCTTCTGATTTCCCCGAGAAAAGACCTTCTTATCTGGCATTTGGGAGCCCTTTGTTCTGAGGTGCTTCCCCCTGGTCCATCATGAAGTAAATAATGACATGACCTGCCCTACCCAGCCCACACTGAGATTCTCTGAGAATTTCCATCCAGAGAAGAGACCTTAGGGGAAATACTCCTACCTCTACAATGGGAAAGGAAATCCATTCCAGTGTCCAATCTTACTTTCTTATAGATGAAGAGATAACCAGTAATGACCAGAGGCTGAGGAGAACCAGAAGTATGAAGGAGAAATAGAAAAACTGACCTCAAAAATAAGGCAGGGAAAAGAAGATAGTTTTTAAAGTCTAACTACTATAGACAAAAAGAGTAAAAAAGCTATCACACTCATAAAACAAAACCAGGGTGCTATGACAAAGGCATAAGTAGCAAAAATTACAATTTAAGATATTGGACATTTAAAAACATTCTTTAAATAAAATTATTAGAAGAAAACTAGAAAATAAAGTCAAAGAAATTTCCTAAAATTGAAGCAAAAGGACAAAGACATGAAAAATATTTCTTGAAAAATTCAGAGAACCAACATCCAATTAACAAACATTCCATAATGAGAAAACAAAAAAATTAAAAGGGAGGAAATTACTGAAGAACTTATATAAGAAAATTTCCCAGTGCTAAAGCAAGACATGTGTTTCCAGATTAAAAGTACAAACCAAATGCCTAGCATGATGAATTTTTAAAAAACCTATGCCTAAACACATCATTGTGAAATATCAAAACCCTGAATATAACAAAAGACTTTAAAAGCTTCCAGAGAGCAAAACCAATTGCCTGCAAGGGATGCCTTTTCACCAACACAGCAGATACTAGAAGCCAGTGGACCGATGCTTCCCACGTTCTCAGGGAAAATCATCTTTAACCAAGAGTTCTGTACCTAGCCAAATTATCAATTAAGTTTGAGGGCAGGTAAAGATATTTTAGGCATGAAAAGACTTAAAAATTTATCTTTCTTCAATGTATTTCTAATCAAAATGCCAATTTGGATTTTTTTTTTTGCCAATTTGGATTTTTATGAGGAACTTGATAGATACACTCAAACATTTACAAGAAAGAATAAACATCCATGAATAACTAAATCAGCCTTAACAAAAGGAGATGTAAAGAGGGGAAAGTTTCCCTAAGGGATACTATGAAATCATAGTAATCAAAATCATGTTGTACTCACGTAAGAAGAGACTAATAAGTGAATTAAACACAACAGAAAGCATGGACACATCTATGATGATGCTGGGGCAATGACTTCATTATACAAAACACAATTGTTGGTCCCTACTTAAAACTCCATACAAAGATATGCTCCAGATGAATTAAAGGCTTAAAAATGAAAGGGAAAGGGGTGCCTGGGTGGCTCAGTCGGTTAAGCATCTGCCTTTGGCTCAGGTCATGATCCCAGGGTCCTGGGGGATCAAGCCCTGCATCGGGCTCCCTGCTCCCTCCTCCCTGTTCACCTTACCATTTGAAACCACTGACAGTCAACAGACACATGAAAGATTGAGAATACATATCTATGTCTAAACCAGTCACTACTTAGAATATTTAAGGAACACCTACAAAACAACAAGAAAAAGAACAAATACAGTAAGAAAAATAGGTAAATACAAATAGGCAATTTGTAAAAGAGGGAACCCAAAAGAGCAACAAATATATGAAGAGTTATTTTTTAAAAAACAATAAACAGAGAAATTCAAACTAAGATATTAAGAGATACCATTTTATATCTATTAGACTGGCAAGAATTACAAAGTGGGTGAGAATATACAATGATGCACACTGTCTGGAAAACAATCCGGCAATCAAAATGATTGTACTCATGACTCAGCAGTTCCCCTCATGCATCCTTACCTCCAAGTAGTTCTCACAGGTCCTTAGGTGTTCATATATGAGGATGCTTGGTGCAGCTTTTCTGTCGAGTGGGGAACTGGAGACAATCTGTACATTTATAATGTTAACTACAGCAGAGGTGCACCACAGAACACTGTAGAGCAGCCAGAAGCAATGGGTTAGATGTACACAGCAACACAGATGGATCTACCAAATACAGTGCTTGGGGCGGGGGGGGGCGGGAATGTAAGGAACAAAATTAAATATGTAATTATGTCAGTAAGGATCTTCCAAGAAAGCAGAACTTAAGCCAGGGAGTTAAATAGAGGGCAGTTAATATGGAAAACTAAAAAGATTTTAGAAGGGCTGAAGGAAAAGGCAGAGGAATACAAGGCAAAAGCACAAATCAACAACTGCTGTGGTGTTTCTTTTTCATTATCATTCCTCTGAGAAGACTTCTTAGGTAGATTTTCCCTAATCATCCCCCCACCATAATACACTGTGTACCTTTATGCACTGTACGTAAAAAAAGTAAGATTCCCCTCCCGCAAGAACCATGTTAGCTTCCTTGGAGGCAAAATTTCCCCCACAGAGATGCATGTGTTGGAGGATTAAAGGGAAAAGATGTTAGGGGGACGTTACTAGAGCTTAGAAGCCAGGGCCTCCTGGTTGGTCCTGGCAGCATAGTGGTGATGCAGCCACTGTCCAAGTCACTACGGGGCAGACAGGGGCAGGGGGTGGGGTGGGGGGAATACCACCCTCTCCCTTCCTCCTTTCCTCTGATCTCACACCAGTGCTTTCTTCAAAACCCAACCAGAAGCCAGGGATGGGGGATGTGTGGGAAACACACTTTGCACAGGTCATGCCCTGGTGTGCGATACAGAACCCAGCAAGAAAAATTCAGGGAATGGATTGGAGAGGAAACAATGACCAGCACAGTAATACAATGCCATTTACTTGAATGAAAAAAATGTATGCAAACAAAAGAACATTTTGCAAGATCATATACGTGCAAAAAAGATGCACAGTGAGTACATTAAAATTGTTGCCTTAGTAGAAGAAAGGGAGTGGAAAGGCATTGGAGGATAAAGATTGAAGGGGTTTGGGCGCCTGGGTGGCTCAGTTGGTTAAGCGACTGCCTTCGGCTCAGGTCGTGATCCTGGAGTCCCGGGATCGAGTCCTGCATCGGGCTCCCTGCTCAGCGGAGAGTCTGCTTCTCCCTCTGACCCTCTTCCCTCTCATGCTCTCTATGTCTCATTCTCTCTCTCTCAAATAAATAAATAAAATCTTTAAAAAAAAAAGATTGAAGGGATTTGAAAAATAAGAGAAAGGTTATTGGGGGGAGAATTTCCCTAAGGAGAGACTCCAGCAAAACAAGGATACAAACAAAAAAGGATGACACAGGAACCAGGAAACAGTGGTGCAACGCAGAAGAGCAATACCGAGGGCTCCCAGCATGGCAGCTGTGCAGTGCACCCAGGAAGCCACCACTCCAGGCTCCAGTAGAACAGAGGAGACTTGTAGGAGGGAGGACTCCACAAATATTAGAATGAGCCTTCAATAGGTTAGAAGGCAACGTTAAGAATTTAAAGAAGAAATTGAAGCTATCTTCAGAGAAAATCGTGCAAGAACAATGGAAAGCCAATAGAATGCCAGGAAAACAACAGAAAGTGCGCACAGAAGTGAGACTCCAACTATAAAGTAAAATGAATCATTTTCAAGCAATTCATGGAATGAAAGCAAGAGAATCCATTTGCCTTTGACCTTAACACTAAGAATAGTCTGCTTTGCCTGGCTTAACTTACAGCACGGGGCTCGCAGAGATCAAAGTAGTGTCCTAGCACACAGTGACCTGTCATTATTGACTAACATGACTAACATTTGCAGGTCCTCACAGTACAAGACATAAACCTTGACCACCTTGACAAAGCAAACATAAAAGAGGAGCAGCTCACAAAGATGGGCCGAGCAGAAGTAGGAAGAAGCAGGGAGGAATGCAGAGGGGAAAGGTAGCCATTGTATAAAGTGGTGTATCAAACGACACACCAAATCCGCCTGAACAAGACCTAGAGATGTAAGCATGTTATTAAAAGTTACGATGGTAATTACTGGAAGAAATAACAATAATCACAACTTTGAGAATCTAACTCAGAGAAGAAGGGAAGGAGTAAAGGACAGAAAAAAAGTGAATTAAATCATCATCCTTTACCTCTGGCATCACTAAGTGTTACCTAAGATTGATAATACAAGAAATAAAAGCTAAACATCTAAAGTATGGCAAAAACCACCTGAAGGAGGGGGAGAACGAGAAGAGAGCGAGCTTGCCTCTGGGGAGTGAGACCTTATCTGGGTGGGAAGGAGTAGAATTGCAGGCTTGTTTCATGATAAAACAACCAATTACAGTGCGGTTGTTACCATGTGCACCTAACAGTTTCACAAAACAAATAAAAAATTAAAAAATCTTCAGTGCGATGCAGCTTTGCTCAATCAACTATTATTGAGAGTCTACTCCTGACAAAGAAGAATAAAATTCCTCTTGCAGCAAAAAGCCCCAACTGTCTACTGGCCTAAAGGGTCTTGCGTGATGGGATCCGGAAGAACCTGTCCAATCCCATTTCTCTTCTCAGAGCATATTCCCCCTCCAGTTGAGGTACTTGTAAGACTCCAAACCTGAGATGCCTTTTCCTTCCTGCTTGCCTTTATACATACACATGCTCCCTCTGCCTTGAGTGGCTTCCTGCCCGTGTCCTCCTGGCCACCCCAATACCCAGCTAGCAATTCCACCCCTCTTAGGCTTCACACCTCAGGGAGGAATGATCTCACTCCTCCGATCCATCAGCTGTAGGACTCACCCCACAAAGCCTATAATGACTTACTTTATCATGTCTCCTTTTCTAACATTGAGCTCTTATTCATCTTTGTATCCAAGCAGCAATTAGAATGTCTGACACATAGTAGATGTTCAATAAATACTTATTTAGTGGTCTCTTCCATAAATAAATAATGAATGGAAACAATGCAATGTTTTGGATAAATTAACTGTACAGTATTTGATACTGATTTTGTATTACATATGTCACTATGCATGAATAGTCCCAAATAAGAAATTTTATGGTATATATTTACTTTTTATATTCAGATATGTTTATTTATAGCCCTCTTCTTCCCAAAAGAAGGATCTGAGGCCAAACTATATCAATAACCTTTGTATTCATATCCATTTTAAATCGACTTAACATTTAATCAATTTTATCATTTACCCATTTAGCTGGATGTTTTCAGGTTAAGAATTTCCCTGTCTTCCTTATCAAGAAAACCCCATGTTGCCAGGTTTTGATTTGTTTCAGAAGCAAATCGTCAGAATTTTTTTTGAAAGCCAGTAATAATGACATTTTCTTTTATGCTCATTCTTTCAGGACAAAGGTCTAAATAGGAACCAGAACACTAGAAAGCTCTATCTGCCCTCTTGCTGGGCAGAGGAGGAACACCTTCTTTTCTGGACTCTACTGCTCTCTCTGAGCGCACATGTCTTTCACAGCATGGAGCAGCTGAAATGATGGTGTCAGGAGGGTGGATGGGGAACAGATGTCATTCGTTGACTCTGGCTAATGAGATTTCATATTCCGTCAAAATCCTGAATAGGACAGGAGAGGCCTCATTAGTGGTTTCATGGCTGAACAGGTGTAGAGGTCCTATGCACACAGCAGGTAGAAAGAGGCCATTTCAATTCCATGTGTGGTTGTATGCACGAAATTGGAAAGAGAGACAAAGTGCTCTACCACAACTGCCATCTCAGGGAAATTACAGCTCTTGGAAGCCAAAAAATATTATTTCAGACCACTGATACAGACCTCATCCAGAGGCCAGAACAATGGCTGAAGGCAGGAGATGGGTGGTAATCAGAATTAATAATACCATACAAAGGAGGTCACCTCCTTAATTCTTTCATTCCATATGGCATGTCATAAAATTTTAGTGCTCTTTAGCCAACAAATAACCCTCCTAAGACCACCAGTCAAAAAATGGGACCACAGGGTAGAATGAAATCCTCTCTCCAAAACTAATGATGGAAACCTCTTTAGAAGATAGGCTACATTGGAAGCAGCATGTGGATAAAATGTTCCAGAGTACAGCTAAGCGTGGCTAGCAATTTGGCAACTGCCTCCTGGACAAATATCTTTCTTTCACGGGGCGGGGGGGGGGGGGGGGGGGGGGGGACACGTAATCAATAACTGGCTCCACCGCCTGTTTGCTGAAAGACACCCACACCATCCAAGAGTCAGGTGACCCACAGGTTGCCTCCCAACCGGGATGGCTATGTGGCAGGCCTGCAGTGCCTAAGCTGGTGACAACAGCTCAGCATGTTTAAATAGGGAATATGTGTACCTGAGGAGCCATCTGAGGCCTTCGAAATGTTGCAGGTTCTTAAGGCCTTCCTACCTGCATGCCCAGGGTCTTTCTAAGTGGCCACGCACCCTGAAATGCAGCCATGTGTCACACTCACTAGTTAATCGCTCTTCCACCAACCTCGTTGAACTCAACTCCACGGTAAAATTTCAGTGGTTTACAAGCATTGGAGGGTAATTATAATATGTATATTTTTAAAATCATTTTGTTATATTTGGCAGTCTTGCTCTATAAATAGAGTCTGGTTTCTCCAACTTTCTGAACAAAGAGGTTATATATTTATTCTGAAACCACCATGTGCTGGTCACCATGCAGGGCACTTGAAATGCATTGTCTCGTCCATCCTCACATCGACATTATAAAGTGCTGAAGCTTTGAAAGGCAAAGTCATGTGGTCAAGGTCACAGGCTAGTATATGGTTAAGGTACACACACACGCACACACACAAAAATGCCAGTCTCTGGCGCCAGAACCCAGGCTCTTTTCATGGCACCATGCTGCCTCTTGTGGTCACAGAGAAGTGACTCAAAAAATGTTGAATAAAGGCCAAATATTGTCAAGTAAAGCTCTCATTGGACTTGTTTTAATAAATGACTAAGAACCATTTATAAATATTACCAGCACATTGTTGCCACTGAAGGGGCTGATGCTAAAGTGGTTTGGGAAATACTAGAAAATGATTCACTGCCTTAAATAGAAAGTGTGGCCTCCATAAACTGATTTACACCCTTGGTGCTACTTTTTACCTGAAGTGGTATAGAAAGAAATTTCTACCCGATCCATGCTCACATGACCTCAAGATCTATATTGCTGAAGTAGTAAATATGCCTTTTATGACGGTATTATTTTCCACTTATTAGTGTATTATTTCTCAGGAAATGAATTCCCCAGTCAGTTTATGTATGTGCTCTGATTTTCCAACTGGACTTGGGCTTCTGAGAGCAACCACCACCATGTTTCATTTGCCTTTAGGCCCTCCTTTCACCCTCCCCTCACTCACTACTGAGCCTGGGCTATGTGGAGCCCTGAGCAAACTAGATGCTCTCAATATATAGTCAACTAAATGTAAGTCTTGTTTTGGAGTTAGTATATTATAAAAGCAAACCCCCCCCAAAAAAAAAACTTAATGTAAAAAATGTACCACTGTGGTGTAGGATGTTGATAGTGGGGGAGGTTATGCATCAGTGGGGACGAGGGTTTATAGGAACCCTCAGGACATTCTGCTCAATGTTTTCTGTGAACTTAAAACTTCTCTAAAAAATAGATTTATATATATATATATATATATATATATATATATATATATATATATATACAAAGATATATATATCTTTATATTTTTTTATACTAAAAGGACATACGGACACCTTTTTTTATACTCAAGTTCTTGATATATCCAAGGAAGTCTGCACCTACCTCATGTACATTTAATTTTTGAGCAGCGTTTCCAACTCACTGCTCCTCACCAATGCTAGATGGAGCCAGACTCAGCCTCACTGGAGGAATCAGTTTATGCATTCTAAGATAATCATATATGGACTGGACATTAGGAGGGGCAGCCACTTTTGAGAAGGCTGGCATAAACTCTGCCCTACCAGGCTTTCCATTTTTGAATGTGCTTAAACCACCCAACTAGGGTGGTTGGTCTATACAGAGTTAAACAGTTCAAAGATGGTCTATGAAAGGTGGAGTGAGTAAGGGAGTTAAGGGGCAGGCTCTACAAGACACAGACAAGCACAGACAGTCTAGAGTATATAAGTGCTACAATTTGTGTTTTAAAAAGTGAGGGAATATATACTCCTATATTTGTTCATATGTGCATTAAGAAAACTCCAGGTGACTACAAAGAAACTAATAAGAGGACTTAACCAGTGTGGAGGGGTTGGGAGTCACAGAAGAGGTAAGGATGGAAAAAAGGATCTTTACCTTTAGGTTTTTGAGCCAGTAGATGTGATTTTAACCATTTAAAAATGTATATGAACCCAACACACAATATAGGTAAAGGTCTGGATTCTATCTGGAGTCCCATTCCCACTTAAAAGTAATTTGACCTTAGACAATTATTTAACTTCTCCAAGTCACCATTTCATCTGTAAAATGAAGATAATATACCTAACTTGCAGAGCCACTTTGAAGATTTAATTATATAATCCCTGTAACGTGTGTGCCACCTAGTAACTTCTCAATAAATGTTAGCTATTAACATTTTATCATTGTTATTGATATATTATTATTATTTAAGAAACTAACTGCATATTACAGAGTCCAGGAAAATTGATACAGGAGAGAACTTTTTTATACTCAAGTTCTTGATATATCCTTCCAGTAATCTTCCTCTATTGAGGCAATAAGTGAGTGTTTTTTCTTGTGATCTCCAGGACCTGCCCAGTGGGACAGATACAATCTCCCCGAAAGCCATAACGTTACACATTCTAGTCACGATATTTCTTAAGAATAATGAGCTATAGAATTTCCAAGATCTCGTTTTACATCTGTGAAAAAATATCTACTTCATTTTTCTTTTCCTTAAGTGAAATTTTGGCAAAAAATAACAAAGGAAACAAAACATGGTTTTTGAGAGGTGGGGGAAACCTATCAGGTTTCGCCGAGAGAACTGAAGCCATAGAAAAATATCTGTCCGAAAGAAAGTTAGATTAATAGGGGTCTTTATCGGAGATAAAAGGTTTGTTTATAAGAACAACTAACCAAACAAACAAACAAAAAAAACACAAGACAGTAGAGAATAAGCAAAACTGGCGAACTGTAAAATTCCATAAGGAAACAACATAGCATATTAGATCACATGCTCCAAAAAACTATTCAGTAGTTAGAAGTTTCTTCCTTATTTTTTTAAAACTCCATATGGTATTCCTCATTTATTTAATAGCATGTACTATGTATTTAAATGTCCCCAAATTATCATATTCTGTGGAAACAAAAGGTAAATTCACCATCACGTCACCTCAACACGAAGACGTCCAGTTATGAGTGCCTGGAGCAACCAAAGCTGCTGGCCAGTGCTAGCCATCCTTTTGCCTTTTCTAACCTGGTCAAGCCAGACTGAGGTGAGTCAAATGTCCCAGGAAACTATTTTAAAACCTTACTAACAGATGCCTGCAAAGCCATTTCCTCTCAATACCCTTTAAATAAACGGCACCAACTCTCGCCTACAATCTGACAAACAGTAGCACATACAAGAAGGAAAGAAATGATGGTCTGGTTGCCCAAATACTACCAGATAAATGATTCAACTTTGCACAATATATTCCCGAACACCTTTCAGGAGTGATATCGTTTATGTCACCTGAAGAATCATCAAAGATAAATAAAGGTATGCACATACAAGTAAATAAATGAATAATATCACTGAATGAGTCAAAACAATGATGGTGACGCCTAGGCTTTTTACTAAATATCACAAGTAAATTTTCAAACCATGCAACGACCAACTTGTAGCCACTGTTTTGTTACAAACATCTGAGCTACAAGAGGTCAACCCATAGAACAGTTAAGAAGATTTTTGCCAGCTCTCAGTTCCCTGGAGGCACACTTTGAGAACAAGCTTAGGCTGGCTTTTCTGGCTATTTTCCAATTCGTTTATTAATTAGTCTTATTATTTGATGACAATTTTTTCTAACTACCTGATTGGCATTCTAATAATCTCTTCTTAGAGCAATCAAATTTTATAATATTTTTAATATAAAATGATTTAATTCCAGAGGTTCTGATCAAATTAAACAGAATCCTAATGAACTAGTAATCAAATTGTACAGCAGGCAATGTTTAAGTTACAGTACGGAATATTAGTAATACTTTGTTGTAAGGGCCCCTCTCTAGGGACTTAAACAAGCCTTGTTGGGATTGCTTAAAGGTCTCAGGACAGGATCAGAAGTTACTGAAAAGAAACGAGGGCTCCAGTCTGGGTAAAGGATGTGGTAAATGAGGCCAAAGATGAGTATTATTTGCTTAGGTGTAGGTAGGAATTTTACAGGGAAAAAATGTGAAGCTAAGAAATAAGACTATTTCTGAGCTTGTCCTCACCCCATTTCCTGGCTCAAAACACTAAAAAGTAAAACACTTTGTTCTCAATCAAGAGTTAAAATTATTTTGGGTCACCTATCATTCTCTCTGTAAATCCCATTCAGTTCAGGTCAACAAAATGCACTGAATACCATGTATTTGCAAGGCACCAAATAAATAAATAAGTAAAGTGACCCTTCAACATTGATTCATTAAGAAATTGTCCAAGGGCATACTTCCCAGTCCTCTCTCCTATGGCCCCCCTCTTAGGCTCTATTTCATTAAGACCTTGCTGTGACACAGCTACCATCACCCCATACCTCACTGTTCAGATTTATGTTATCTCTAGGCTTAAAATGAAGGTTAAACTTTTTAAAGGGTCGATGGAAATTTATGAGGAAATATCTAGTTTCTCAGCACAGGAAAAATGTTGTAATTCATCGAAATCTGTACAAATCAAATGAAGTCATTACAAATGACCCTGATCTTCCTCCAATGCTGCCATATTAACAGCAACTAGCACATAAATTTTGATAAATCCAATCTCACAGCTAATCGTTCACCAGAACAGTGACCAATTAAAACCAATTTGTGTTCTTACAATAATGGTCAGAACTAGACCTAATTCAGGCACTGAGCACTCGTTACAGAGTATGAAGACATTTGCCTTCCTACACTGACTGAACTCAACACCCCAATGTCTCAACTTTTCACTCTCTGGGATTAAGGAGAGTTTCTACAGCATCCTGAGGGAATTTCTGAGAAACCCCAAACATCTTTCCAAAGTTTGCCCAAATCTGACCTCACTTACGAGACCACATTGTGAATGACAGCTCTATCCCTTAGTGGGAGGGAATTCAACACTAGTTATCAAAGAGGAAAAAAAAAAGCCACACATCTCTTCTTCCAAAGAGTAAACAAATAAAACACTAAATGATCCTTTAACCTTATGCTCATGGTAGAAAACACAGGGAAAAAAAATAAAACCTCAAACTCGGAGACCCACAGCTGTAAACCTCCTTCCAGCTCTCATCGGCGCAAAACGACAAATGGTGAAGAACTCAGAAATGAGCAGCACTTCACAAGAGCATATTGATTTTCAATAAAACCATTTACACCTTTTTGCTTGGACTACAAGTAGCATGCTGTTTTCCCAAAGCCTCTGCCACTGAATTAAAAAGTGTGGACAATGTCCTCACTGGCTACACAAAGTTGTCTTTGGAAATATTCTTGATGAGAAGAATGTTCCAACCTCGACCAGAGAGGAAAAGGGAAACAAAAACGACAAAATGACTTTTGATATTTTTCCCTGACTGGGTTAATTACTTGGAAAAGAAAAAAGAATACCCAGTCCTCCAGAACAAAAAGGCATTTGTTTGAAATATAACATAGCTCATATTGGCTTTGCCCCAGCGAGCCTTCCAACAGATAGAACACAGGAAATTAAGAAGAGACTGCCTTGGGAAAATATTTTACATCCTAGGTGAATGGTGATATTTTTTATTGCAGTCCTCCAGAGTAACACCTCAGTGTCCATTGAAAAATGAGAGATTTTTTTTAATGAAGAAATTAAACTGAAGGCAGAGCTAATATGATTCGCTCTGTTGCTGTCTTACCTTTTGTCTTATTATGGTTTTGATGCCACAAGCCATTGACCCTCCAATATAAAACAATAATAATGACTGGAAGGAGGAAAATATGACAATGCAAAGATAGAGGGAAAAAAGAAGAAACTTTCTATGACACGGTACCGATCTGCTGATGGCTGACCACTAACATCCATTATGTCCCTCCCCTTATGTGAGGCAGCGCTTTGGTTGGAAGCACTGAGACAAGGAAGAGGGACTGGGATTGTCATAAATCAATCACGGCAAACCCATCCCCCTTCATACTGACTGGTTTAAGAACCAAGGCTAGTCCATCAACTGATAGATGAATAAATAAAATGCAATATATCCATGCTCTGGAATGTTATTCAGCAACAAAAAGAAATAAGATACTGATATTGGCTACAACATGGATGAAATCTAAAAACATGCTAAGGGAAAGACTCTGGTCACAGAAGACCACATATTGTGTGATTCCACATACATGAAATATCCAGAATAGGCAAATCTATAGAGACAGGGTAGATTTGTGGCTACCTAGGACTGAGGGGAATGAAGGAGGTGGAGAATAATGGCTAAAGGAATAGGAGTCTCTATGGGGGGTAATGAAAATGTTCCAAAAGTGATTGTGGTGATGGATGTACAAACCTGTGAATATACTAAATGCCATTGAATTGTACACTTCCAATGGGTGAATTGTATGATATGGGAATCATATTTCAATTAAGCTGTTAAAAGAGAAAAAGGCCAAAGCCAACGTCCTATGAAATCCCCCTGGCCGCATTCATTTACTAATTCAATCAAAAAATATTTATTAGATGACTTCTAAGTCATATACTATCCTAGACAAAGAAGATACCACAGGAAATAGAATATACAAAATCTCTGCACTTATGGAGATTATGAACAATAAGTAAACAAAGGAAAAGCTAAGTAAAAGGCATAGCTATTAGATGATAATAAGTGAATTAGAGATGAAGCTGCAAAGTTGGTTTGTGCTTTTAGACAGAATGGTCAGGGAAGGTCTGATGGAGAAGATGATATTTCAATAAAGGCCAGAGGGAATTGTTGGTTCAGACATGGGAATGTGACTCAATTTGGGTCCAACCCAACTAAAAGGAAAGAAAAAGGCTTTTGTTAAATGGCTGCAGAAGAGGTGCGCTCTTTCTCTCTCTCTCTCTCTCTCTCTCTCTCTCTCTCTCTCTCTCTCTCTCACACACACACACACACACACACACACACACACACACACACACACACACACACAGTCAGATGGGAAAGACAAAGCGTGTAGCCCAAGTACTATGTTCTGTAACCACAAGGAGCCCCTGCCCCAGGGTGAAGCCAGCACAGGACAACAGAGCAGAGATGCAGAGAGAATATGAGTTTTATCAGGTCATCAGTTAATAACATTGAAATCCCTCCCCTACCTCTCCACTTCCAGGTGTGTGACCTAATCAATTTCCTTTTTGTTTAGACCACATGCAACATACACATATATGTCCCCCAGGAACAATATTAAGATTCCTTTTTAAGAGATTTCTCATGGCTTTCCTCACAGCCCCCAGTGGAGAAATTACCACAGGGATGAACATCAGTGCTGGCGCCCACACGCACTCCCCGCCACCGCTGACCACAGGTTCTAGGGGGGATGAGCATGGTCACAGGAAGGAAAACGTACACAGGGCTTGCGCGACCACGGCTCCTCTTTCATTCATTCCTCAAGCCAGGCATTACTGAGTACCTCCTCTTGCAAAGCCCTGCACCATATGCCAAGAATATAACAGTGTACACCCTCATGGAGTGTCAGGTCCAGAAGGAAAGACAGACAAGCAAGTAAGTAAATAATGAGGTAAAATAACTACTGTCATAAATAGCTTGAAGGAAAGAAACTGGGAGGTGAGAAACAGAATAACAAGAGAAACTACTCTGCAGGACATAAATAGAAAAGACCTCTGCAAGGAGGTGACATTAGCAGCTCTATTAGTGTCCCCACTCCAGTGGATTCATCATAGATCTTCATGAGCAAAGATGAACATCACTCAAGTGGAGAGATAGAGAGAGAGAGATGCAGTGTTTCAGTAATATATCTCCAAGTTCTTTGTAAGAAAATACCACAGAGAATCAAATTGTCCCTTTCAGAATGTTCTAGTCCTGCTGAAGAGACAAATCTCTCACTGCAAAAGCAGGGCCAGTTACTTATAAGACACCTTGCCAAATGTTAGGCGCCGGAAAAGGATACCACTAGAGTAGGAGGTAGGCTTAAGACAACAGGGAGGATGGAGATTGTACGGTTCACTTAAAGACATGAAAATTCAAATAATGTTTAAAAATACTCTGTGGGCCAAATAAAATATGTCTGTGATGGAACTGCCTAAGGAGACTGTTTTGACTCCTTTCCTAAATATTCAATTCACTACCTGAGGGCATTTTATACCTTTTGGAAACATTTAAAATAATAAAAATTGCCATTTTCAAAAGTGAAAGGCAAAGATGCAGAGCTATACCAATGAAAATATTGTGAGAATAAGGCAGAAGAGCGAAATCTTTGTCAGGATAATAATAATAATAATTCTGTTTGCCTTTATTACAAATATTACCCTGACAGAGAAGGATGGGCTAGGACAGCAGAGGCGAGGAGGACCAGGTATCATAAATGAGACAGAGATCCCCCACAGTGGCGGTGATGTTGATGGTGGGGATGGCCTCCATATGTTCTCCCCTGCTGTTTGGCATTTAGGAGATGTAGGCTGAGAATATTCCAGCATGCACTGAGAAGAGAGAACCACCTCTCAGGAGCTACATGCGCATTTTAGATTTTTACTGTGCTATCAATGTTAGCATTCTTTTCTACCATTTCAGTGAAAATTTTTGGAGTTTTAAGCACAACAGAAGAATGACACAGGAGGATAGGAAATATCTGATGGTAGATATATTTCGCACAAGGCAATCTCTTGCCTTGAATCTCTAGAATAACCAATAAAAAATATCAAAATAGTGTATTAATATTAATACTGAGTGAGTAGAGGTAGAAAAGGAATAATAAAAATAATAAATCCAAAAGAAGACAAGAAAAGAAAAAAAACACAAAAAACAAAAACAAAAACAAAGAAAGATAAGAAAGGAGAAAAAAATACATAGGACAGGAAGACAAAAAAATGTTAATTATTGATTTAAATTTATATCTGAGGGGGGGCACCTGGGTGGCTCAGTCGTTAAGCGTCTGCCTTCAGCTCGGGTCATGATCTCCGGGTCCTGGGATCGAGCCCCGCATTGGGTTCCCTGCTCAGCGGGAAGCCTGCTTCTCCCTTTCCCACTCCCCCTGCTTGTGTTCCCTCTCTCGCTGTCTCTCTTTCTGTCAAATAAATAAATAAAATCTTTAAAATAAATAAATAAATTTATATCTGAGGGGCACCTGGGTGGCTCAGTTGGTGAAGCATCCAACTCTTGATTTCGGCTCAGGTCATGATCTCAGGGTGGTAAGATCGAACCCCGCAGCAGGCATGGAACCTGTTTAAGATTCTCTCTCTCCTTCTCCCTCTGCCCCTCCCCCTGCTCATGCATATAATGCTCTCTCGCTCTCTCTCTAAAAAAGAAAAGAAAAAAAATTTAGTATATTAGAAAATTACATCATATGGGCGCCTGGGTGGCTCAGTTGGTTAAGCGACTGCCTTCGGCTCAGGTCATGATCCTGGAGTCCCAGGATCGAGTTCTGCATCGGGCTCCCTGCTCGGCAGGGAGTCTGCTTCTCCCTCTGACCCCATCCCCTCTGATGTGCTCTCTCTCTCTCATTCTCTCTCTCAAATAAATAAATAAAATCTTAAAAAAAAAAAAGAAAATTACATCATATGTTAAGGGACTAAATGTTCCAATTGAAGAACAAAAGTAGTCAGACTAAATGTTTTTTAAGTATATGCTGTTTAAAATATATGTAAAATAATGTGATTAACCAAATTAATGAAATAAAGGAGAAAATTATAAGATTACTTGATAGATGCAGAAAAATATTTTATAAAATTCAACATCCATTCACAATTATTCTTAAATAGGTCTTTGGGGCATCTGGGTGGCTGGGTGTGCCTTTGGCTCAGGTCATGATCTTAGGGTCCTGGGATCAAGTCCCGCGTCGGGCTCCCTGCTCAGTGGGGAGTCTGCTTCTCCCTTTGCCTCCCTCCTTCAACTCATGCTCTCTATCTCTTTTTCTTTCAAATAAATAAAATCTTTTAAAAAAATTCTTAGACAAAGAAGGGAACTTCCTTAATCTTATCAAAGCTCACAGTAAAGGGACTCCTGGGTGGCTCAGTTGGTTAAGCATCTGCCCTCAGCTCAGGTCATGATCCTAGGGTTCTGGGATCAAGTCCTGCATTGGGCTCCTTGCTCAGTGGGAAGACTGCTTCTCCCTCTACCTCTGTCTGCCACTCCCCCTGCTTGTGCTCTTTCTCTCTCTCTGTCAAATAAATAAATGAAATCTTAAAAAAAAAAAAAGGAGAGAAGAAAAGTTAGGAGTACCTGCTCTCCCAGATACCAGGACTTATTTTTAAGGCTACACTAAGACAGTGTGGTATTGGCACAAAAATAGAAAAACAGACTAATGGAACAGAACAGAGAGTCTAGAAATCTAACCATACATATAAGGTCATCTAATTCACAGCCAAGTTTGGTACCACAGGCACAGTAGGATAAGTATATTTTTTTTAGTAAATAACACTGGGTCAACTAAATATCCACTTTGGAGGTACTTAACCCCTACTATATACCATACACACACAGAAAATTCTAGATTTATCATAGAGCTAATATGAAAAGGCAAAATAATAAACCTTCTAGAAGGAAAAAGTAAAGAATATCTCCATGACCTTCAGGTAGATAAATACTCCTTAAGTAAGATACAAAAGTCATTAACCATAAAAAATGTTAAATTTGACCACATTAAAATTAAGAACTCTGTTTATCAAATACACCATTACAAAAGTGAATAGACAAGTAACAAATAAGAGATTTTTGCAAGACATTTAGCCAATAAAAGTTTCATATCCACAGTAATTAAAAAGATTCTATTAATCAATTTTTTTAAAAGGAGACAATGCTAAGGAGCTTAACCCCTGTGTTCTCTTCTAGGAGATCTATTATTTCAGGTCTTATATTCAAATCTTTAAACCATTTTGAGTTGATTTTTGTATATAGTATAAGATACTGGTCCAATTTCATACTTGTGCATATGGCTGTCCAGTTTTCCCAACTCCATTTATTGAAGAGACTATCTTTTTCCCATTGTATATTCTCGGTACCTTGATAATAAATTAATTGACCATAGATGCATGAGTTTATTTCTGGGCTTTCTATTCTGTTCCATTGATCTATTTTTATGTCAGTACCACACTGTTTTGATTACCATAATTTTGTAATATAGTTTGAAATCAGGACAGGTGATGTCTCCAGCTTTGTTCATTCTCAAGATTGCTTTGGCTATTTGGGATCTTTTGTGGTTCCATAAAGATTTTAGAATCTATTTCTGTGAAAAATGCCATTGGAATTTTAATAAGGATTGCATTAAATCTGTAGATCACTTTAAGTAGTATGGACATTTTAACAATATTAATTATTCCAATCCATGAGCACATATTATTTTTCCACTTATTCATGTCTTCTTCAATTTCATTCATCAGTGTCTTTTAGTTTTCAGTATACAGGTCAGTTATCTCCTTGGTTAAATTTATTCCTAGGTATTTTATTCTTTTTGATGCAATTGTAAATGGAATTATTTACTTACTTTCTCTTTTTTATAGTTTGTTGTTAGTGTATGGAAAAGCAACTGATTTTGTGTACTGATTTCATATCCTGGAACTTTACTGCATTTGCTTGGTTCTTAACAGTTTTGTTTTGTTTTTGGCGGAGTCCTTCAAGTTTTCTATATTTAATATTGTGCCGTCTACAGGGTCAACTTTATTTCTTCCTTTCCAATCTGGATGCTCTATTTCTTGTCTAATAGCTCTGGCTAGGATTTTCAGTTCTATGTTAAATAAAAGTGGCAAGAGTTGACAACATTGTCTTGTTCCTGATATTAGAAGAAAGGCTTTCAATTTTTCACCACTGAGTATGATGTTAGCTGTGGGCTTGTTACATATGGCCTTTATTATGTTGAGGTATGTTCTCTCTATACCCACTTCGTTGAGAGTTTTTATCATGATGAGGGTTTTTATCATGAAAGGGTGTTGATTTTTGTCCAATGCTTTTCTACATCTATCGACATAATCATATGATTTTTATCCTTCATTTTGTTAATGTGGTGTACCAGAGTAACTGATTTGTGGATATTGGACCATCTTTGCATCTCTGGAATAAATCCCACTTATCATGATATGTGATTCTTTTAATGTATTGTTGAGTTCAGTTTGCTAATATTTTGCTGAGGATTTTTGAATCTGTGTTCATCAGGGATATTGGCCTGTATTTTTTTTTTTTTCTTGTAGGGCCTTTGTCTGATTTCAATATCAAAGTAATGCTAGCCTTCTAAATTGAGTTTGGGACTCCCTCCTCTTCTATTTTTCAGAAGTTTGAGAAATATTGCAAATAATTCTTCTTAAAATTTTGTAAGATTTTGCCAATGAGGCCATTTGGTTCTGGACTTTGTTGGTTGGGACGGTTTTGATTATTCATGTAAGCTCCTTACTAGTCATTGGTCTGTCCAGATTTTCTATTTATTCATAATTCAGTCTTGGTAGGTTGTATGTTCCTAAGAATCTATCCATTTCTTACAGGTTGTCCAATTTGCTGGTGTATAACTGTTCATAGTAGTCTCTTATGATCCTTCATATTTCTGTGGTGTCAGTTGCAATGTCTTCTCTTCCACTTCTGATTTTATTTCAGTTATTTCATCAGTTATTTCTAGAAGTTGCTAGTTATTCTATAAAGCACATTTGCCCTATAGCTGCCCTGTCTAGGAACCACTTGAGGTAGCAGTCTTGGCAATTTATTCGAGAGTACAAGCCTGTTTGCCAGATCATTTCATGTGAAAGTCCCCAACAAGAAATTTAAATGCATCATCACAATGACAGAGGACCTTTCAGAAATACCCTAAGGTACATGCATACCTATATAGACAGAGATGTTATGTGAGATTCAGTCAAGCATTATATGCAAATGTGCTTGAAAAGTGTGGCCCACTGCATTAAATGAAAGAATTGATTAATTAGAATAACCTGGAAAAGTATTGATAGAAATAGAACAAGAACAGTTTCTCAAATAACGTTCAACTTAAAGTTAGCAAATCAATATGTTATAGCACAGCATGATTTAAGAACAATTAAATTTACAGTTCTCTGCTTAACACAAGTGAAAGGTTCATACTACTCATCCCTGTTTGCCCGAGGCCCCAGGGCAAACATCTCCTTGCTAATAACTGGGCAGTGACTCAGAAAAAGAGAAAGGAAACAGGAGGCTTCAGGCTGTACTGAAACATAGCTGAGACTGTGCCAAGAACAAGCAATCAAGCCCTAGGTTCATCAACAGCTCCACACAAAGGTTAGAGAACCACCCTGCTTCCTTGGATTACTATTTTACATCTCTTCCCTCTAGGTCTAGCCTTGATAAATCTGCTACTCTCTTTTACCTATAGACTATTCCAGAGAACCTTTGGTATCCAAAGATTTGGTGACTAAAGGGAATTAAAAGATTCATAGACATCTAAGTGATTCATGTGAATATAGTTAATTGAAGTAAATAAATTTAAAATGGTGCCACTTTCACAAAAACAAATCTACTATCTACCCATGGCATTTGTTGTATGTTTACTATGATTTAAAAATAATAGCACTGGGTGTTATGAACAAACAATGAATCATGGAACACTACACCAAAACAAATGATGTAATATATGGTGATTAACATAACAATAAAAAATAAAAAAAAATAACACACAGACAAGTATAATATATAAACATAAAATACAAAACACTGAACTATACAGAAACAAATAAATTTAGCATATTTGAAAAAAATAAAAATAAAAATAAAAATAATAGCACTGGTAACAACGAAACAGTATCAATTTGTAGATTACTGTGGAAGTTAAGTACTTGGCTTTTGGTTTTATCTATCTTGAGATAAATAACATAATTGTTCAGTGGATCAGTTTACCCCACTATGAAAGAAGTTATTTTATCTTCCCTATCCCTCACAGCAAAGACCATTTTTGACCAAAATCTTTAACTATGGAGAAAAATAACACATCTGTCAAAGGGTATTGACCCATCCATAGGATATGCAGCTGTGAATGCTAAAAGAACCAGGCTGTGAGAACAGTCTGTGACATCCACATGTGACATCTGTTTGTCCCACTGATTGCCAAGGTCGATTCTCCCATACTGGCCAACTAGGTAGGTGCCCCTTTCCTCTCATACAATTCCTGGAGCGATAAATTAGAGCCAGGAAGACTTTGCCACAAGAGCAGGAGTGCCTCTCTGATAAATACTTGAGAGTAGGTGCGTTTTCCTTCTCTAGGAGAAGAAAAGCAATACTATATAACCACTGCATTACAAATTATATACTGATAACTCACACTAAAACAAATTAAAATAAAGTATAAAAGGGTCAAAGAGTTTTCTTACATTTTTACTAAAAAATAAATTTAGAATCACTTCCTCGACTCCATTCAACACTCATATCCCTTCCATTGTCCAACTTATTCTCCGTCTTCTGTCAAAATGGAAAAATTTGTAAAAAAAGAAAAGTTAATTTCAAAACTCTCACTCCAAAGCATCCTTCTTTTTCTCAGGGCTGATTTTCCAGGCTGATTTGACCCAGTGTCCAGGACACACCAAGGCAGCGACTCAACACTCGCTATTTGATAAGTTGGCTGAATCCTATCCTTCCCCTGGAAGCAGTGATGAGGCAGGGCAGAGCTGGCTGAGAGAGAAAAGACTAGCATTTGCTAAAGGGAAGTCCAAATATTGGCACTAGCAAAAGTCCCAGCACTAAACAGTTATATAAGCTATTCTAGATCTGAGAGAAGAGTCAACTGGTCAACTCAAAGGTGCTAGTAATAACAGCAACCACTACTAATTGAACATTTAACTCTGGGCCATTTATATATGCTATGTCACTTAGTACTTCGGCAGGTACTAGGACTACTATTATACCCATCTTGCCAATAAGACTGAGCCTAGAGGATCACTTCCAAGCTCATTCACTTGACTTTTAGCAGAGGACTTCAGGTCTTTCCCGTGTGAGTCTGAGGTTAACTCACAACACAGCTGCTGGCTTCCCCCAGAACAAGTGTTCTAAAAGTGAAAGAGCCACCAGGATGGAGGTTTTGGTATTCTATAACCTAATCTCAGAAGTGACATACCATCATCTCTGCATATTTTATTAGTCATATCTTATTAGTTACACAGACCAACTGGTAAATATGAGAGGTGATTACATGAGGGTGTCCGTATGAGAAGGTGGGAATCATTGGAGGGGATCTCGGAAGTTGGCTATCACAAAAATTGATGCACAAAGGGTAAAGTTAGTACTAGAGAAACCAAGATTTATTTTTTTAAAGATATTATTTATTTATTTGACAGAGAGAGACACAGCGAGAGAGGAACACAAGCAGGGGAAGTGTGAGAGGGAGAAGCAGGCTCCCCGCTAAGCAGGGAGCCCAATGTGGGGCTTGATCCCAGGACCTTGAGCCGAAGGCAGACGCTTCACGACTGAGCCACCCAGGCACCCCGAGGAATCAAGATTTAAACCCAGAGGTTGTTATTTTGTTTGGAGCCCTAAGTCCTTTAGAACCATGGAGCTATTATGGAGCTAATATGGAAGAAAACATGCAGACTTAGTGGACCACTCTTCTTGTTTGAAAGCCCACCACCTACTGGCCTCAACCTGAGAGTTTCTATTCAAATGCATTTGACTCCAGCATGGTTGGAACTCTTAGCAGCACCCTGGTGTACTTTAGTGCAGGACCCTATTTGCTTACTCTTCTTCCTTCCCCCAGTGTCTAGATGGTAGAAGTTCTGTCCAATACCAAGTCTTTTGAGACTTGGTATTGGAGCATAAAACACAGTTCAGAGATTGTACTAATTCGGGAGGTTTAAACAGTAAAACAGAATGTTGTTTTTTTAAGTTCCCTTGCAATTCCCCTCCTTGAAAATAAATTCACATGCTCACTTCAGCTAAACACAAAGGGAAGAAATAAGTTTTCAGTGACTTTTTATAAGATTGCTAGCCATATTTCTTTAACAGACATTCATTTCCTGGATTAGACACTAACGAACTTATGTTATCATTCTATTTTATTTATTCTATGCATCTGTGGATTATAGAGTAAATCATGTTAAGTATAATGCTTTGAAAGGACCCTTCAGAGAAAGAACTAAATGAATTTTCCCATCTATTCTTAATATTCCCCCTACTGAATGCAGACAGCAACAGGAAAATTCAAAGCTATTATTTTTAATGTCAAATGCCTTACTAGTCCAATAAAAGGGGGAAAGATATTAAACTTTTTATACAACAAGAACCAGATAGCACATATCTTCAAGAAACACATCTTAATCAAATTGAACATAGGAAATTAAAAAGAGGGTGGATGACTGAAGGT
The DNA here is from genome assembly GCF_009762305.2 of Zalophus californianus. NCBI lineage: Eukaryota > Metazoa > Chordata > Mammalia > Carnivora > Otariidae > Zalophus > Zalophus californianus. The sequence continues at coordinate 80,247,726 of NC_045598.1, read as the reverse complement.
ATCCATCCTCATTTAATTAAAAAAAAAAAGAGCACTGGCAATCCTTATGAACAAGAGAGCATGTATTTTTCGCCTTTGTTCCTTTCAGAGGAATAGTGTGGATTAATTTGGGTTCAGAAGGTTCTGAAAAACCTGAGAAATTGCTGTACTCATTGTCCTCAGATGAAAAAGAAATATTCCTTCTATTAGACAAGCCCATTTTACATTAGGAAGCAACACCAGTGAGTGGAAGATATGAACTTCGGAAAGTCACCTCCGTAGCCTTAACCAAGGGGATTAAAATGCCTTTCTGATGACTTTATAGAGTGGCTGTAAACTTCAGATGAGATACCTCATATAAAGCCTGCTGAGAAACAAAAGTCCTATGTAAGTATAAGGTGGAGAAAGTAGTGGTGTGCTTGGTAAGGTTATCTACATAAAATACTCCAAAATTGGGCTTAAAACTAATTCAGTCAACTATCCTACCATGAGAAAAATCATCACAGCAAATATTTATGGAGTTACTCACTATCAACAAGGCACCGTGTGTCGGTATCGGTATATTTAATCCTCACAACAAACCTAAACACTACATTTAGTCCCATTTTACAGATGAGCCAACAGGTTCCAAAAAGTTAAGCAACTTCCCTAAGATCATGCAGCTCTGGATCATCATGCAGCAGAGCCAGGATCTGAGTTTGAATGCAAACATGATTCCCAGCCATGGTGTTAGCCTGTCATGCTGCCTCCGTAATGCTGCAGGCACTCTGTTCTCCCCAGCTAAGAATTACCCTGCTCATCTCCAGAACAGGGAGGACAAAAGGAGCCTCACTGTGAGAGCACATACCCAAACACACCCGCCATACCCTCTCATACCTGCAGAGATTTTATTTTATTTTATTTTATTTAAAGATTTTTATTTTATATTTAAAGATATTTATTTGACAGAGAGAGAGTGTGTGAGAGCAGGAACACAAGAAGGGGAGCGGGAGAGGGAGAAGCAGACTCCCCGCTGAGCAGGGAGCCCGACAGGGACTTGATCCCAGGATCCCGGGATCATGACCTGAGCCGAAGGCAGACGCTTAACGACCGAGCCACCCAGCCACCCACCTGCAGAGATTTTAGATTATATTCTGCAAGTCAGAAATACTCCTCAGCAGGAACCATGGTTTAATTAGATTATTATAAAACTGAGCCAGGTTTGAAAATACATGGACACATACCTCCATTTTTCACTTCACCCTCGAGCATCAGCAGAGAATTCAAATAAAATGTTACTGGTTTGGCATGTTTGTTTGGGCTGCTATAACAAAAATACCAAAAATACCATAAGCTGGGTGGCTTCTAAACAACAGACATCTATTTCCCCCGTTTCTGGAGGCCGGGAGGTGTCAGATCAAGGCTGGCAGATCTGATGTGTGGTGGAAAGCCACTTCCTGGTTCAGAGGCAGCCATCTTCTCATTGTGACTTCCCACGGCTGAGAGGGTGAGGGGTCGTGCTTGGAGATCAGCTTCAGCCCGGTCCCACCGGGAGCCCTGGCCCCCTCACTACAACACAGAGTTGGGGGCCTCCTTGGGACAAGGGGCTGACCAGTCACTCTGGTTTGCCTTAGATTGAGGGGTTTCTGGCAACATGGGACATTCGGCATTAAATGTAGAAAGTGGGACAGTCCTGAGCAAACAAGGATTTGCGTCACTTATGAGACACTGAGTATCGGCCCCAACCCGGAGATGAGAGACTTCGGGGTGAGGTAGACAGCACTTCTCCCGGGAAGGGGATGCTGCAAGCATTAGAAGCCCATTCTCAAAAGTGGGGGATGGGCTCACCAGCCTCCAGGGTGATCTGGGCAGGACACCTCAGCAGCGACAGTTTCCTTCAATTCCACATCCTGGCTGTTAAATGTGAATATTCGTGCACTATGTTTACAGATCAAAAGCCACAGCCAATTTCCTCATTAAAACTAAAAGATTAAATTATCATTAATAATTCATCACTTGATTTTTTTTTCTCATGCCCTTTGTATGAGACCAAAAGACAGACTATAAACAGTGGAAGTTTAGTGGGATGTTCTATATTTCTGAGTTTCTAGGTAACATGAACTCTCTAAACAAAATCTCAAACTGCTTTATCAGACCCACAAGCGAGTGAGTGGGAAAAGCAGTCTGTGGGGTAGGTGCAAATGAACTCCTCCTCTTAGTCTTTCCAAGCCACGGTTTCTTCTTCTGAAAATGGGACACAAATCTTGGCCTCACAGAGGATTCAACACAAAGTAATGTGCCACCAGTGGTAACCTTTACTGCTAACTGTTGAACAGAATCTGAAAGCTTGAATTCTAAACCAGTGTTGTAGAGTGGGATGGGAGACTTTAACTAATCAAAATCTAGGTGGTGGCCAGAACAGAATTCCCTATCCGCAGCAAATGTAGAGCTTCACATTCATCCTAGGGTGCACTTGAATGGCCACTCAAAAAGATTTATATCTTGGACTTTTATCAAGTGATTCTAAAATATTAACTAGAGTAATTACTTTAGAGAAAGTCAAAGGCCATTAAAAAATTTGTAACCCTAAAGTGAATTCTGATTCTTGTGACTTTATTATCAGCATGTGTTTGTATGTGTGTGTTGGGGGTTTGTAAATGAAGCTACAGTATAACAGTTTGATTTGGGAGCAGGACTGAGGGGGCTAACCTGATTCTAGCTGCATTTACACTGTGAGCATGGTTCAGTAACTGCACTTACACGTAAATGGGTTTATCCTTGTAATTCAAATAATTGCTTTGGTATTTTCAGTACCAACCAAGTATGAAAGCTCTGTATAAAAGTTGTAGAAAATTCCCAGGGGAAGGAAAGTATCTATAGATCGGCCTATGAAACTATATACCATCCCCACTTTCTTCACCTTGTAAGGGAAAAAAACAGATGTGCTAAATAATACCCATTTCATGGTTTGTCAGAATAAAATGAGATCATTATGTCAAAACCTTTGATAAACTGTAGAGGCTCTTATAAATGAAAGTTTGACTATCCTAAGTATTATGAAATTCAGAATACCATCACACACACACACACACACACACACACACACACACACACACACACACACACGAGTTACAGCCAAATGTGCAAACTATAGGAGTAGGGCGGGGGGTGGCTGGTTCTTCTCAGCTTTTTGACAGGAAGGCTAATTTTCTCCCCTAAAATAAACTTAGTTTGAGATAGAACTGAAAAGATTTGGCAAATGTAAATATCTGCTGGTTAACTAGAAGTGAAATATAAACAATACCTACTCAGGGTTATAAGCATTAATGGGGTTAAGTGGAATTTCACACTTGAGGAATTTCATATGCTCAGTCTTGACCCAGCTTCAGAAAATATGTGGCTTTACTGTAAAATGCCCTAGAGACACAAGAGGCATGCTGTTAGTTTGTGGGCAACAAGCAGCAGAATTTAAATCAGGATGGAAAATTAAACACATGGCACTCTCCCCTGGCCTTCTGTTTCTCTCTAGGTGGGAAAGAATCTTACATGACTCCTCCTTCTTCCTAGCCCTCATTTCTGTCAAGTCTCCAGCCTGCTTCGGCTTCAGAGTGGTTTTTCCTGACCACTTCTTCCACTCCACCCCACACTATGGCCTCAATGGCTCAACACCTGGACATTTTGCCACACGCCTTTCCTCCAGACTCGGAACCTGGAGAATTTCCCCAGCCACAGCCTTCCCCAAATGAACTCATCTTTCTGCCTGCCACCAGATCAATTCTCCTAAAACAGGGGTCTCAGAGGCCCACCAAATGCTCCAAGAAAATCAGAAATTCAGTGGTCAAATCAGTTTAGGAAATGTCACTTATCCTATCTTCTTGTTGGAGCATCACTTTTGCAAATTGAGGGTCCTGAAAAGTTCTGCAGTAAAGACACCAACTTCACTTTATTTAACCCAGATTCTTCAAACTGAATAATATAACTAACAACCCCTATGAGATAAGTATTATTATGAGGTTGCCATTTTACAGAGGATGAGACCAAGGCCAGACAAGGTTAGAGAACTCCCAAAGGTCATACAGCCACTAAATGGTAGAGCTGAAGTTCAGACCAGACTAACTCCAAACTCCAAAGCTAAACACTTTGGGTATCCTACAGCACTACAAAATGAGAAACAATCTCTTCATGTTTCTACTATCTCAGGCTTCTGATCGAAGATTTCCACCAAATCTCCCTACATGCCATTCATATTCTTTAACTAGAGCCTTGATACTCAAAGTGAGGCCTAAGGACCAGCAGCACTGACATCATCTGGCAGCTCATCAGAAATGCAACATTGCAGCACCCCTGCCCCAACCACCACCAGCTCAACGGAGTCAGAATCCACACTTAGCACAGAATCCCGTTGGAGACATACCACCCTGGAAAGTCTTTAGAGCATAATCTAATCTGTTTCCTATTCTTCCACTGTTAATTTTGTCTTCCACAAACCATGTTTCCTGGACCCATCAGCCAAGCAGTACAATTGGGTAGCATCAGTCAGCAAACAGTATCTCTCTGACCTGGCCCCCACCCACTCTTACTTACTCCTCAAATTCCCCCCAGATGGTCCTGGGATTTCCTGCATGTGTCTCGCATCCTAAAGTCTGATAGCCACTATTTTCCCCCTCTCCCATTCTGTGGCCATCTTTATTCTCTGCCAACACCAAGCTGACAAGCATGCCACCAGCAACTACTAAGGCCAGTCCCATCCTGTTGCCTCAGATGCTGGGCCACGCTTACCAACGTAGAGGTGCAGGACATGGTGGGGCTGCCCTACCAAAGCCAGCACTAGGCCCTCAGCTTCTTGTGGACACAGACCATGAACGATTCTTCCACACAGCCCAACATGGAGCGTGGAGCCTTCACACTTGAGATAGAGGAAGAGGCGAGGCAGGGCAGAGTGGGAAATCCGACAATTAGGGCAGAAGGATTATTCATTTTACAAAATGATTCCTTACAAGGATACCTCAAAAATATATATTTCTAAAAGATTTGATTGACAAGAGTACTTTCCACACAGCTTTGCCAAGAGGCCATGACCATGGCCTGAAGTGGGATACACGCACGCACTCTTCTGTAAGCATCAGATGCGTCCCTGTGGGGAGGACACAGAGAAAGGGGAGGAAGGAAATCTAAGGGCCTGACCCAAGGCAAGGGCTCAAATAGGCATGTGTGATCTCTGGAAGATTCACAACTGAAATGACCCAAATTGAAGAGCTAAGTAATAGATGCCTCCAGACAGAAGAGGGGGACACAGGAGGGAAAAGGGTAGAAGGGAAAGTGACAGAGGAGCTGATGCCAAGGAAGGTGGCCAGGGATGGCTTGAAACCCCAGATGAAGAGGCTGTGATGGCATCTGTCCCCTTGCTCTCAAAGCAAGAAAAGTGGCCAGGACAGGGGTTTGTCCAAAGAACTCTAAGGCGCCCCACTCCTTATTTCCACAAAGAGGGAAGCAGGTAAGGCAGAAGACAATGACACAGATGTTCTCTGAGATCATTCAGGTCTGAAGACAGGATGCCGAACAAAGGCCGGAGTTGTGCTGGGCACACACTCTGCGCCTCGCCCAGCCACCCGAGCAATCACAGGGCCCAGCTGGATTTTGCATATAGTCACCCACTTTTTATCCACCTTCACCGTCACGCTCGTTGGCCAATGCCCTCTCACCCTCTGCAATTAAAGAGTCTCCTGTCTGGTCCCCTAAATTCTCTTCTGCCTGTCCCCTAATTCATTCCCCACAGAGCAGCAGGTCCAGGGTATATCCAGCTGGTCCTGTCACTGTCAAGGGTAAGGCCTCCATGACTCCCCCAAGCTCCTGAGATACTGCACACCTGCGTACCGGACCCGAGCAGAGAGCCGTGGTGATCAGGCCCCCTGACCACCCAGTCCATACAGCCACTCCTCTCCCACCTGCTGTCTTTGAGCCATTTCCATTCCTTGGACACGTCAAACTTTCTCCCACCTCAGAGACTGCATGTGCTATTCTTTACCCGTGGAACTCTTTCTTCCTTGCACACAACCTGTCTGCCCACCCACCCAGCACTTCACCTAGGTTCTTTCTCTTCCGTTCAGACCTAGTTTAAATGTCACTTCCTTAGTGATATCGTTAAGTCTCTTAGGACTCCCCAAGACCAGATAGGAGACCCTGCTCTGCTGTCTTATATTGCCCCCAGAACTCCAAACTTTCCTGATAACATATATGGTAATTTCATTTAACTAATCACATACGTACCTAAAATAATTAATTTCTGCAAATCGTATTTATCTTATTCATTGCTGCATCACCAGTGCATAGTACATCTGTTTGGCATTTAGTAGGTACTTAACAAATGTCTGTGGAAGAAAGAAGGGGAAGAGGGAGGGACCAACAGAAGGAAAGAAGAGAGGGCTAGTTTCCAGATCAGGAACTCATTGTTTTTCTCATCAAACCCCTCAAAAGAGTACTGTCAAACAACTTAAACTGTTAACTACTTTCATTTGGCATCATCTGTCCATGGAAAATGATACAGGCAGGTGAGACTTTACCAAAGTCAAGATCAGCAGGTATCTCCCAGTTCTAGCAGTAAGAATATTGTTCATCTACATCTTGACTCCCATCTCTGTCTTAATTAGGGAGAAAAGCAGCATTGGGCAGTGACGGCCAAAACTGAAGTCTTAACACCAATTTATCCAAACAAAAGACTATATGGATCACACCTCCCATCTGTTCCCATAAATCACTAAAAATATATTTAGAGAACATGTTACAAGTGTGTACATATACAGGCAGAACATTTGCCAAGATAAAACAATATTACTACGTCTGTCTAAAACATTTTTTGTTTCCTTTACAATGTGAACTCAGTCTTCCAGTGGAAAATACTTTTGAGCTAAAAAGAGACATCACCTCTTCGTCTGACTTATATTTCAGATGGGCTCAGCTACACTTGCAGGGGCCTTGCCAACCCAGGGACACTCGATGGATAGCACCAGGGCCAGGAGCAGGGACACAGAGCAACAGATAACTCCCTCACCTCGTTTTACCCTCCTTCCTCCAGTCCCCCAGGAGCTGCAATTAGACGTTTAACACATGACCAGTACTGACTGCCACCTTACCTTCCTTCTCTGCCATGTGGTGGGGTGTAAATGAACAGAGAAATACCAAAAAGCAAGAGTAGCAGTAGAGAGAGGAGGTTGCTTAAAGGCTGAGATAATCCACTCACCAGAGACAGAAATCTCGAGGAGCCAGTTGGTCAAATTTGCCAAACTGACATGTACCCTCCTTTCACTGAGGACACATCTTGCTGAATGTTCTCTTTCTGGATTTCTTGCCTAAGCTCAAGACCATAAATGTATCTTAAAGTCTTTGAGGCGCATTTACTGGTCAATTAAAGACAGGTATGGTCACTTTTCTGCTATGGTTTAATGAGGTTAACTCATGCACGTTCCCTGCTGAAGTTCTGACACGCTCACTGCTAGAAAACACATTGTTTGGATTGTCTCCCTTTTCCTGTCTAGGGTACTACCAGTCTCAAACTTAAAATGGGATCTTGAGCAGGTTAACTATCAGTTCTTCAACCTTTTCACCCGTAAAATGGGATAATTCAATACAATCACATTATTTCAAATGGAACCGTGAGATATTTTCCCAAAATTCAGTTTTAATATGGTTCAAAATTCAGGCTCATAACTGCATCAACAAAAATTGGCAAGTGCTGGCCCTTTAAGGACTAACTTTAGTGAAGAGCGAAGCATGGTTTTCAATAGGCAATGTATAGCAATTATTCAAATGGTAGCAGATAGTTCACACCTGAAAGCAATTTCTTATTTTAAGGAAATTAAACATTCCCTTGGACTTTGGTATAGGTGATCGCTTTGTTCTTCTAACAAATAACGTTCTGCCAACTGGGCTACCAACATTAGCCCAATCTAAGCGCACACATCTACAGGGTTTCTTGCACACTCTCTGTGTGCAATTCTTACCCATTCTGCCCCAGTGATGCCCAATATGTGTGATCTGTAGGGTTGACTGCAGGAAGGAAGGGACGGGGTTTTACCATCTGCCACCAGTAGCTTCACTTTGCTCCTATCTCCCCTTCCATTCCCTGACACAATCTGAGCCCCCAACCACCTTCTTTAGCAGGCAAATGTGTTTACCTCATTATACAGAAACTCTCTTATGGACAATTTGTCATCACTTAATTAATAAATCAGGGACTCCATTTGAATCAGAAAACGGAAGCTCCTCTACCTGATCACAGATTAGTGCTGAAAATCCTATTCCTAAATCCATTTATTCATAAACACAGAGGAACGTTCTACTTCCCATTTTCGTAATGCCTAAGTGTGACCAGTAAAATCACCTAGCCGGCAAAGCTGGAACATCTTTCTTCTGAGATAAGTTGTGTTCTCATTTCTCCAAAAGTTCCTAAAATTCTCTATACGTTTGTAAGGAGAGGAGTGTCTGAACTCAGAGTCTTATATTGTCAAATTTCCTCGTTTCCAGTATTTTGGCAGGTGGAATTTTCCATTATTTCCACACGTGTGTTCAACAAGTGGTCTCTCCTAAGGGCTACTCCATCTCTGTTGCGTTTGATGCTTTGCCTCTGCTGTTTCTACATCCTCTGCCTTTAGACTGATCATCACCTTCGGGCCCACAAAGTGCTAGAAAACAGGATCTGCAGAACCAGAAAGGAATATGTCCTGAGGAATGGCGTATAAATTTAAAAGCAAGATGGGCTGACTCTGTGTTCAGAGGGGTTCTTCCTGGCTTTTTGTTATTGTTTTTGTTCTGTTTTCCATAGAACTTTAGGTAAAGGTGTAACAGATGAATAACCCATAGATAGTCGACATTCACTTTAGAATTAAATTGAGCATTTCGCTAAAAAATAACATCTGTCCTTTAGATATAATGATCCTTAAAACAATAGCCGTTATTTGTGAGTGCTTACTGTTTGCCAGGCACTATGCCAAGTGCTTTGCTGATACATCATATTTAATCCTCAAAACCACCATAAAGAAAGATATTATTATTTCCATTTTTCAGGTAAAGAAATTGAGACTTAAGAAATGAACCAACTTGCCAAGGTGACAGGTATAAGTGCTAGAACTAGATCTGTCTGACTCCATCACATATGCCCTTAATGAACATATTATACTGTCTCCCAGGGGTTTGGAAAGGATTTTGTTAATCATTAACAATGTATTCACCTTCTACTGTGCGCTACTGCAGTAGTCTATCTGCAGGTTTTGTTGTCCTTTCCCTCTCTAGTCCATTATCCATCCAGCCATCAGAACAGCATCTCCCGAGGAGTAATTCCGAAACCATTTGCATCAGAATCACCTGGATGCCTGTTAGGAATGCAGCTGCCAGACCCACCCCGGAGATACTGAATCAGAATCACCTGCACTTTTAATAAGCACACTAAAATTTGAGAGCCACTTGGATCAGTGTATCTTCTGTTCACAATCTTCAAACAGTTTTCCAAAAACTATGATATACTATTTGTGGCAGGCTGAGTAGTGGCCTCCCAAAGATGCCCACATCCCAGTCTCTGATACCTGTGAATATGTCACTTCACAAGGCAAAAGGGACTTTGCAGATGCGATTAAGTTAAGAATCTTGAGATGGGGAGATTATTATCCTGAATTATCCAGGGTAATCACAAGGGTCATTAAAAGAGGGAAGCAGAAGGCTCAGAATCAGAGAAGGTAACGGGACAGCTGAACCAGGCGCTGGAATGATGGGGGTTGAGGACAGCGCACAAGCCAAGGAGTGCAGGCAGCTTCTAGAAGCTGGAAAAGGCAAGGACACAGATTCTTCCTTGGAGCCTCCAGAAGGAATGTGGTGGCCAGCCAACCCATTTTAGACTTCTGACCCCCAGACTCTAAGAGAATATATTTGTTGCTTTCAGCCACTAAATTTGTGGCGATTTGTTACAGGAACAGTAGGAGGCAATCTTCCCTAGGTCCTCAATGGGCCAAGTCCTTCTTAGCTCAGCCCTCTTAACTCTCACCTCTCTAACTTAAACTTTATGCTCCAGTAAGGTCAAGCCACATCCAACTCCCCAAATATGCCTAGCTCCTTAATACTCTCCTTGGACATTTGCTTCCCCCAAACTCGTCAGCTGAGGAACACCAGTTTATCCTGGTAAGACGCCCAGAGGTCACTCCTTAATATCTAGAGATGGAACTAATTCTCTCCTCTGTAATGGAACTTGGATATATATACACAGCGTTGTTCATACCACATTCGGCTATAAATATCTGAAGCCCACAACTACAACCCATTCATCTTTATAGCCCCAGGCCCATTCACAGTGCCTGGTCCGGGGTAAATGCTCGACAAAAGTTAGTGGAATTGAACTAAACCCGGAGTAGTTGTCTGGAAAGCTGTAGATGTGTTCCCAAATGCCACCTTTAAAGAAAGCATTTAACAATGTCCTATTTCATAACTTCCCTCAGATCCTGTATCACTGCTATTTTCCCACATATCCTCAGTGATAACAAATTCCCATCCTTTTGAAAGGTTTGGATTAGGGAGGTAAAAAAAAAAAAAAAAAAAAATGAATACCATACAAAGATATCTACTAACCAAAGAGGATGATCCAGCCATAGTGTATGATTTTAGATCAAAATGAATCAAAGCTATCATAGTGTATGACTCGTAGACCAGATCTGATGGCACTGATGGTATACAGGTTCTGGTATTTTAGTCTTTTAAAGCCTATAAAGTATTTATGATTATATTATCAAAGTGTACTATCCTGTCAAAAAGCCAAAAACACGACTCTCATACAAAATAGAATGAATCCATGTAAAAGGATTTCTTGAGCTCGTAAGCTAATGAGGAAAACAGTAAGAAGGTAAACTGGCTTCAAGAGTGCTTGTGGAGCTGGGGAGTTACGGGAAACTTAACAAAGGACTGTTAAAATAAGTTGGTTAAATTAGATACAGAACTCATTAGTGCCTTATAAGGCACTAAACCAAAACCTTTATGGTTGCCTTATCTGCCTACCAAAAATAATTTCCATCCAATAATTTAGGTACAAACCTATGAGTCGACATATAACTTCACCTAGTTCAAGCCCTTAATTAATAGTAGATAACAAAGTCAATGAACAGTAGTACCCTCTCCCAGAAAAGAAAAGAAAACTGAGAATGGATATGTGGTTATCCTCATAGTCCAATTTACAGGTTTGGGATAATTTTTAAAACAGTATTTTAAATATTTTAAAATTGTATTTTAAAAAATAGATTACAAAGATGGCGTCTGACTAGCACCACAAAACTTCAGAGGAAACAAAAAACACTGGGGAAATTTGGAGATTCACCCAGAACTGTGCCTTGAAGAAGAAAAGGAGAAGCAGACATCAATAGACTTTTAAGTATCATTTTTTAATACATTAAGAACCAAATTTCTCTCCAAAGAAACGACTCTAATATTTTTAATAAAAAACGATTTAAAGAGATTTAGAAATTCACTCTACTTTTCCAGAACTATACCTATTCTAAAAATCAAGGTAGAGCTGTACTTCCTCTTTCCATACTATGAATCCAGAATTCTCTTCTGCTCTCCATTACCAGTGCTAGCCGCTGGCTATCTCCCTGCCCGTTCTCCCTCTACTGCCCCTGCACTTCAACCACCGCGAACCGCTTTTCATGGGCCACACATGACATGGCCTCTCTTTACCTCTTTACCACTGTGCACACGTGTGTGTGTGTGCACGCACGCACACATGCACGCACGCACTGCACCTACGAGAAACTCTGGAAGAGATGCTACTTGAATGTTACAGGAGTGACGGAATAACTGCAACACTAAAAGGCAGGTCCAGGGAGATGAAGATGAACAGAAGAAAGAAAAGAATGATTGAAAGCTGGGGACAAAATACTGGAGGCTAACCACTCAAATAGATGCATAGGATGTGAATAATCGTCAGGCTGTGATCAACATGGAGGAACACGGGGTAGGAAAAAGGCACTGCTCAGCACGGAACCTGTACGCTAGCCTCATATCCCACGTGCCCTTTGTTCAAAATTATGATAACATAGTCTTCTCGTTGGTTGCCTTTCAGTAACCACCAAGTCACAGAGAGAGCCCTTTTTTTATTTTTAAAAGATTTTATGTATTTATTTGACAGAGAGGGACACAGCGAGAGAGAGAACACAAGCAGGGGGAGTGGGAGAGGGAGAAACAGGCTTCCCGCGGAGCAGGGAGCCCGATGCGGGGCTCGATCCCAGGACCCTGGGATCATGACCTGAGCCGAAGGCAGACGCTCAACGACTGAGCCACCCAGGCGCCCCTTAGCCTTTTGACACAGTATTTGCTTATAGTCTCTGAAAGCTATTTGAGTGTGGACAGCTATTCATTGTCCTTTTATGGATTCATTCAAATTAGATTCACTTAGAGTGAACTCTGAGAAAATGTTAACTGTGTTTATGATTAACTATGTAAATAAAGCGCATTAATGTTTTATTGAGGACTATTAAGATCTGCTAGAATGGCAGAAACTATACTTCGTTTAACTAGGAATATTAGCGTATTCTGCATTCATATCTGCTATCCTTCCAGATTGGTTATAATGTAGTTACGTAAGTTTGAAGATAAGGACATTTCTCACTCACTTCTGTATTCCCACAGTGGACGACAATGTCTGAGAACATGGTAGGAACATGCAGTAATTGACAACTGAAGGAATGTTAAATAAATGGGCTGAGGGATGAACAGAAAGTAGTGTTCTTAGATTTTCAAACTTTTTTTTGAAAAGTGGAGCTGCTTTAAAAATGTATACAGAATCCCAGTACATAGAAAAGATGAAAGTGGATGGCTCAGAGGGAAGCAGAACAATGGTGTGGGCATAGCTCTCTTCCCATTCTCTCCACCTCCCACCAACATGGCTCAAGGATAAAGTGGCATCAGAAACCAAGACAGACCAAGGTAGAAAGTTATTGTTTTAAAAAAAAATTAGCTCCGGTGCCTTTTCATACTTTTTTTTTCCTACCTCCATAACAACTTTTAACAGAGTAAAACGAGACTGTATACCATCTCAAATTTTGTTTGCCAGGTCTGTGATGTCTCATGAAAATGTGCAGAAGTTGTCAATCACTTTGGAAGTGAAAAGTTCAACCAGATAACATATTGCTGGGTTCTTTTACTTTTTCTTTTTTTTTTTTTATTCATTGGAATGCTCTAAAAATCATTCTTCTATTTCACAGGCATCTGTGACGAGCAAAAGTACCGAGTTCTGTCAAGTTCACATGAAACGGAAATTCACAGAAGTCAACACTTCCAATCAATGCAAATGATCTTGATGGAGAAATTGACAAGATTTACTGAAGGATGTATCCAGATGCCTTCTCTTGTCAGGCCACAGAATCCCAAAGCTCTGTTATCTGTCATTAACTGGAGGACCCAGGAAGTGGTGCAGGGGGTAAGGGCAGGAGCAGGAAAAAAAAAAAAAGTTTAAGACAGGATAAAAGAGCAATTTTAAAATCATTACTTTATAACAATGAACACATCCAAATCACGGATGTGATCGTCAAAAAGACAAAAGAATAGCAGGGTAAATTGTTGAAACAAATCTCTTTATAGTCGATAGTAAAAATCTCATTGCAATTCAAAAGATAAATGGCAATTAAGTAGTTTCTGTTAAGTGTTTATTGTTCACCTTTTATGTCGGTGGCCTTTTAAGTGATTTTCTTTTTAAAGGAAAAGAGAAAGTTTGTTCTCCCCAGCATTTGAACCAAACATGATGCAAATGCATGCAACCATCAATTTTAAAATAATAATCGTCTTGATTTTCTAAGCCGATAAACCAACTACTATACACCACTTCCTTTTCAGGCTGTTGTTTGCTTGGCTTATCACAGTTAACTATTGCACTGTGACTCCACATGAAGACGGTAATGTAATTAAATCCTATTAACACATCAGGAATAAAGCCCTTTAATGGGCACACAAGGCTTTGAGAGGCAGCTCGTTCCTGAGCAGATTTAATATCCTTAAATTAAGCAAGTGTGAATGGGAAGATGAATCTTATTAAAAACTTAAATCTGATTATATTTGAAAATTATTGGTTTCTTAATGTAATAAATTATCCAATACAGACTAGAACAAATAATATGTCCTAGCCTCACATAACTCCACTCTATAACAAGTGACAAAAGAAATTATGTGTGACTGTGGGGCAAAAAGAAAGGTCTTTTTATAAAAGTCATTTTGCATAATGAAATACCTAAATCATTTTAATAAACATTTGGGGGGGAAAAAAGTGCAAATGACACAGTTGGAGAGGGAATCATTTACCCTATTCAGAAAGGGAATGTGGAAATAGTGATGCTAATGTTTTTTTTTAAATTGCCATTCTGGCCAATTTGTTGTAAATTCTGAAAAGAAAAGCTGCAGCTTATGTTGTTGGTAGCGAATTCCTTCTCCAGAAGGCTAATGCAAATGTAAGCCATCTGCCACGCATTCTGCTGAGAAAGCTGGAGTCGCAAACAATGGGCCAACAGTCTCTGAATACTAACACACACACTCCGCGGGCAAGAAAAGTTTACATTTCCCCCAAAGGTATACTTTGCGGGGCTCCTTTCCCACCAGCACCAGGACCACCAGACACCCACCCGCGCTCCCCCAGTCCAACTGGCACCAGGCAGGCTTCCACATGATTAGTCTGATGATGTTCCCAAGGAGAAGCCCCAAGAGAAGCATTTCTGTTCAAACTGACTGAAGCAGGAATGCAAGACCTGCTAAATTATTTAACCAGACAAATGCTTCACAGTGTGCGTTTTTTAACTTAATCCGATTTTAGCAAAATCTGGCGTCGCCCATTGCACTACACATCGGAGCATCACGTGGGTTTTATCCCTTTACAACTGGACCCTGTCAGAGGGCTCAGGAACACTGTCCTGGGCTCCTCTGAAAGCCACCGCCTCACCAGCAGATGGGCGCGTGAAACAGAACGCGCTGGGCAAGCAGGAACTGCCGGGAGCCGGCATATGAAACCGGGGTCTGCTCGCACACTTTCAAGTAATTCTTCCCACTCCATTCGAGGAAACTGGAATGCTCAGTTATTTGGCAAGTGTGCCCAAATGGCTCATTCAATGACATGATGAAACATTTTAAATATTGTTTGGAGCTTGGTGATGGGGCAGAGGGACAGGCGACTCCCAGTGAAAAGCCATCACACAAATGCTAGCTTCACTTCTCCCCAGATCTGGCTTTCATCTCCATCTCTTCTTGCTCCGATTACCATGCTCCCTCAGGCCTCTTGCTGGAGGTTTCTCAAACTTGTCAGACTGTATCTTCTCTTGGTGCCTGTGTACAGCTGCCTTCACTGCCTGGAATGCCTTCCCAAGATCCTCCCACTACACATCAATCATCTAGGAAGGGGTCCAGTGTTTGCTCTAGAGTCGGGCTTCCTGGGTTCAAATCCCAGCTTCCTCCCTTGGTAGTTGTGTGGCTGTGGACACTTTGCTTCACTTCTCCATGCCTCGGTTGACCCAGCTGTAAAATGAGCATGGTAAGAATCTAACCTACATGGAAGACTAACTAGGATAAGACATGTAAAGCACTTGGCACGGTTATCTAGAATAACATGGGTTCGATAATGTTACCTAGCATTATCCTTTCTTTTGTGGACTCTCAAGGCTCTCATTTGCCATCCTCTCTCTCTCGCTCCTTAATGTTAGTTATTCTTTCCCTGCATGACCACGTGCTTCTGCGCAAGTCCATGCTTGTGCTGTGGCATTCATCACATACTTTAATTAGGTGCTTCTATGTGTCTTTTCTCTGAGGCTATAAATTTCTTAAGAGCTTATTCTTACTCATCTTTGTATCCACGAGGCTTAATACAGTACCAGGCACATAAAAATGGCTTCATAAATATTTATTAACGAAACACAAGAATTAAGGAATGAATGGATTTAGTAAGAGCTGGATTAAGCATATAAACCAAGATAGGGTGGAGATAGGGGTGCCTGGGTGGCTCAGTCGTTAAGCGTCTGCCTTCAGCTCAGGTCGTGATCCCAAGGTCCTGGGACTGAGCCTTGCATGGGGCTTCCTGCTCCGCGGGAAGCCTGCTTCTCCCTCTCCCACTCCCCCTGCTTTTGTTCCCTCTCTCGCTGTGTCTCTCTCTGTCAAACAAATAAAATCTTTAAAAAAAAAAAAAACATAGGGAGGAGATAAATGTTTCCCATCATATATTTAATAGCGAAGGCTATGGATGACCAGAAAAGGACTTTCAGGTGTTGAAGAGGATGTAGAGCAACCGGAACGTTTAATACGTTGCTAATGAGAGTGTAAACTGTCTCAATAACTATACAAAACGATTTAGCAGTATCCAATAAAGCTAAATATATACCTACCGGATGGCCCAGCAATTCCACTATTTAATATATACCCTGTAGAAATGAATTAATATATTCACAAAAAGATATGTAAAACATGTTCACAGCAACTTTATTCATCATAGCCTCAAATCTGAAAC
The DNA here is from genome assembly GCF_009762305.2 of Zalophus californianus. Lineage (NCBI taxonomy): Eukaryota > Metazoa > Chordata > Mammalia > Carnivora > Otariidae > Zalophus > Zalophus californianus. The sequence continues at coordinate 80,231,264 of NC_045598.1, read as the reverse complement.
AACACACAAACACAATATCCCTCAGCAGGAGAATGGATGAAAAATGTTTGCAGCACATTTATATAATGAAATACTACCCTAGAATTTAAAAAGGAGGGGGCGTGTTGGGAATGCAGGAGTCCCCCTTATCCTTGGTTTTACTTTGTACAGTTTCATTTACCCTCGGTAAACTGTGGCCTGGAAGCAGGTGATGCTCCTTCTTATGTACTGTCAGACAGTCAATAGTAGCCTAACAGCGAGTCACAATGTTTACATCATTCACCTCACTTCATTCTGTAGGCATTTTATCATCTCAGATCATCACAAGAAGGGAAATACAGTACAATAAAATATCTGGGTCGGGGGGAGAGACCACATTCACATAACGTTCACTACAGTATGTTATTGTAATTATTCTATTTTATTGTTGGTTACTGTTGATAACCTCTTACTGTGCCTAATTTATAAATTAAACTTCATCATACATACGTATATACAAGAAAAAACAGTATAGGGTTTAGTACTACCTGTGGTTTCAGGCATCCACTAGGCATCTCCTAAAATAAAGGGGGCTACTATGCTGATATAAACAAAAATAGAAATGAATCCCCAAAATATTATGTTGAGCAAAAGAATCCAGACACACAAAAGTATATATTTTATGATTCCATTTATATGAAGTTCAAGAACAAAGCTAATCTTTGATAGCAAAACTCAGAATAGTGATTACTTCAAGGGGGGGGGAACTTTCTAGGGTGATGGAAATATTCTATACCTTGGTCTGAATGGTGGTTAATGCAAATATATACATTTGTAAAAATTCATTGGGCAATATACTTCAAGTTTGTGCACTTTACTCTGTATAAATTGTTCCTCAAAAAAATTGTCATAAGATTGCTGGCAGGCACATACACTGGTACAACCTTTCCGGAGCGCCATCTGGCAATCTATATCGGAAGCATCCCAATACCATTGACTCAGAAATTCCACTTCTAGGAATTTGTCCAAAGAAAATAATTTTTAAAATGCATAAACATATATGTATAAGGATATCTATTCACCTAAAGTTTGTAATAGCAAAAGCTGAAAATACTATAAGCATTTAATGATGTGGAATGCTGAACGATGAAATACTAGGCAGACATTTAAAAATATATAGGTCTACAATTACTAAGAGGGGAGATAAGCAGAAAATATTAAATGGAAAAAAAGGCAGGTTACAGAGCAGAACTTTGGTATGATCTTATTTTGTTAACACATAAATCTACATATATACACAAATATATATATGTACATATTTGCTCAGGAAAAAGTCTCCAAGAATGCACAACAAAGTACCACAATGGTTTTTCCTGGATGGGATGTCAGATGACTTGGTTGTTTTGTTTTTGTCTATTGCTTTTCTATTTTTTTTTTTACAATTACCATTTGTCAGTGTGAAATTCAAATAAATACATAGATACATGATAGCCGGATACATATAAATGTGGGTGCGCAGACATCCATTCAGCAGAAATGAGCCAACATGACCTAAGGCCATATATGATACAAGAAGGCTGCACTCTCTAAGTAAAGAGCTGTCTTCACAAAGCAAGAAGACTATAGGCCCACTCTCTGTAAGACAAAGGTAAGTCCTGCCTGACCAACAAGAACAGGAGCAGTCCCTGGGGGACACCCTTTTAAAAGACTTGCTCTGCTGGACAGACTCCCCTTAGGAAACATGTTTAAGTAACTCATAACCCGCTAAAATCCAAAAAGAAAAGTATCCTTTTAGATACCTAAGTTGTAATTGGATGACCAGCCAAATTTTCACAGTTCAAGAATGTGCTTTTACAAATACACACTAAAGAGCCTTTTTAACATCAGATTTTAGAAAATAAAAAGTTGGGGGACAAGAAATAGAGAGACAGACACAGAGAGATAGGAATAGAGACAGGGAGGAGATGGAGACAGAGATGTCCATTTCTAGTCATTGCCAGTGAAAAGTAAAGTTTCATTTCTGGCTTTCTCATGTGATCATGCTTTGTATGGATTTATTTCTTTTTCTTTCTCTTTGATTTTCTGTTGATTCTCATTGGTTGGATGTACTAAGATACTTTCTGCATTTTTCTCAGTGTGTAATTATTACAACTCAAGGACTTGGAATCTATCCAAGATTCCAACCCATTTAAGCAGCCTTGCCCCATCCTCCATGCCCCACACTACTCATCAACCTCTTCTGTTTTTGGATCTAGATACCCTTATTCAAACCACAAGTCATATTTTTTATATAATTATATTTAATTTGGAAAAAAAACAGAAACTTATAGAAAAGTTGCAAATATAAAGAACTTTTTCCTCGAATGATTTTAGAGTAAGTTGCTGGCCTGATGCTCCAACATCCCAGACAACTATTTACTATGTGTTTCCAACAGACACATTCCGTTGCATAACCACAAAAATCAGGACATTAACACTAATACATCGCTAATATCTAATCCTCAGAATCCCCTTCAAGTTCCACCAATTGTCCTCAGAATGTCTTCTAGATCAGATGGAGGCACTTCAGAATCACACAGGGCATTTAGTTGTCATGTCCCACCTACCTCTTTCAGGCTGCAAAAGCTATTCAGTCTTTCCTTGACTCTTACGACCTCATCGTTTTTCAAAACCATAGGCCAGTTATTTAGTAAACAACACTCAATTTAGATTTTTCTGATGTTTCTCATGAAACAGGTTATGCATCTTTGACAGGAATATCTCAGAAGTGATGCTGTGTTCTTCTCATTGCATCCTATCAAGGGGTACACAATCTTGATTTGTCTCATTACTGATGTTTGCTTTGATCACTTAATTAAGTTGGTATCCGCTAGGCTTCTCCGCCGAAATTATCCTTTTTCCCTTGTAATTAATAAATTGCTGAATATACTGATATTTAAAAGCAGTCAAAGGGGAAAAAAATGAAAAAGGTTTAATCAAAAGTAAGAGGTAGGTGAATTAGAAGAAAACAGTTCCATGAAATCCAATGCAAAAGTGACATTTTGAAAATGAGAACATGATCAATCATGTGAAATGTTACAAAATAAGAGATCTAAACAATAGTCATTGGCTTTTGCAACTATAAGGTCAGTGGTGACAGTGACCAGCCAGTTTCAGGAGAGTAGATGTTGTAGCTTGAGGACTGAAGGGAGCAGATCAAGAGGACATGGGGTAGAGAGACCTTAGTTTTTATAACACAAGTCAAGACGGAAGATGAGGATGGATGGAGTTAGAACAAAGAACAAAGAAATTATGGGGGTTTATACCTCACAGCTTCTATTTTCTCCACGAATTTGTGTCAACAATTGATGGAAACAGGACAGGGTTGAGGTAGAGGTTTGGGGAAGACAGTCAGGGTGACAGCAACCAATCATGGGGATTAAGAGAGGGAGCTTCCTAGGAAACGATGCTGCATATTTGCTCTAAGAGAACCTTTCTCTTTGGTCATTGGCCTTTGCCTTTGGTCTCCAAGCCCTCTAAGCCATGTTTCCTGATTGGAATTCTACTGTTGATGGCTAAGTTCTCAGCATTCTATATCTCAGACCTGAGATGAAAAGAAGATAGAGGAAAGAAAGGAGTTACAACCACAGTCACTGGGAAGATGGTCAAGGGAGAGTCGTGTAATAGGTGATTGTTTTAAATTGGTCCTCCGATACTAAACCAGCTTCTAGTTTTAAGGAATACCATGTTGGCCACATTTCCACTGGTCATATATGTCTTGTGGGCATTATTGACTTCTCCAGTTACTCTTGCCCCCGTATCACTGTCTAGACCCACCCCAGGCCAGCACTGGCCTCAGACTGCTGCTGAACCAGCCCACACCCTCTTCAAGGTCTCCCATGCACTATAGATCTCTGGGCTCTGATCTCTCAGCTGCTTATCTTGCTCCATTGTTCTGAGCAAGAAACTATATAGTGTTTCCTGTATCCACTTTAAAAAGCTCTTTCTTTGGTTCAGTCATAATCCTATGTCCATACACAATGAAAGGCTATGCTACTGGTAGCCAGAGAAAGTCCTCACAATTTTTTTTTAGGATTTTTTTTTTTTTTTTTTTGACAGAGAGAGACACAGCGACAGAGGGAACACAAGCAGGGGGAGTAGGAGAGAGAGAAACAGGCTTCCCGCGGAGCAGGGAGGCCGATGCGGGGCTCGATCCCAGGAGCCTGGGATCATGACTGAGCCGAAGGCAGATGCTCAACGACTGAGCCACCCAGGCGCCCCAGTCCTCACAATTTTTAAATCCCCTGGTGCGTCCTCCTCCCACCCCTACCCACCTCCATATATACTTACACACACACCTGCGCGCATATATATGTGTGTGTGCACGTGTCACATCATTTCTCCCAGACCTGCTGATGTACTTGTGCCGTTTCTGTCATACTGAACAATCTAGTTACCAACCCTATGTATTCATGAGCAGTTAACTAGCCAGGAGTTAGAGTAGGATTAACTGGCACAATTGAAGATTAAATATATATGGTCTTAAGCTAGTTACTATTGTGCTCTAAACACCTGAATTCTTGGCCACAGTGTCTGAGCACATTAGTCACACACATTCAGCCCCATTAAAGCCAAATTCCCTTGTGGCCTTTAAGTGGTTGTCCTTACAGAAATATTTTTATATCCAGTGTAATGGTGGGAACCTCTTAGAACATATTTGCATACATTGGACACCGTTGGCTAACCATAGATTCTGGGACATGGTTCTTATTCTCAGCAACACTGCACACTGTCTGAGCCATCAATCCTTTATTTGTGGCAGAAACTAAAAACCTCTATAGGATAACAACTGGCCAGAAAATGAGTTTGGAGCATAGTAATTTACACATATATCACCAGGGCAGGCCACGAACATAATCTACGGGAACCTTCAGGCCTTCAGCCTTTAATAAGACAAGCAGTAAGTCACACTGTATATGAGAAATATTCAGTCTTAAAATGTTGATAAGAGACTCTGTTCTTTATAGGGAGCACCTCACAAAAACACTCTGCAGACATGAACACAGTTTCCCAGCAAGCAGAGCCTGTATCTGCAAGTTTTCTCCTAGCTGTGTAGCGATAAAACTTGCTCCTGTCACAGCAATCACAACTGTTGCTAATTAGTTCTGGCTGGTAGCTTCCAGACACAAGTATCCAAACACACAATCAGCCCAGTTGCCCCATCTGGTCTGCAAAACACAATGCTTTGTCCTTCTATGATGATAAGAGGAGGCAACTGCATGTGCACGCACACACACACACACACACCACTTACTTGGAGGGAGGGAAACACATTTTTTCACATCAGTAAAATCTACTGAAGACTTTACTTTTATGACAACCAAACCCTAAGAAAATAGTAGATAAAGCACAAATTCCCAAAGAACAGAGAAAAGCTGCTATTCTCATTATAAACACCAATGCATTACTATGTTTTGACCATTTCAATGAGTCTATGACGTCATATGGAGGAGTCATTTGAACAAATTTAAAGAAAGAGTGACTATCTGCCCTCAGTAGGTATTCCTTAACCACACTCATCCCCAAGACTACATCTCACCAAGGCCAAACCCTACCTCTGTGCTCTCTGTATGCCCCATTTTACCTTCTCACACTCACTACCTTATACAGAGCTATCACTGGGAGCTGGTACATTGGTGTGATTCCCCAGGTCCTGCATTTTGAAGGGATTCACAGCCACAGCAAAAAGGTGGATGAAGAACCGGTGTCTGGTAGCTAAGGTCTCAGCATGAAAAAAGAACCTAACTCCCCCATCTTCCATTCTAAAGAAGACCTATTCCTGGCCCCTCTGGGACTCACCAAGTGCTTTCCTTGATCCTCTTATACCTGTTGATCAAGAATGACTTTTGTGCTCATTTTAACCAAATTTCATTTGCATAAAAAGCATGAGGGAGATAGAAATATATTTTGCTTTGTCCCAGGCTCCACAGCTCCTAAACATGAACATTATTCTCTTCATTGTCTCCTTCCAACCTCCACTCTGTGGGGCTGACAGCTGGGCTCTCCCAAATGTGCTTCCCATACTGTAAGCTCCCACACTCATCTACCTTGAAGTCCAAAATCTAAAAATCAAAAAGAAAATAATCCAAAAGGTGCCAGCTTTATTTAACACATAAATTAATAAATTCTCTTTCTCCTTATCAAACATTTAATTATATGCCTGTTCTTAGATTACATCAAAAGCACAGTTCCTGTTGTGTAGACATATAATAAGTGTTAAGTGAAAAAAATGCATGAAGTAAATGAATAGCTGGCTATCCTAGCTATAGTACACCTGTCGGGGTTAACAGCTTCCACTCCTGGTCAGCACATTTCTCTTTGCACTTCGCATCTTATTCTCCTCAAACCTTCTCCAGTAACATTCAACAACTGAAATTGAAATTTTCAGAATTCTTAAAATATCCTTTCTCACTTATCTATCTCTTGATCAACATGTTTTAGTCATGCTGATTTTCTAGCAACTCCCTGAACCCAAGCTTGTATACATTCCCCTCTATACCTGAAATACAATTTCTCCACTCCAAAGTCATTTCTTCTGTGCAATCGCTATTCACCCTTAGGGTCTCAGCTCACAAGTCCTTTCTTTAGAGACTTCCCAGACTAGGTTAGGAAACCCTCCTGCCAGAATGTATCCATAGTATATATCATAATTGTACTTAATAGTTATATTTATTATTGATTTCTCCAATTAGACTGTAAAATCTTTGAGGAACTTCCAACGACATGGTTGTTGTGCTGACATGGACAATCCCCACCTACTATAAACTACAGAATTGCTGGGTTAAATTTTAAATATCTATTCCAACTTAAAAAAAGAAAGAAAGAAAGAAAGAAAAGAAGAGAAAAGGAAAGAAAAGAAATTCATGTGCATAAGGAAAAATGAGATGTTTCAGGGAAAAAAAGTTGGAGCACTAAGCAAGCGTTAACCCCTCCACGTAGAAGTTAAATTATGACAACAAAAGCACGAAGTCTGGGAGGGAAGAAATGGAAGTCTACTGCTGTAAGGTTCTTATGTTATTCCATGATTAGTACAATATCACTTAAGATAGACTATGATAAATTAAAGATATACACTGTAAATGCTAAATCAACTGCTTAAAAAATAAACAAAAATTGCAACTTTAAGTATTCCTTTTTTATGCCAATAAAATTAACAGCTTAGATAAAATGGACAGATTTCTTAAGAGATACAGACTACCAAACTTTATTCAAGAAAAAAATAGAAAACCTGAACAGCCCTATGTCTGTTGAAGAAATTTAATGTGTGGTTAAAAACCTTCCCACAATGAAAACTCCAGGCCCAGAAGGCTTCTTTGGTAAGTTATAGCAAGCACTTAAGGAGGAAAACATACCAATTCTATACATCCTCATCCAGAAAATTGAAAAGAATACTTCCTATCTCATTTTATCAGCATTATCCTGATAACAAAACCAGACAAAGATGATATAAGAAGGAAAAAACAAACAACAACAACAACAAAAAACAAAGCTACTCATCTACTCATGAATATAGCTACAATTCTTAACAAAATTTTATAAAAGCCAATCTAACAATATATTTAAAGGATAATATGTTGTGACCAATGGGATTTATCCCAGGCATGCAAGGGCGGTTTAACACAGGAAAATCAATCAATATACTTCACCATATCAACAGACTAAAGAAAAAAACCACACAGTCATCTAAATAGATGCAGAAAATACATTTGACAAAATCCAACAGTCATTTCTGATTTGTTTTTAATTCCCAATAAATTAGGAAGAGAAGGGACTTCCTCAACCTAATAAAGGGCATCTATGAAAAAGTAATACACCTCATACTTAATAGTGAAATACCAAATGCTTTCTTCCTAAGATCAGGAGCAAAGCAGGGATGGCCTTCTCACCACTTCTGTTCAACATAATACTGAAGGTTATAAGAAGTTCAATAAGGCAAGGGAAAAAAAAAAGACTTCGAGATTGGAAGGGAAAAAGTAATATCGTCTCTACTCTTAGAGAACATGATTGACTATGTAGAAAATCCAAAGCACTATTTAAGAAGCTACTAAAGGGGGGCCTGGGTGGCTCAGTCATTAGGCATCTGCCTTCGGCTCAGGTCATGATCCCGGGCTCCTGGGATGGAGCCCTGCATCAGGCTCCCTGATCCTCAGGAAGTCAGCTTCTCCCTCTCCCCCTCCCCCTGCTTGTGTTCCCTCTCTCGCTGTGTCTCTCTCTGTCAAATAAATAAATAAAATCTTTAAAAATAAATAAATAAATAAATAAAAAGCTATTAAAACTGGGGTGCCTAGGTGGCTCAATCAGTTAGACATCCAACTCTTGGTTTCAGCTCAGGTTATAATCTCATTGGTCATGGATTCGAGCCCAATGTTGGGCTCCATGCTCAATGGGGAGTCTGCTTTGGGGATTCTCTCCCTCTGCCCCTCCCCCCACTTGCGGGCATGCTCTCTCTCTCTCTCTCAAATAAGTAAATAAATCTTTAAAAACATAAAAAATAAATAAAAATCCATTAAAAGAAATTTATAAGGTTGTAGGATATAAGATCAATCTAAAAAATCAACTGTATTTCTATATACTAATGATAACTATCAGAAATTAATATTTTTAAAGTAATATAATTTTAATATTTAAAAAAATGAAATAGGAATTAACCTGAAAAAAGATATGTAAAGCCTGTACACTGGAAACATTAGAACACTGCTTAGGGTAATTAAAGATCTAAATAAATGGAGAGATATGTCATGTTCATGAATCCTATAATTGAGTATTGTTAAAATATCCATTTTCCCCAAAATTGATCTAGAGATTCAGTACAAACTCAAGAAACTACAGCAAGATTTTTTTTGTAGAAATTGCAAAGCTAATCCTAAAATTCAAATGGAAATGCAAAGGAAATATAATAACAGACAATTCTGGAAAACAAAGAATAAAATTAGATGGGGCACCTAGATGGCTCAGTTGGTTAAGTATCTGCATTCGGCTCAGGTCATGATCTCAGGGTCCTGGGATCGAGTCCCGCGTGGGTCTCCCTGCTCAGTGGTGAGTGTCCCTCTCCCTATCCCTCTTGTGAGTGCTCGCTCTCTCTCTCTCTCAAATAAATAAATAAATCTTTTTTTTAAAAAAAAGAATAAAATTAAAGGACTTAGACGAAGTGACTTCAAAATTTATTATAAAAGAAGACAGTCTGTCACTGGCATCAAGATAACAAATAAATCAATTGGACAAAATTGAGAGTCCAGAAATAAACCCACATGTATATGGCCATTTGATTTTTCAAGTTTTATTTTGAAATTGTTATGGATTCCCAAAAAGTTGAAGAAAATGTACAGGGAGGTCCTGTGAGCCTTTCAAACCTCCCACGATGGTAACAACTTGCATACTAGAGTGCAATATCACAAACAGGAAATTGACATTGATACAATCCACAGGACTCATTTAAATATCCTTAGTTTTACAGTCTCATTTGTGTGAGTATATATAGTTCTATGCAATTTGATCCCATGCATATCTTCATGGAATCACACCACAATCGAGTGACAGCTCTGTTCCATCACCAAGACTCCCTCTTGCTACCCCTTTATAGCCACACTCACTCTCTCCACCTTTTACTTTCTAACCTCTGGGAACCACTAATGATTTCTCCATTTCTATAATTCTTCTATTTCAAAAATATTATATAAATGTAATCATACAATGTGTAATATTTTGAGCTTTTCTCACTAAGCATAAAATTCTCTTAAGATCCACCCAAGGGGTTCCATATAGGATCAATTTATTTTTGACAAAGGAACAAAAGCAATCAATTAGAAACGTGTGTCTTTTTAATAAATGTTATTGGAATTAATTGAATATCTTCATGCAAGAAAATAGTTTTGAACTATACCTTATGTAATTTGCAAAAGTTAATTCAGAATGAATCATAGACCTAAATGTAAAATGAAGACCATAAAATTTCTAGAAAATAACAAATATTTGTGATCTTGAGTTAGGAAAAGATTTCATTGATAGGACATAAAAAGAATGATCCATAAAGGAATATACTGATAAACTGATTTCATCAAAATTAAGAACATCGGCTTTTCAAAAGACACTGTTAAAGGAATGAAAGCACAAGACAAAGATAGGGAGAAAATATTTGCAAAGCATATATGTGTTAAAGTACTTGTATCCAGGGGCGCCTGGGTGGCTCAGTTGGTTAAGCGGCTGCCTTCGGCTCAGGTCATGATCCTGGGGTCCTGGGATTGAGCCCCGCGTTGGGCTCCCTGCTCAGCAGAGAGCCTGCTTCTCCCTCTCTGCCTGCCTCTCTGCTTGCTTGTGCTTTCTCTCTATCTCTCTGTCAAATAAATAAAATAAAATCTTTAAAAAAATAAATAAATAAATAAATAAAAATAAAGTACTTGTATCCAGAATACAAAAAGAACCCTTTAAAGAAATCATACGAGATGAACCATGAGAGACAATGGACTCTGAAAAACAAACTGAGGGTTCTAGAGGGGAGGAGGGTAGGGGGATGGGTTAGCCTGGTGATGGGTATTAAAGAGGGCACATTCTGCGTGGAGCACTGGGTGTTATGCACAAGCAATGAATCATGGAACACTACATCAAAAACTAACGATGTAATATATGGTGATTAACATAACAATAAAAAAATTTAAAAAAAAGAAATAATATGAAAACAAACAACCCAATTTTAAAAATGGATAAAAAGTTTGAACAGACATCTTACCAAAGAAATAGCAATGGCAAATAAGCACATGAAAAAAATATTTATCATCATTAGTCATTAAGGGAATGCAAATTAAAACCCAGTGAGGTAGAGCTATATCTATTAGAATGTCCAAAATTAAAAAATGACTGACCATACCAAGAGCTGGTGAGAATTTGGAAGGACTAGAACTCTCATATACTTCTGGTTGGTAAGAAAAGTGGTACTACCACTTTGGAAAACAACTAAGCATTTTCTTAAAATATTAAACACATCTACCAGATGACTCAGAGATTCTGCTCATGGGTATTGGCCCAAGGGAAATGCAATCAATTTCCATACAAAGACTAGTACACAAAGGACATAGCAGTTTTATTTCTAACAGCCAAAAATTGGAAACAACATAGATGTTCATCAGCGGGTGGATTGATAAATAAATTGTGGCATATACATATGCTTTAGTTAGGATTCTCCAGAGAAACAGAATCAATAGAATATAAGAAGAGATTTATTATGAAGAAATTGCTCTCACAGTTGTGGCCCACAATCTGCAAAATCAGTCCAAAGCCTGAAAGCCAAAGGAGCCAATGATGTAAACCCCAGTCTGAGGGCAGGAGAAGATGACATGAGGTGTCCCAGCTCAAACAGTAAGACTATAAAGAAAAGGGGCAAATGCCTCCTTCCTTCACATGTTTGTTGTATTCACGCCCTCAAAAGATTGGATGACACCATCCACATTGGGGAGGGCATCCTACTTTACCGAGTCCACCAGCTCAAATGCTAATCTCCTCCAGAACACACTTATGGACACACCCAGAAATAATGTTCCGCCAGATATCCCCTGATCCAAGTTAATACATAAAATTACCTATCACACCATGTAGTGGAATACTATTCAGACACAAAAATTAACAAGCTATTGACACACTCAAAAACATGGATGGATCTCAAAATTATTTTGCTGAATGAAAGAAGCCAGACAAAAGGAGTATTATTGGATAACTGCATTTATATAAAACTGTAGGAAGAAAATGCCAAGTAGGGGTTCCTGGGTGGCTCAGTCATTAAGCGTCTGCCTTCGGCTCAGGTCATGATCCCCGGGTCCTGGGATGGAGCCCCGCATCAGGCTGCCTGCTCAGTGGGAAGCCTGCTTCTCTCTCTCCCACTCCCCTGCTTGTGTTCCTCTCCGTCAAATAAATAAATAAAATCTTAAAAAAAAAAGAAAATGCAAAGTATTCTATAGTGACAGAAAGCAGTGCAGCAGTTGTCTAGGGTTGGTGGAGGGATGGCGGAGGGAGATAAGTTATGAGGATGTAATACGCATGGCGACTACAGTTAGCCATACTGTACTGTGTATTTGAAAGTTGCTAAGAAAGTACATTTTAAACAATCTCACCACACCCACAAAAAACCTGTACCTATGTGAGCAATAGATGTGTTCAATAATTTAATTGTGGTAATTGTTTCCCAAAATATATGTATATCGAAGCGTCACTTTGGACGCCTTAAACTTACACAATGTTATATGTCAATCATATCTCAATAAAGCTGGGAAATAAGCATTGAGAGAAAATAACCAACAATTTAGAAAAGTTACATCCAGCTAAATTATCATTAAATATTAAGATCAAAGACAGCATTTCAGACCAAGATTAAGAAAAAGTTTTTTTCGGGGCACCTGGGTGGCCTAGTCGGTTAAGCATCCAGCTTTGGCTCAGGTCATGATCCCAGGGTCCTGGGTTTGAGTCCTGTCTGTATTGGGCTCCCTGCTCAGCAGGGAGTCTGCTTCTCCCTCTCCCTCTGCCTCTCCCTACCGCTCGTGCCCTCTCTCTCTCTCAAATAAATAAATAAAATCTTTAAGAAAAAAAAGAAAAAGTTTTTTTGGTGAAAGAACAACAAGAGGGTGTCCTTCCATAAGAAGGAAGTCAAACCCAGGGAAAATGAGTGTGTTGCAAGAAACAAGGGTGAGCCAAGAAATGGCTAAATGTTTCAGTAATTCTAAACAAGCACGGACTGAAACAAAATAAAAAAGGCAAAACAATGACGAATATTGGACGGTTAAAAACATGACAGAATGAAAATACTAGGTAACAATCACGTGGGCACAAGGAGGGCAAAGTCCATGAGTAAATTTTTTTTAAAATTCCATACGCTCTTCAGGAGGCTCACAAGATGTTGATTAATTTTGGACTTTTAAGTATTCATGTCAAATTTTAAAAATAACTACCAAAGGATACACAGGCAGAAGGAAAGTCTGTTTGGCACAGAGCCAACACAGAGAAAGTGTTTGTGAAATGGTTAAATAAATAACTTGTTTGTTTTCTGTATATTCTATACTTCACATAGCATACCAGCACATTTAATGTGATGTTATCTCTATTACTGAGCTTCATTAACTGTAAGGATTCTCCCCAGAAATAGAATCGCTGGAACATACAATCGGATTCCATAGTCTTGGGACAGAATCCCTAGAGTCAATGAAGCAGAATAGGATAGTGTATGTAAATTTGCCCTCCTGAGTAGAAATCCCAGCTCTGTCATTGATCAGCTGAATGATCTTGAGCCAGAGATTTAATCTCTGATTGTCTCAGTCTCTTTACCTTTAATGCTACTGTGCTTTACATGGGTGAAATCAATTACTAATCTTATTGATAAATAAATGAAATGCTTAATAAGGTGTCTGGCACATCGTAAGCATTCGGTAAATGGTGGTTTCTATTATTTCTGCATCTCCGTCTTTCCTAGAATATGCGGATAGCTTACGAAGACAAGGCCTTGATCAGCTGGTCAGAGTTAAGTGTCAAATTGCTCAGGACCGAGCCCCTTCATTCTGGCCTCCTAGGAAAGAAGCTAGTTCCTGCAGTTCCACAGAGGCTATTCATGGCCTAGTGCTTAAGATCAGTCCTGGTGTGCCCCAAGTTTGGACTCCACACACAATATGCCAAGGGAGAGACTAGCATCAGAGAAAGGGATGTGGTGAATCCTTCCCCTAGCTTGCCCTAGTTTACACATTTCCAACTGCAGGGCCTGGAACTCCATTTCCTGATCCCACAGGGGAGGGCCTGGTTCTCCCCCTACCACTAATACAGAGCTGGCAAGACAGGGCTGGAGCCAAGGTTCTGCCATGTCCAATCACTGTTACAACCACACCACTGATTTTGTCATAGGACGGCCCAGTGCTTCCCTACCCAAGCAGCTGGTCCATCTCACACAGTCTCTCCTGACCCTGCCAGACCATGTGCTGCCCTGGAATTCGATGGTCAGTGGCAGACTTGCACACCACTGCTGCTCTAGCTCAGAAAGTTTCCCCAGCAAACGCTATTCCAACAGCCTCTGTGTGAGTACTGCTTGGAGGTTTGCCCTGGTGTATATGACAATTGGCTAACTAGCAATAAGATGCAGCAACAGATAGCCCATTATATGGATCCTGCTCTCCTGGCTCTAACTTACCTTCCCTGACACACAGCAGGGATCTACAGCCCTTGAGATCCCTTCAGGGATCAGCACTGATACCATCTTTGTTCTGCCCTATCTTTAGCGTGCAGTCTTCGATCGCTCTTCCTCCATCTGTTTTGCCTCTGCCTAGTCTGTCCTACAGCTATTGCTTCTTCCCTCCCCCCCTCCCAGCCAATTTCATTGGTAACTTTACACTTACAAAGAAGGTCTCATTTAGTACTAGAAACTGAGATCCTCCTCTCTCGTTGGGGAAGTTGGGAAGAGATGTCAGGGTAGGTAAATAGACTGAGGTCCCTAGGAGGACTCCCTGACACTGTTGACCTTGGATTGTTGACTGTGTGATCACTACACAGCTGTATGAGGAAACCACCATGGGAAGCAGGAAAAGATCCACCAACATCAACCTGCCAGTCTCTGAGTCCCCACTATAGCTAGATGGTGACCCAATTATAATGAGTGAGTAATAAATATAAAGTGGTAGTTGAAAAATATGAGTGGGAAATTTCTAGAATTGCAAGATTCATGTTTGCAACAACCTGGATAATCTTTTTTTATGAAGAGTTTTTTTAAGATTTTATTTATTTATTTGACAGAGAGAGACACAGTGAGAGAGGGAACACAAGCAGGGGGAGTGGGAGAGGGAGAAGCAGGCTCCCCGCTGCGCAGGGAGCCCAATGTGGGGCTTGATCCCAGGACCCTGGGATCATGACCTGAGCTGAAGGCAGACGCCTAATGACTGAGCCACCCAGGTGCCCCAACAACCTGGATAATCTAAGTAACGGGCTAATCAACCTGGATGGCACAGATTTGTTGTTGTTTTTTTAATTAAGAAGTCAAACGTATGCAGCAAATTGAGGCTTTTTCTAATGCAGATGTATAGAAACAGCATAGAAAGATGCTTTCTACCTCCTTCTTCCATTCATTCAACAAACATGTATGAGGCACTAAGCTAAATTACTCATATACACAGGGTGGAAATTCTGAGATACAACTTCAATCTTTTCTTCCATATAAGAAACAATAAACACTATCTGTTAGAGAGACTGGGTCTGGAAATATTGACTTCAGAGAAAAATTTAGCATAAGGCATGTCTAAGGGGATTTCATTAGTGATATAGCAGAAGGTGCCCAAGGTGAAGGGATCCAGCCTGAGGCAGCTCGGTGCTGTGGACCCCAAAGGCAGAGTTACAGCAGGACTGTGCTGCAGAATCACCTGGAAGGTCACCTCTCTTCCCGCTCAAACGTGAGTGCAAAGAAACCTGGTGGCTATTTCTTCAACTTGAACAAACCTTTGACCTGATGGCTGGCGGGGGCGGGGTGCTCTCTTTGTAAACCTTCACACCCAAACAAAATCTGTCAACTTTCAAGGAAGCAAATACAAAAATAAAATATGCTTTTTAAAAACTCAGCTAATTCATATCCTGAGAATAATCTCACCTTGATTCTTCTGAAGGTTCATCTCTTCAACTCCCCAACCTACTCTATACTCCTTATTAATTATCAAAAATTTCTCATGCGCTGATTATTTAGATAGTCTGCTAAGTTCTTATGGAAACAAGCAAACACATTTTTTTAAAATTTGCCTAAAATCTGCTGTTCTCTTTCCCTTGGAAGCACAGAGAATGAGTTCTTGTGGTTTCTTAGATGGATGACAGATTTCAATCTAATTAATCCAGAGCCCTGTGTATAGAAATGACTGCAAAGCAAACATGTCTATTAACAAAAAGCAGTGATTACTGGTTGGCACTGGGCCAGTATCTCTACATAAGCAATGAACTGATGCCTACAACTGTCTCTGTGCCATATGGGTTCTGCTGTAGCAATGAATTTGATCCAATGCAAGGTTAAGAAATGTCAAATTTAACTGGGCTTTAATTGATACTGGTAAGAGGTTCTAAATAAAGAAACAGTGTATGCACCATCAGAGACAGGAACACGCCAGGCTCTAGCCTCCCATTTTGTTGGCAACTCGGTCACAGCCAGACATTCAAATTAGTTTTCAAACTCAATTTTTTCAGATAAGATTTTTTTTTTGGAAGTTGGATTAACAAATTTATCAGCAGCTAATTGAAGCTGAACACCCTATCATTAATCAGTCTGGTTACTTCTCTTTTCACCACTAAGTTCTTGCTTACACAAACCAGGTAGAGAACTCAAATTCAACATGTCCAGCATGAACTCATTCTTGCCCCAAACTCATTCTTACATCCGTACTTCCTGTTCAGAAGGCGCTGAACGCCAAAGTGAAAGATCTTCCAGTCATCTTGACTCCAACTTTCTCACCTGCCACATCCGATAAGCCACTGAGACCCACGACCTCAACTCCATAGATGTCTCTTCCATGCGCCCACTTCTCTCCCACTGCCACCTGCTATACCCTCATCATCTCCCAATCCCTCATCCTCCCAATCTCATCTGAATTACAAGAGCCACCTAGCTGGAAGGCCTGCCACTTTCCTCCCAACTGCCAGATGCTTCACTGCTCAAAACGCCTGAGAGTTTGTTTTCTGCATCTCCTAAGACAGAATTCAGACTTGGCCCCAGACCCCCTGGGTTCCTTGCCCTTCCCCAGGCATGTGCATGCATCTTTGTCTGTGCTTTTCCCTCTGCTTAAAACAGCTTTGCCATCCCCTTAAATTTTTACCTGAAAATTAAGAGGGAAAAGCTCAAATCTAAGTTTTCTGAGAAGCCTTTCCCACCCTCAAGCAGAACTGGTCTCTTTTTTTCCTGCACTCCCACAGCTCTTTGTTCGTAACTTTATTTTAGCCCTGATCTGATGCATTAGAGCTGTGTTTATGTCTATCTATCCATCTCGATTATGAGGCCCTATGATTCCTATCCATCTCAGTTATGGAAAATCATGCCATTTATCTTGATACAGCCTAGTTCCCCACAGAGCTGGTCCCGACTCTCCGGGTGGAGTGAAGAATACACAGAAGGGCATGTACAAGCCATGCGGATAGGCTTACTGAACCCACATTAACAACAGTATACAGCCTTTCGCTCATAACATGATAGAGGATCCTCTACATCCAGGAGATGGACTAGGTTCGACCAGGTGTGTCTTGTACCAATTAGCAATGACAACAACTAATGTTTGTTGAGCACTACATTTTGCTAAGCATTTTACAATCACTGTTTCATTTGTTATTCACAAAATTCTATAGGGTGAGGATTTTTCTCTGCTTTTTCAGTTCTCTAGTCCAGGATTTGGCACATATTGGGTGAACAATAAATACTGTTAATAATAGTATACACACTGTATTATTACCCTCATTTTACTGATAAATTGAGATGTAAAGAAGTTAAATAACTTATTCGAGAGCTATGGACTGAATTATATTCCTCTAAAATTCATAGACTGAAGCCCTAACCTCTAATATGACTGAATTTGAAGATAGGGCTTTTAGGAGGTTATTAAGGTTAAGTGAGGTCATAAGAGTCCAATAGGATTGGTGGCCTTATAAGAAGAGGGAGAGAGAGAGCTCTCTCTGTGTGCACATACACAAGAAAAGGCCATCTAAAAACACAGCCATAAAGCAGCCATTTGTAAGCCAGGAAGAGAGTTCTCATGGGAACTCAACCATGCTAGCGCCCTGATCTCAGATTTCCTCCAGAAAGGTGAGAAAATAAATTTCTATTGTTTAAGCCACCCAGTCTATGATATTTTGCTATGGCAGCCCATGTTGACTAATACATTAAGTTACACAGGACAATTAGGAAAGGGAAGAATCAAGCTTTGAACCTGGATCAACAGATTCCAGAACCTTCACTCAGCTGCTTTGCAACACTTATCAAACTATATGTTGTGATCCTACAGTTGGCCCTGAATTCAGTCTAATGGTTCACGATCAGCGTTTTTAGGAAATTGAATGGGCAAGTACAGAATAGTGTCTATTGAATAGAATAGAAAAATACCAGAGTGTATCACACATAGGAAGAATAAGTATTACGTTATAAAACTTTTGTTCCAGGAGTGTGTGGGAAAGTGTGGAGGGGTATATGAATCCCAGTATAAAATGTATTTCTTACTGTGAGTTCAGTCAAAAAAATTTTTTTTAAAACACCATAGTTTTTGCTATACTACTTCAAAAACAGCCCATTTATCCTATCTCCAGCCAAACCTTCTGACATAGGCACCATGGATAAACCCCAATATTCATATTGTCTATACAATGTTTTAGTCACAGCTCACCCCAGCACGGTATGGTTTATCACTTAAGCTCTACACATCAGATATATATGTGTCCTTACTCATTTTGTGCCATGGTTTTTCCTTACAATAGGGCATGGAAGCTGGGCCACAAACTTGACTGTCCATTCTTGCTCCCTGTTTCCTATGACCCTTAACTCACTCTGTATCCTTATGGCTCACTCATCCCAGGGCTTATCCATTATACATGCACACTAAATATATATAAAATGAATTCAATCGATTGATCCCATCAAGTAGATTATAACCATTGGAGAGTCTTCATAGCAGGCACCAATGACCCATAAAAACCTGGAGACTACAGCAGAAAATTCAGTCTCTAAGGAGTCTAGACTCAGTTTACATAGAGGGGATAAAGCAGGCACTAGCTCCATTCCTGGAAAACTTGGCTTTTCGAGCCAAGAACCACTCCATCAGTGGATTTTTTAATGCTAAGACAGTGTAAATATCCAAATTTTCTTTCAGGCTCTGTCTTGATCTCTACATGGTAGTCAGGCCCACCGACTATGGTGGGGGGAACGTGTGGGATGTCCACCCGAGTGAGACAGGCTTGGTAGCACAGATCACAGTCCCCTCAGGGACCATATCTGGGTATGGGCCAGATGGGTAAAGCTATTGCCACAAAATGATCTGTCTGGATCCCGAGTAGGGAAGCCAGATATGCTCCAGAAGGAAAGATGTAGGGTGTGCCGTCCATTGGTCAGCACCGTGGACTGTTGTAAAGTGCACCTGTCTGACTTCAGAACAGCAGAAATCCCTTTGATCTGGAGTCAGCGCCAGCATACCTGGCTTGCTGACTCTCTGAGGTACAGCCAGCTCCACAAAGGGTGCCTCAAACTGCGACTGTGCATTCCAGTGTCAGAGACCATCTGACTCTCCACCAAGGAGTTCCCTCTTCCAATTTCTGGAGTTAATGCCTCTTCCTCTGGGTGGATATGGTCTCTCATGGGGATGGGGGTGAGGGAGTAGAAGATGAGTTCGGCTTTCCCCCCACTCCTTGATTCAGCACCATCCTTTTCCAAAGTCCTATACCTTCTGTGACCCAGATCTGAACCTAACACAGGTTGGAATTAGGGGAGAGAGTCTCTGGTCTTCCTTATGCTAATGTAAAGTGTTTTTGTTAGTTTTCTGACTGCTCAGCATCTATTCCAGCTTAATTTAGTAATAGATCCCAGTTTTTGACAAACTACTTCTCTCCCAGGATATTATGTCTATTAGTCAAGAGGCTCCATCGTTCCCAGCCAAAGGGGCAGTCATGTGACCCTAACTGGCCAATCAAGTTCTCCCTTCCTAGAGTTTGAATCATGAGAATAATAGTCAAATAGTTAGAACTCTTTAGTTACTGGGGCAGCCCTTTACCCTGACAAGCCAGTTGGGTAGTTGTTTTTATCCAGAACTTCTGGAGCTACATGTTTCTTATGTATTCCAAACCTGATTTTTAGATCTCATGAACAACTTCCATACCTTTCTAAAAATAATCCGTCTTGCTTAAATTAGCCAGCATTTGTTTCTATTGCTTATAACCAAAATTGCGAACAGTTTCCTGTCATAGGAACAAAGATCAGGCCTGGACTCCCGGGATCAGGAGACGGAGGGTGAGGAAGATAATAAACCTACAGTTGGCAGATAACCAAGCCCAACCAAGAGACCATGAGCCCAGACTCTGTACTACTTATTTCTAAATCCTTACACACTCAGCACACACTTTATACATAGCTGACACTTACTGAAACACAGATAAAACTTACAATAACATGAATATGACTAGGGGAGAGAAATAAATGGTGCTGAAACATTATTCTGAACAGTAGAAATTTTGGAGGAAAGAAACAGCTCTCAAAAAAGTCACTGTTACCTCTTCGCCTCTCCCTCTCCATCTCGCTTCCACTCCATGTTCCCCCCACTTTCAACAACAAATAGAAATTTCAAAGCTTCATCCTGGCCCTCTCATTTGTTAGGGCAGAAAATGCAGTGTCTGTTATACCATGGAGTAAAGCATCGAAGCAATGTAAAATAAAACCAATGTAAAATAAAGGCTTTCAAAGAATTCCTAAATTTTGATCCTTTCTGATATTCCCCTGACTCCAGTTAATAAAAATAGCTACAGTTAATAAAACATTCTATCCACTCCTTTTCAATGCTGCCTATTATTCTTGAATGCTCAAAAGCCCCAGGCTCCCAGCCAGGTCAAAAGGTTTCACAAAACATCCACGAATTATTTCGAAGCAGAGAGACTCCCACAGCATGTCTCCCCGGAAGCTGTAAGGCAAGAAAATCCATCCTCTTTCTGATCGAAAGCCAGAATTCACTGGAGGAGATATAAAGAAACCACCAGATAAAGGTTTCTTCTCATTTTGCACCTTCAACCTATAATCCCAGGTACACCCCTCACCTAAGTAGGAGCATTCTCTCCCAGGAGAAGAATCCCAACGTACCTTCTACGACAATATATTTTCAACTTCTTTTTATAACAGCTACAAATTCGGTTAAAAAAAAAAAAAATTCCATTCTCCAGTATGCTGGGGGGCACGAGTAGTTTTTTCTCCCAAGCACTGAAGGGAGAAAATTCTCCCACCTTAGCCCTGTTGCTTTTTCTCTTTCAATCAGACTTTAGCAGTTTCAAGTTGATCCTGCTAAAGAAGAGCCAATGTTCACTCCCCTGTCAAACCAAACCTTTATGTACAGCCCTTTGGCTTTGCTGGATGTGTCATAACACTGTGGTCCCTGCAAGCGACACAGTATTTACAGCCTGAGAGCCATCTACATTTGATTCCATATCCCAAACCCCATTTCTTCATGGGTGGATTGTGACTTTAGGGTAAGACCCTTAAACCCCAAATGCCTGTAGCTGCCAATATATATAATTCTACCCTGATTCAGTCCTGCCAAAAATTGATCCAAGATTGGACCTTATAAATCCTACTAACCTTGTCAACAGCAAAAAGGCTTTGAAACTCAGAAAGGTAATACATTCCAGGGAAGGTCAACAGTGAGATGCAAATCACTCTGCTGTAATAATTGCATTTTTCAAATCAAATTGAACTTTTTGGTAACCAGAATCCACACTCTCCTAATGAACTCAAATCGTATTAGTATCTTGTCTTTGCTTCTTGCTATGATGTCTTCAACAAATTTATGATAATTTTGCCAGAATCAAGTGTCCAGAATCTATTTGCTTTATAGATTCTTACTCAAGTTATTCCTCATCCTGATCTAGAGAACCTCAAAAGTTGGAGGAGATGGTGGAGTATTTTTTATTTTATTTTATTTCTACTGCATAGTCTTACTACATGACAATAAAAAAGTAAGAAGTAAGTGTAAGCCAAGTAAATATTATAAGTACCACTTCCCAAGCCCATAACAGTTCACATTCGTTCATTCAAGAGACATTCCTTGAGCACCTATTCGGTCAGGCTTGGTACTAGGCACAATACGGGAAACAGTAAAGTGATGGACTTTTATATTTTAGCATTTTCAATGTGCCACCGGGCCATCTTCACCTTGTAAAACAATCTCCTTCATTAGCTTAAAGTCTCTTTTGTAGAGATTGCTTTGCTGTCCTATTTCTGGGCAAAATTAGAACTTCTGTTAGAGCCTGTATTTCTACTTAGGCTTCTATCAGGCTTGGGTTTTTACAAATTATGACATTTTATTGCAGCAAAATTGAGTCCTCAGGCCAGATCTTTCTACAGCAATTACAACAAAAAGTTCATTATAACAAGAAAATATTCCAAAGTCCTGCTGATGGCAAATAGAGGCAGTGTTCTATTGACTTCTAAGTGCCCTCCCTCTGGCATAAGAACCACATTAGGTAGTGGATTTCCATGGCAGATTTTGTTGCTGCTGTCCCCTCTCCCCACTCTTACTATTTGCAGGATTCTCTTCCAGGAGAGGTTTTTACTGTAACTATCATCCTCTATAAGCCCTGCCCCAATTTCTTCCTCAGGGTGATCTAAGACCTCAGGGAACTAAAAATTAGCTCCTTCTTGCCAAAAATAAAGGAGGGTGGTGGTTCTCAACTCTCCACACCCAGCCCAGTTTCCTTCACTGGGTAATCAGGGTTCAACTAAATCCTGCCCTAAGCTAGCTCTCTACCTCCCCTTCCTTAACGGGAAATTCTGCTCAACCGCTCAGTTTAGCACCTTCCAAATGTGCCCTGTGCTTCCTCATCATGATTCCTTCACTCAAAACATCCGCCCCACCTAGAATAGCCTTCAAAAATTCTGACTATTCTTGAATACCTAGTTCAAACACCACCCCCTCAAAAAAGGCTTCCCTTATAACTGATCCAGACTGAAGTCATCACACCCACCTTTTCTCCAGTTACAGTAATTAGGCAGCTGAAAGCACTGAGGGCCTGAGTTAGGACAAGGGCAGCAGGAATGCACAAAGAGAATAGATTCAAAATCCCTAAGGGTGGTCAAATGGTCAGGGCTACAGGCTGATGGTGGACGTAATTATCGATGCTTCTTTGCCAGAAAATTGATTGGGAATGAGGCCAAGGCCATGGAGAGGACATGAACCCTTTCCCATATATACAATTTCTACTAAGGTACAATATTTAGAATCTGAGGCAGAAATGACCACTGGTCTGATCTAATGGGAAAATTCTTAAGATTTTGTATTTTCTCAAAGGAAGAAGAAAGCAAAGAAACATCTCTATACCACAGAGATCTGCTGCTGACTCTAACTACAATAATCTCTCATGGTGAAATTACTCCCCCCCCCCCCCCCCCCCCCCCGCCAACTGGTTCTTTCATCACGGACACCCAATTTGAAATCAAAGATGACTGACGTCACTTCTGAGGTTTTATTACTAGAAGTATTGGAAATGAAGGTTATAGCTCTCATGGCCCTTAAGATACATGTGTGTGTCTCAGTCTGTCGTGCCTAAAATAAATTTGCTACAATCACTGTTTTACAATATGCTAAAGATATATTACCAAAATAAGCTTGCTTCTCCACAGACTAAGTGAGCCAAAGGCATTGTGTTCCATCTTTACAATGAAATGCAGATTTCTCATTGAAAGACTAATCTTCAGTTTCAAAAGATTGAACAAAATGGTGCTTAAAAAGAATTATAGCTGGTTAAATATAAGCTGCTAAAAACATCTAAGACAAGAATATTCTTTGAGTATCAAAGCATTTTCATCTGCTTATGATTTAAACATTTTTTTTTCAGCAGAAGACCTTGTCCTAGTATTTTCTTCTGAGATCAGCAAACAAAAATCAGTAAGTATGCTGACCCAGAGCCTTCTTTATCTAAATGATCTTTTTTCTCCCTTACTGTGTCAATGAGATTACTTCATACTGGGAAGATAAGCCCCTCCCCCAGCCTTGACATCTCACTAGCAGGATTGAAGAGTTAAAATTCCTCTCCCCTGGCCTGTACCTACTTACAGCAGGATTGAAGTGAGCGCGGGTGGGACACTCATGCACCACTTCCTCTCCGGACCACTGCTCATTGACAGAGCGGCCAGTTCAAGGAGACTCTGCTTAAAATTAATTATCCACCTCTTCTTGAGTCTTCTTGGCCCAACAGAGTAGTCTCTACCCCCCAATATAACCCACTCTCCTTTCCCCTCACCACCCGCCAGACTCTTCCCTTGGGTCTTCTAGAACTCATCTTTTGTCATGACTAACCTCTGTGAATACATTACTTTCTCACGCGAGCTGCTATCTCAAGTAGATCCCAAAGGCACTGCTTTCTCTGCAGCTCCCTCAAGTGGTGGTTGTCTGTTCTCTGATACCATTTGTCTTGAAGGAAGGGGTAGATCTCATTTCTCACTGCCACAGCCAGATGAATACTGCTGATTCTGCCCTGCGAACTTCAGCTTTACCACCCTGCACTTTTCATTTCAATGATCTACTTTCCTCTCTGCCAACTGAAAGAATTTATCCCTTGCTCACTCTCTTTCTCTCCACTTCTATTTCTGTAATATTTTTTGGTGGTTTCAATAGCCACATAGATCCTTGATTTTTTTTTTTTTTTTTTTACCGGCCATTGGAATATTCCGTATCCCACCCCAACCACTCACTTTCATGAACACAACCTCTCTCTTCTCAACACCAATAACTTTCACTTCAAATTTTCAGTTTCAAGTATCTCTTTCGCTAATTATAACCCATGATCTTTTCAGCTCAATTTTTCTTTTACTTCAACCCCAACGCTTTGGCTCCCTTAAGCTATCCAAATCATTGGTCTCACTGCTCTTGTACTGTCCATCAGGTTCTCACTTTCCCCCATTCCCCAGCTTAAATTCCATGGTCCATGCCTAAAATCACCCCCTCATAAACTCTCCTGGCTCTCCTGCTCATCTCTCCCACCAGAGACTCAACTGACAAAATGGCAATCCTGGCTAAATTCAGCTTTCTGCCTACTCCAGGCCTACACCCAAACCAACACTAAATGTCAGAGAAAAACCTATAACCTTTCTAACTGAGCCCACTTGAAAACCATGACCACAAACTTCAACTATGTCCTCCACAGTAACCAGGAATTCCAGCATACTGTCCTAGTCAATTCATTCTTCTGCCCTCTGAGACAAGTATATCTCACATGCTCTTCTTCACTTAGAACTCCAACACATCCTGTACATTCTGTACATTCTTCTCTCAGGTGATAACTTCTTTTCTTATTTTACTGAAAAAAAAGAAACACTCAAAAGAGAACATTCTCAACCTGCAGTCAATTGTACACCCTATCTCCTGCTGTGCGCACATTTCACCTGCCCTCCTACAACGGTGACTGAACTCTGTCCTTTCTGAGGCCTTTCCCTCCCCTTAGGCAATGGACCCATCCGCTCTTGTCTGCTCAAGGACTTTGGCACAGCAATTATCTCCAGTCTCTCCTGAGTAAGCATGTTTGGCCGCCTACCAGGTCACACACATCAGCAAACATACTGTAATATTTTCCTTTGGAAAAAAAGAAGCCCTCCCTTGGCCCTGCATCTTCCCCCTGGTCCTATTAATGCCACTCTCCATTTCTTGGCTCCCGTCCACAACAAGATTATTTAAAAGAGTGTGCATGCTCTCTATACCCAACTTCTCACTTCCCATTCTTTCTTGAACCCCTTCCACTCGGGTTAACATCCCCTCCATGTCACTACATAAACTCCTTTTAAGGTCTCTAATGAGCTCTGTATTGCCAAACTTGGAAGTCTTTTCTCGGTCTTCATCTAATTTGGCTTTCCAGCATCATTTGATAATTTATCACTCTCTCTTTCTTGGAACACTTTTTTTTTCCCCTTATACTTGGAACATCATGTTTCTGGTTTTCTTCTTACCTCCCCGTCTGTTACCTCCCGCTTTCATTTACTGGATTCCTCACTCCTACCCAAGGCTCAGTCCTCAGACCTCTTCTCTATCAACACTCATACCCCTTGAATCATCTTCTCTCTTCTATTGCTTTCAGTACTATCTATGTGTTATGGCCCCAAATGCATATCTGCATCCTCTGGCTTCTCCCATAAACTCCACATACACCCAACTCTGTACATGACATCTACACTTAGATGTCTAACGGAAATCTCTGCTGACTTCAGAACAATCAAAGAACCTGTGCCATTGAGGACCAATAACCATGAGAAGGTGCTTAACATCACTAGGAATCAGGCTGTGCCATTTTTCCCATCACATCATTATTACCAAATATGCTGCCACGAATATTTATGTGCATGCCTTCAGTGCACATGTGCGTGCAATTCTGTTGGGAATTATGGGGTCACAGGGTCTATGGAAGTTCAACTTGAGATAAAACCAAACTTTTCTAAAGTATTTATATATATATTCTCGGCCGTGCTTCAGTTTCCTGTCTTTAACTTCCCTGTGGCTACTGCCGGTCATTTTTGTTTTCAACAGCCTGCTGTGTGTGGTGTTGTGACATCATGTTTTCAATTTGCATTTTCTTGATTACTGGTGAGGTTCAACACCTTTTCCCTAGAGGCCAAGCAAACTCAACTATGATATTTAGGGATGCAAGCTCAGGTGGTTAAACTATAAAGAAAACCAACCGGGCAATTATCATAAAAATCAGGGGATGGTTACTGTCGAGGGGAATGGAAGATAAACAACTAGAAGAGGGCGTGTAGCAGGTGAGGGACCTTCAGAACGCTGGGGGTACTGGATCTCTCACCCTGTGCAGTAGTGACACGGAGTTCACTCTGTGATCAGACATTGACCTATAAAGTCTTGTCTTGTACACTGTTCTTTTTTTTTAAGATTTTTTTTCAAGATTTTATTTATTTATTTGAGAGAGAGAGAGAGAGCACAAGAGGGGGGAAGGTCAGAGGGAGAAGCAGACTCCCCGCTGAGCAGGGAACCCGATGCGGGACTCGATCCTGGGACTCCAGGATCATGACCTGAGCCGAAGGCAGTCGCTTAACCAAATGAGCCACCCAGGCACCCGTACACTGTTCTGTATTTGTATTATTTCACAGTAAAAATTTCAAATAAAAAGTTAAGTAACAAAATTAATACTATTTGAGTACCTACTATGTGCAGAGTCATATGACAAATATTGGGGATTCAGCAATTAATGAGGAAGGATCTTCCCCTCGAGGTGACTGTGAATCACACAACTAATGGGGGGCAGCATGAACTGCTCCTAGAGAACTGAGAACCTGTGAAAGATGTCGAAGAGGAGGGGGATTTGTGATGGGCTTTCGATTGTGAGTAGGATTAGATAAGCAAAGAATAGGAGGCATGATGGGTACCTCTCAATTTATGACTGGAGTCAACTCTCGACCTACACACATGCGCACACGCACACACTCACCGATACTCAGATGCCCGTAGTCATACGCTACTTGCTGTATTAGTTTGCTAGGGTTGCCATAACAAAATCCCACAGACTGGGTGGCTTAAACAACAGAAACGTACCGTCTCAAAGTTGTGAAAGCTAGAATCTGGAAATCAAGGTGTGGGAAGAGTTGGTTCTTTCTGAGGTCTGAGAGGTAGAATCTGTCCTGGCCTGGAGATGGCCGTCTTCCCCTTAGATCTCTTCACATTATCTTCTTTCTTTGAGTGTCACTGAGTCAAAAAGCTTCCCATTCATGAGGATACTGGTCATATTGGATTAGGGCCCATCCTAATTGCCTCATTTTAATTTGATTACCTCTCTAAAGACCCTATCTCCGAATAAGGTCACATTTAATTGGGACACAATTAAACCCATAACACTTACATATACATATGTACTCACAAATTCACATATACATGCACTCCCATACACACACCCAATCACACATACACAAACTCCCATTCACACAGACTCACCCACATACCCTTACACACACATGCATACGAATTGCTCCGGGAGAGCAAACTCTCCAACTTACTCATACACACATCCACATATTCACGAAATACACTGACACACACATACACACTCACACACCCAGATTATACTTTCCCACACATACTCATACACACTCACGTGTGAGCATCACATACACACACGTACACATGTCACATCCGTAGGGGAGATGCTCTCTCCCACTCTGCTCCTCATGGCCCCCTGTACATTTCCTTGGAGAAATCTAACCTAAGCCAAGGAAAGCAGAGCCTTCTCCAAGGGTGACTCAAATTAGAAGTAAGAGAAGACCACCTCTCCGGTGGCAAATTTGGGAAGGGTACAAGTAGGTACTCCCAGGCTGCTATTGGAAACACTACTTCCTGGTCATCTGTGGAATAAGCCTGTCCACTGGAGGGAAATGAAGGAGACCCATGTGAGAGAAGAAGAAAGGGAGCCTCAGTGACCCTGATCCCCATGTTCCAGTCACCCATCTTGGAGTCAGCTGCATCCCGACTTGCTAACAATTCAGTAACTCCCCTTTACGGCCCAAGTTAGTTTGGGTTGGGTTTCTGTCATTTGTAATGTAAAGAAACCAGATTCCCTATAAGGGCTTTCCAGTGGAAGCCTAGGGAGTGTGAAGGGTACCTGACGATGGGTGAGTAACCAAAATGGAACTTGTGGCCATGGTTGGGTTTTCTTTTCTTCTTGTTCCATTTTGTTTAATTGTTCCAGAGGCATACAGTTCTCCAACCACACTGCCTTCTTTCAATACTTCACCAACCTCTCCCCCAGCAGACTTTGCAAACCTCCCTCTTGCCTTACAGCACATCTGTTTGAATGTCAGTCTCTCCAAAAGCATAGCCTGCCCACTCTATGAAAGTCATGTACTTTCATGGGATCCCCTAACTCAGAATTTCAATTGTTTTCTCCATAGCACTTTAGCACGCTTTGGAATTATTTTGGCTGTTATTTACTTGGGCCTACCTTTCCTCTCCCTTACAGTATAAGGCCCCTAAGGAGAGGAATTGGGGCATATGTTGCTCCCCCTTTTATTTCTGGAACCCTAGCATCCAGTGTGGTGCACTGCTGGGTGATCCAAGGCCAGTGGGAGAAACAAGGACAAGGCTGATGGGTTCTCCATTACTGCAGTAACCGTGGTCTCCAATCCAGGCATTTTTGAAAACACTATTTTCAATTGGCAGTTTCACCTGGGATTCCTACGTCTCTTGCTCAGTGAGGCTGTGCTGCTTTCAACTCCTCCAGGACTCTTTCCCTCAGTCTCCCAAGCTTCACCCCGCAGAAATCTGCTGCATGACCTGTTCGCTTGAAGGGTGTAGTGCCTGGGCCCCTTATTCTTAGCACGGCCACCAGTGGGTCACTTTGTTTTGGTTTTGGCCAAATGAGAAAACATGTTGAGAATTTTAAAGTGACTGAACAAGTTTTAATGTTTTAATTCCCATCCCCCACCTCCATTTTTTGAATTTCTTAACCCCTAAGGTTTCCGTAGAGGGCAAGCCACAGGCAATGCTGGATTTCTTGGGACGGAGCAGTGAAAAGCAATGTCTTGCTCAGAAATGCGCATAGTGACGTGCAGGCAACTTTCTGTCTGGAGAGCCCTCTTTGGGGCTAAGGAGAGAGGACTGCTCTAGAGTCCCTATTCACAAAATCCTGTTTGAGGGAGAACAACTGTTTTGCAAAGTAACAACCGTAAGAGAAGTGACCATGGTTTATTAACATTCCAGAGTCTTAGATACCAGACCTCTCATTTACCACAGAGAGTACTCCAGGGGAAAAAATAGTTAACTGTGGTGTATCTAACACACCTGAAATCCACGTTTCCTCCTCCCTTTCCTTTCAGACACTCCATCTCTGGAAAACCAAACTGACAAGTTATTGGCAATTCAGTACCGTGTTATCGCGTGTCAGAAATCAGTATGGAATGTTACGCTTGCTTTGCCTGTAACTTTTTACAGCCTTCATATTGCCATCTCTCTAACTACATTTCTTCAAACAATATTGCCATTTGAGTGGTATCAATCAGACAGGATTGCCCTTGGACATCAAAACTCTCAGAGTCAGCCCTCGTGAATAAATTCTGATTACTCCTATATTCCAAAGAGAAAGTGTATTTTTTTCAGATGGCTGTGAGCTGTGAGTGGGCATTTAATAAAAAAAAAAAAATAATAATATTGACTTCTCATTTGTAGGTGTCTGGTGCTCAAATTAGGGAATTTTTCTACCACAACAACGCCAGGCCTAGCTCCTTCCTAGCCACGGCCTTAACACTCCATTGCTCTGCCTAATTCCTAATTCTAAGCAACTCTCATGACCTAGTTTGTTTTGTTGATTAAAAAAATGCACCGGTTTAAACTTCACATTTCAAGTTTGATTGCTGTGGGACAAACTGGCTCATAAATCTTCGCTAGGCTACTAGTAACTAGGGAGAAGTCGCTTTCTTCAGTAAACATCCCCTGCTTCTCAGTAATAGGGTGCCTTCCATCACCCAGAGGTTTTTTTCCTTTTAATTGAGTGTTTGTTGAAGCATGACTCTGAGATAGGAGGCCTATTCAGGAATAGAAATTGCAGCCCAAAGTGCCCATTACTTACCTGAGACAGGGCCTGAGACCAGCTACACCCTACAGAGCCAGGATGCCTAGGCGTGCGGATTTGGGCTGCGGGGCCAAACAGCAACATTGCCAAAAACTGTGGAGGCCCAGGGAAATCAGGGCAGCCTAGGTCTGGGTAGCCTCTCCACCTCCTGCAAAGCTGAGGGTTAAAAAAAAAATAAGGCAACCACTCTATGTTCACTTCCTCCTCACCTCCCACCCCACCCCCCAAAATAATTCCTCTCCCCAGATGGAAAATTCAACTTCTCTGTACACCAGAACCACACATCTGTGCTTTCCCCACCCATTTCTCCTCTCTAGAAGTCCAGAGTCTGCTTTCAAAGCTTCCCCTACTCTTTGAAAGGAGAAGAGAATGAATGCTTTTCGAATCTCCATTTTGCGCCCTGCATTCTATTAGCTGCTTTCCAACAAGGCAATTCGCTTGATCTACAAGTTACGGCTACTGGGAAGACATTTGCTCTCTCTCGGCTCTCCCAGTGTTGATCTCATGGGCCCCATTTTTCATAACCCAGAGTTCTTCTTACGTATCAATATGGATAAGGTTTTACTTTGAACTGTTCATTCTTTCAGGAATGACAGATGTCAGATGAAACCGCAAAACTCCCAACTTTACATTCCCTGCATTCACCTCCAATCAATAAATGCATCCTGGTGCTTCTCAGTGGGAAGACACTCCTCATTATGGCCCTCCTCAGCAATGCCAGGGAACTGCTCCTCCCAGCCCTTCAGAGCTTACACTATTTTGCTCATACACTTCTCACCCCTGAGGTGAAGCTGTATAGTGTCCTCAAATGTGATTATTTGAATTCTAGCAGAAATATTTGAGGTATATCTGGGTAGCCCCCTGTCCTGAGCTGAACCTTGCCGTGCTACAGAAATGGGTTATCACGGGTACCTAAGAATAGCTACAGCTTTTCTCTTGGCTGGGATAAATTACAGTGTGACCCCTCCCTGGTATCCGGCATGTTGTGAGCCCTTTGCCTTCAGACAAAATGGCACCAAAATCACAAATATTTGCCTCACAGAAATAACCTGAAGGTTATTCTCCTCTCTACTCTCCAACACAGCAAAATCTCGGCTTTGATACTTGCTTGTCCTCGCTGCCCTGTTCCTTCGCCCATACCTTCTCTGTCACCGGGCTCCTCAGAGTCTCTGTTTCCCCTCCCCATCAACTATCCACTCCTCAATAACAGCCTAAAGCCCTCCCCAAGAAGGGGACTGACTGCTGAGCTGGGTTTTCAGAGAACAGGAACATGCAAAGCACTGCAGATGGGGGAAACACGTGCCTGCGAATGAGTATATTTAAATACTCATTGGAGATTGAGCCTTTGGGCATCTATTATAATAAAACTTTAACATTTTATTACAATTCACTAAGCAACCATCTATGACATGTGTTGGCCACTGTAGTTGTGGTCACAAATTGCAGAAACCAACCTAAACTAACTCAGGCAACAAGTGAGAACGTATTGGGAATATATTAGAGGTCACCTCATCTAAATCATGGAAAGCACAGAGACGTCGGGGGGACAAAGATCACGAGGATTCGCAGACTCAAAGAGAAGTCTCTCTCATTTTCTCTCCACCCCCCTCCCTGTCCGTCTCCCCCTCACCCTCTTCTCTCTGGCTTTCTCTGCGTTGGTTTTTCCTCACATTTACTCCCGATGGTTTCGACTTAACATCTTTCATCTTCCACCCCTAGAGAAGACCTGACTATCTCTCTTGGTTTGACTTCTTAAATCCTGGGATAGGATACTAGCTGACTCAGGTTAGGTCAGATGCTACCTTTGAATCAATAAAGTACCCGGGGATGGGGAAGAGCTGCGGAGTTTAAGAACATGGCTTTGCCTACATGTGTGGAGAAGAAAAGCACTTCCCAAAAAAGAAGATATTTAAGTTAAGGTAATGCTAATTACTGGCAACTGATAAACCCCTATATCTCTGTGGTTTAGCATGATGAAAGTTTATTTCTTGCTCATAACACAGTTCTGGTCAGATGACCCTTCTCCACAAGGCGAACAGGAGGAAGAGGAAATGGGTTTTGGTGAAATCGTCCCGTCTCTACCGTAAGATGTGTACTATACTCCAGAAGGGGGGATCGAGGAAATGGTATTCTCGGTCTCCCAAACAACAGGCGTCCATCGTGCTGGACATAACATATCGGTGTGTAGCACAGTTGCCAAGGAACAACTATTTGTGAAAAAAAAACTACAAACAGACAAAAAAGATATAAATACACAACAAAACTGAACGTGACATTATGAGAAACCTCAAAGGAAACAGGAAAAATGGGGGTTTTAAGAAAATGTGTCATACGTTCAGATGGACCATCATGAGGAATGTTCTTGTTTGATCATCCTACGGTCTTACAGAGTACCAGGTTTCTGTTTCCTCCTCCACTGCCCCAGACAACGATGAAGTCATTTTATTTGTATATATATCCCCACCAGAGATCTTCATTAGTGTCAGAGATTGCAATGAGCTAACACCGTAAAAGCTGGAATCAAGACCTTTCCTTGTTCCAATTCCTTGATCCTAGGCTTAACTGCGTTTCCTCACAGGATCTTTATTTGCCACAAAGAGACTGCAGCTGATTCTTTCCTTTTCCCAGCCCTGACCTCATCATTTCAATTAAGCAGCCTCTTGGAACAAAGCATACTGCAATCTTCATCAGTCTCTTTTAGTTATGTCCAGGTCAAGAAGCTGCCTTTGACTCCCACCTGCAGTTTTCTATGATGCCTTTGGGCCCTGCTCCCCTTCATTTTCCTCTTTTCCTTCTCTCCCTCCTGACAGAACATCCACCAGGTCTACCATTTCCCTATGTCACTGGTGAGATCCATCCATACCGTACCCAGGCAGGTGCCTATAGCCACCTTTATCACCTTCTTTCTCATACCTTATGCCAAAGTAATTGTTGGGACAGTCCTTGGGGAGGGGGCAGAGTAAACAGGGCAATCATGGAGGAAGCTAAAAACTGCAGGACAGAAACAAAATCTACCTAAGCACAGTGACAGCTCCAAGGAAGTCTTCAAGATGGGTGAATGTGTCCAAATCTTTGTAATTTAGGGAGAACCTCAAGCCAAACCTTTAAACTCACAAAAGCATCCCAAATGAATGCTTCTACGTCATAGTTCATTTTTAGGACTCAGAACTTGAGTCCAACCTGAAATAGGGCACAACAAGCATCAAATCAGTGTTCCTCCCTTAATCTTCCACATTCCCACAATGCCTTCACTAAAGAACCTGCCCGATAATGTCATCCACTTGCCTCTCTTTGATGGGAAACATTGAAGCAAGGCAAAGAGTGGAGTGAACCACCTACCACATGAGAGAATAGCAGAGATAGTTCAGGAAATAAAACTGAGGATTTCCTCCCTGGCGCCTACCTTAGCATGCAGCCATTCTGCTGCACATGTTTTTCATAATGGACCTCGGAGGTTTGAAATATTGCTGGGTTTTGCTTTTTTAGGTGAATAGGGAGAATTCAGGTGGAGAACACCAGTAAAATGTGAGAAGTTAAAGCATTATTGGTATAACAAATACAGAATGTTTTGTTCCAGTTGAAAGAGCTCCAATATTTCATCCTAAAGTCATCTTCTGGGAAAACCAAAATGTAAGGAGTCTGACACACACTGAATAAGATTTAGTAGGCACATTTCCAGGGTATGCAGAGCCCGTGTTTTGCTGATTTTACACTTCCTCTTTAACCTTAGAGTCTACCTGGCCAAATATCTATAGTGCCTCATGCAAGCAAACTTTCAGGGCAATGTAGTCAATAGAGCACAACATTTTTATTATATATTAGTTTCTCTTTTCACATGCTTGTATTTGCAAGACATAGCCGTGATCATAGTCAACTTTCTCCTCAAATTATACAAAAACAGTTTCAAAGGTATTTTGTTCTGTAGGAAAAAGGACTGGATGAAAAAAATTGCCCACATATTAATAACGATTGCTAGATGAAGGTATTATTAGGTGTGGATATTTTTTCTACTTCTATTTTCTATTATTTCCGAAATCTCTGCCAGAAGTTTAGATTGCTTTTTATTTTTTTTTTTTTTAAGATTTATTTATTTCGCGAGAGAGAGCGAGCACACAAACGGGGGCAGAGGTAGAGGGAGAGAGAGAAACAAGCAGACTCCGCGGTGAGCCCGACATGGGGCTGGATCCCACAACTCTGAGATCATGACTTGGGCCAAAGTCAAGAGTCCCACACTCAACCAACTGAACCACCCAGGTGCCCCCAGATTGCTTTTTTAATCAGAAATCAAACAGGGGTGCCTCAGTGGCTCAGTCGGTTGAGCATGGGACTCTTGACTTCCACTCGGATCATGATCTCAGGGTCACGGGATCGAGCCCCTAGTCAGCTCCACACTCAGCACGGAATCTGCTTGAGATTCTCTCTTTCTCTCTGCCTCTGCCCCTCCCCTTGCTCACACTCTCTAAATAAATAAATAAATAATAAAATCTAAATTTAAAAAAAAAAAATGAGGGGCGCCTGGGTGGCTCAGTCGTTGAGCACCTGCCTTCAGTTCAGGTCATGGTCTCAGGGTCCTGGGATTGAGCCCCACATCGGGCTCCCTGCTCAGCGGGAAGCCTGCTTCTCCCTCTCCCTCCCCCTGCTTTGTTCCCTCTCTCACTTTGTCTCACTCTCTGTCAAATAAAATCTTAAAAAAAAAAAAGAAAGAAACATAAAAAATAAAAAAGAAATGAAACAAAGTTACCAGCTATGAAGGAAATGTACAGTTCCAAGTTTGCCCATGTCACCTCCAAGGACAGGCCCAAGCCCTCGAGTGGCAGGTGAGGAGCTCTTGGAGGCTGCCATAAGAGGCACGGTGACCTAGGGTCAACCTGAGCACCCAGCTTTAAAGCCCAGCACAACTCCTAGCTAGTTGTTTGACCTTGGACTGATTGCATCATACCTCAGTGCTTCACATTTCTCCTTGCTCATCTGGAAATCTGTTAGAGCAGGCAGTTAGGTTCTAACAGGGTACCCGGAGGTCGGCATGAGGAAGTCAGGCCAGCTACGGGGAAGGTCAGGGATCTGTCCTGGCAGCACTTCACAAGGAGCTGCGTCAAACCAGACAGGACCAAGATGGCGGATGCCACGCCAGGAAACCCCTGACCAAATTAGGAAGAAAAAGGGGGAAAGCCAGCTTCCCGCCCCAAGCAATGGATATTCTGCTGTCTACCTAGCAACTGTCAATAAAAGATAGAAACCAACCCCCAGGGCACTGCGCTCTCTCGAGCTTACAGGTTCTCACATCTCCTGAGAGTGTAGTTTTCACTGTAATAAACTTTCCTGCTTGTGTCACTTGTCGACGGTGCTGCGTGTCTGTCCTTGAATTCGTTCTCGTGACAAGACCAAGAACCTTCCACGACTCCTTTGGGTTTGGCTGGGTCAAGGCCCCAGGGCCCACGGTCTCCCCAGTTCACCCAGCAACAAGTCAGGCTAAATAATCATAATAACTGTGAGAGGGAGAAGCTGAAGGGACCTCGTGAGAGAAAAAGCTGTGTTTTTGTTTTTGTTCTTTTCCCTTTGCTTCTTATCCGGCTTCTCTTCTTGCTAGGACCTGCACCTGCCCTCCACTTTACACATGCCTCCGAATGCAAATAGGGTCTGTCCTCCTTGTCAGCGACAAGGAGTTTTAATGGTTTCTCTAGAACAGACAACATCTGAGGAAGGACCAGGTGAGAATGACCGGCAAAGCTGTCATACGTGTATTCCAGCCCACTGTTAAACATCTCGAGGCCAAGACCCCCGGCTTCAGGGAATAAATGACTTATGATGGACAGCTGGACCTTGTCCTCGTTCTGACCAGTTCCTGGACGCCCAAGAGGACACGTGCACCAGACCACAATCGTCAATAAAAACCCTCAGTCCCGGAACAAAGATGAGACCCATGCTCCTTTCCTTTCCGAGTCTCCCAGATGATGGTCCATCTGTATCTGCTCTCTGTCTTTAATAAACTCTGCTTTCACCTCCTGCTGCCTCGCTTTTGATTTCCATCCAGCGTGAAGCCAAGGACCCTCTTGGCTGGTCCGGCAGGACCCCCTCTGGGTATTCAGAACTGGCCTGCCTGCATCAAAATCTCTTTATAAGCTAAAAGGCACAGGAGCCAGCAAGATGTAGTTTCCTCCAATGTAGGTCAGGGTTTAGAAGGTCAGGGAATAAAGTTGAAAGCAAATGGGCAAATGATTGGCATAGCTATTATCCTTATTGCCAAGAAATAGCTCTTTAAACGCACTTCAGTTTTGCTTAAAACCACATTAGGTAGTATTCCATACTGTTACCTTTTTTAGCTTCATCCAAAGCAAATTTGGGGAATACACTAACCTCAGGGTCAGGTCCAGTGACTAGCCCCAGAGAATAGTCTTCCATCCCCACACCAAGACTCAAGCCTGTGATTCTCTTGAACTGCTGCAAAGGACACTAACTCACTTCTGGGAGAGTGTTCATAATGGGTTCCTGATTTCTTCCAGTGCCCTTCAAGGCATGCATAACACAGACATTCTTATGCATATGGAGGCTTCCTGTACTTCAGTTTCCGTATCTTTGGCATGGAATCCTGAAGCCCAATTTTCACAAACTACCTTATAAACTGTGAAGTGCTTTACACAAATGACTTCATTATCCTTTGATTCCTGTTCTTTTTTGCTACCCCGTGCCACTCCTCTTACCAGGGACAACTTGGTCTTCCTGACATGTTAAAAGACATCTTGAACATGTGTCCAAAAAAGCAGTCACCAATTAGAATAGCTTCTGCTAAATTTCCATGTGATCCCAAACCAAATCAGCCTAAGGCATGCTGATACAGAAAATGAACTTGTTCACATATCAGAGTTCTCAGCCAGCCTGACCACACAGATGCACACATGTTCAGGGTCATCTTCCAAAATATGACAATTGATGGATCTACAAGCATGCTCTTGTTATCTCAAAAGCATATCTGAGCACATTTAAAACACAAGGTATTGAGCAAACAGAAAATCTAAGTCAACCCTGAAACAGAGCCACAAACACTGCCCCCTTATGGAATGTCTGCTCCGTGGTAGGCATAGCACAGACATCTTTTCATTTCATCCAGCATCCTGCAGGGTCAGTATTATTATCCCCATTTTACTTATGGGGAAACTGAGATTCAGAGATCTAAAGTATCTTTCACAAGGCCATTCGGCCAGCAAGCAGCAGAGCTAAAAGTTGGACCAATGGGTAGAATGCGCTGGCATTCTACCCACTCACAGCATTGCATCCTAACAATAGAATGTGTATGTCTTCAGAGATCTCTGTTTTCCCTTCATTTCCCTTTTGGCCATGCCAAATGCAGGCTATGGCCCTGGCAGCTCTGCTCCACACCATGTGGCCCGCACACAGGAAGAGCTCCAAGCAGGCTTCCCTGACCACGACAAGGAGCCCCTCAGATCTCTGCTGCCGTGGGCAAGGTGCAAAAATGAGCAAGGGTCTAGCGGCTGCTCTCAGAAATCCATCACCACATTCACATGGAAGCCATGCTTCCCACTGCCTGCTCCCAACTCCCAGCAGACCACAGCAGGTAAAGCAGGCCATTCCTGGAAGACAGGGCACTCCTGTGACAGGCTCCCCTGTAGCCTAAGATTCTTCCACCCAACTTTCCTTCCTTCTCTCATTCACTCAGGTCAGACCAGGCTCACAGTCTGCTGGCTCTCCTGCGTGCCCTCATAAACATTTCCTCTCGTCAGTCTCTGGTTTGTCCAATCCAGCCTGGCGTCTGCTCCTAAGAGGACCCAGACTAAAGAGCATCTCTTGCTTAGTTCTAGTTCTTTCTCTCCCCTTATGCCTGCTGGTCTCCTGTTCCAGGCCGCAGGGCCCCAGCATCCAACTTCGGCATCAGTGCACCCAGCCAATCCAACCATCCCACCCACACCACTACTCCCAGGCCCCAAACTGGGGGAGGGACTAAATGTTTTCCCCATTTTCAACACCTCTCACGTAAGCATCAATTCAATCCTCCTTTGCTGCTTGAATGGCCCCTCATCAGGGAAGAAGAAGAATGTTAGAAATCTACTGCCGCAAAGGTGTAAATATTAACAGCTTAATGTGCTATCTCCCCAGGGAGGCTGCATTTTAAAGAGGCCAAATGAGAGGGCAATCACTTAACCCAAAGAAATGAATAAATCTACAGATATTTCTTGAGTACCCAAGTCAGGGAGCTCAAGAGAAGCTGAATTCAAATTTAAAGAGTGTAGCTCCTGCATGGAATTTAAATAATGTTGCCCCTTGGCTGGGAGATCTCTTTCTCACCAGAGCAACTTACCCTGCTCAACAACATTTTGAAGACCATCCTAGATAAAACCTTCTCTCCCCCAAAGTGTTTTTTTTTTTTTTTTTCTTAAAAGGTCAACCTGGACAAGATCTTGTTCCTACAGGGGATAGAGGAGTTTCAATCCAGCCCAAGACCATCCAAACTCCAGCAGGTGAGGAGAGTCAGGATAATTATCTACTCTTGTTTTCCCCTGGTTCCTTCAAGTTACAGCCTTTTAGTTACAACAAGTTGGACACCTCTACCGTGCCATGTTTTATCACAGAGGGGACGCCATCCTGGGTCTTACAAAGCACTAGCCAGGCTCTTCACTGAGCACCGGGGGCAGGCTGTTTCATTTACAAAGGCTTGCTCCCCTGAACATAAGAAAATAAGCAACACCATCATCTTCCTGAAAGCTCAGAGTGAAGAATAAGTTAATACTTTCAAAGTACTTTAAGATATATGACACAGTAAATAACTTCTTTTGCTGGCTAGAAGGTGTCATGGGTGCTTGAATATTAAAACAAAATAAACACCCTCAAAGCACTTAATAGGGTGAATAATTATGCAGTCATTCAAATGAATGCCCTCAGTGTAGTCTCCAAGTCAAGCATATTACATGCACACAGACCTCTTTTTCACTCAAAAAAAAAAAAAACCCTCACACACACAGCACATACACATAAAAGCAACAAAAAACCATGTAATGCAAATTAATGCATCATTATTTTTCTGCATTTTAAACACAGAAGTCTAGAAATTTGCAGTTATTATAAGTCAAGGTCTTTGGCTCCAGGCCAGCTAGCAGAGGGTAATGGACAATGACCCCCAAGTTATTAATCTGCAGATCTGCTCCCACTTCAGTCATCAGCTTACTATGGGACAACTAGCAAAGGCATTTACCCAACCTGTGTCTCCATTTTCCCATCTAAAAAGTAGAACAATACATTCAAATGATTTCAAGTTGGCTAGTAGCTTCACAGGAAGGTTGTGAATATTCATGAGATGTGGCTCAAAATTCTTTCTTACCCTTAGAACAAAAATCTCACTGTGAACTGAAGACATTCCAAAACTATAGGGATGCCATGTCCCCTGAAATAATTCTCCCTGAGTTGTTGGAGTCAGACTGCTGAAGAACATTGGTTGAATAGAAAAGGACATTCCAACCAGGAAAGAAAGAACTGAGCCAAGAAAGGGCTTAGGCTGATGACCATGTCCCTCCCAGTAATGGGACCCAGGGCTACAGCAGCCTGAGCTGCTCACAAGGGCCTCTGACAGTTTTAAGTAGCCTTATTCAAAAGCAAAGAGGCTGCACCTTCCCTCCCCCACCCACACCCCTACATTATAGGAGAGTTACCTCAAAATATGATCTCAAAAAGATAGAATTCCTCCAGTGGACTCTCAGCGCAGTTCAATCATCACCTCCTCCTGAGAGTCTTCCCTGATCACAACTGTCCCTTTTCTAGTTCACCCATTAGACATCCTATGTTCCAATGATACCGTTTATATTGTGCTGTAAATACTTGCTTTACTCATATA
Source organism: Zalophus californianus (assembly GCF_009762305.2). Classification (NCBI taxonomy): domain Eukaryota; kingdom Metazoa; phylum Chordata; class Mammalia; order Carnivora; family Otariidae; genus Zalophus; species Zalophus californianus. Next base: position 80,191,153 of record NC_045598.1, on the reverse strand, counting down.
TTGTCCTGTAGATGATGACTTCCTTGAGAGTAAAAAGTTATAGGGAAGGAAAAATAATTTTCCCTCTACCTCTCTGAGTTTTTGGCTGAAACCCCTCCAATAAAAAACAGATTAATAACAGAAAACAAGTAGACATTGACTAATAGGTATACCCCATGTTCACATGGGAGACACATAGGGGAAAATGCGTAACTCAAAGAAGTGGCTTAGAATTCAGGCCTGAAAACCATCTTAATAGGGAAAGGGAAAGGGAGGTTATAGGCAACCTAGAGGACAGTGAATGCTTTTTAGGGAAGATGAACAGGCCCTCAGAAAAATAATTAGAAGGTGTGATAGTTTGTGACAAAGTTTGTCTGGGTGTGGTGTTAACTTCCAGTCTCCTCTCCTGTGACAAGAGGCAATCTTCCCTGGTTGATGAAACTCCTAAGAGGCCATTAATGACAACTGAGCTCTTTTTGGAGGAACTGTCTTTGGGCAGATAAGGAATGTTCAGAGAAATGCCCTTCCTGCATTTGCGACTTTTCAAGTACCTACAGCTCAGTATAATCAATATGCCAAAGTAGCGTATTTTGGGGTGGCATATTTTGGGGTGATATAACTTTTAGGATTATACTCTTTAATAGGGGCCTAGCACAGTTCCGGGCACATAGTAAGTGCTCAATAAATTTCTAATGGATAAGTGAACGAATGAGATTACAAAGGGAGATAAAGTACAGTTGTGCCCTTAAATAGCTAAAAATCCAGAAAAGGTGAATAAGACTAGAAACCAAAGATTTAGGACAAAGCAGAATATTAAAAGGTGCAACTAAAACTCAATATGAATTTAAATGAAGAAACCATCTCAGGAGTGAAGGAAAAACACAAGGCTTTAAAAGGGGTCTTAAACAGGGAATGACATCTAAGAAGTGGCAAGGCTCCTGCAGTCCTTACAGTGGCCCCCAGGGCCCCCAACCACGTCTCCTACCAAACCCCTCACTCCCTCCACACCACCCACACTGGCCTCTTGCCTTTCTCTCAAGCTCACCAGCAATTCTCTACCTCCGGGCATTTGCATGTGTGATTCCCTCTATTTGGAATGCTTTTCCTGCAGATACTCACATGGCAAACTCCCTCACTTCAGTCCCATCTTTGCTTAAATGTTAACTGCTCTAACCACCCTCCTCTAAACTGAAACCTGCTAACACCCCACCCATGCTGCCAATGCTTTTACCCTTCTCTGCTTTTGGTTTTTCTGTTTTTTAACAATAGGTCTCATTAAACAAATGCTAAGCAACTTTTTAGGCTACTTAATTGTAAACTCGGGCCCAAGTGTTATTTCAAACTTGCCACAAGGGAAGGGGCTCCTGAGAAAGCCAATTCCAAGATTTCTCTCTTGTGAGACACATTCCTAGCCAGGGAAAGTGGTTAGATAATATTGTTAGACTAGGTACAATAAAGGATGTCTGGTTAAAAGTCATTAGGCCTGTCACAAGACAGATGATTAGCCAAGCAGATAAATGTAACTTTCCAAAAGGGAACCTTAATCTCATTCAAGTGCAGTGACATAACTAGTGTATTTAACACTCAGAGCAGATCATTTTTTCTCTCTCCTCCCTACGACAGAATTCATTTTAGAAATAATCATGAGATTAATAATAATAATGACCACAAGAGAATCAGACTGTGAATATTTCCTTCATCGATCTTTCTATCCATATGCATGCCAGTAATACAATTTAACAATGAACAAAGAAAAAATAAATATCACTGTACAAAAAAGGAATGAAAGCAATGGGTTAATAACTTCATCACATTTATGTATTTTTGGGAAAAAAAGAGAAAAATTATACCCACATCGGCGCCTGGGTGGCTCAGACGGTTAAGCGTCTGCCTTCGGCTCAGGTCATGATCTCAGAGTCCTGGGATCGAGCCCCACATCGGGCTCCCTGCTCAGCGGGGAGCCTGCTTCCCCCTCTGCCTCTGCCTGCTGCTTCCTCTGCTTGTGCTCTCTGTCAAAAATAAATTAAAAAAAAAATTTTTTTTTAAAAAGAAAAATTATACCCACATAATGTTTCCCTCAGAAATGAATAAATTCCAGTTTAATGCAAGTGATAAGGATTTTCTAAAAAGTGAGGTGGGCATTGGAAATCACGTGAGTGCAGTGATGGCGCATCCGCAAGTGAGGGGCACGGTGGACAACCCACACCTTCCGACCACCTGGCACCCGGGATTTGACCTGGATTTCCGGTGGGTCAGTGACTGAGACCAGAGCACAGGATCCTGCCCTGAACACTTTGGATCACCACACCATAAAGATGAGAGACAGAAAAAAATAAGTAAATAAGAATTTTCTAAAAACAAATTTCTATTTTAAAGATACTATTCACACGCGGCAGAATATCCCATATATGAACTAAAGTTTTCACTTAGCAAGCAGAAACATGCCGCTTCACTATTCACGCTCTGTTTCGCCTTTTAAATTGCAAACACAGAGAAAATCTTCAAGTGGTCCTGAGGAAGGACAGAACGGATACAACCTGAGTTCTATTTCTTTGTCTCAACCATCGCTCAGCTCTTGTTGTTTACGTCAAACCTACTATTTACACACAAGCCCGTAGACTAAGCTGGGGTATTAGAAGACGTGTGCTGCTGCAAAAGCACACCCTAATAATTCTGCATTTCCTTGTTCAGGGGGGCGGGGCAGGACCCTTTACAAGTAGGAATTGTCTACATTAATTTCCATGTACAATACAATGTTTATTAAAGAATAGGTAGTGAGGGGCCCCTGGGCGGCTCATTCGTTAAGCGTCTGCCTCTGGCTCGGGTCATGATCTCAGGATGCTAGGATTGAGCCTTTGCTCCAGGGGCTCCCTGCTCAGCGGGGATTCTGCTTCGCCCTCGCCCTCTTGCCCAACTCCCCCCGCCCCTGCTCCCCGGCTCATGCTCTCTCGCAAATAAAAAAGTAAAATCTTAAAAAAAAGGAATAGGTAGTGGAGTATGTGCTCCTTGGAGCTTACATGTATGTTAACACTGAACAGTAACCGTATTAATTGTTTAGAACTTAGATCAACAAAAGGTTTTCTCAAGGAAGAACATCCTGTGTCGCTCGCATTGTTTAAAAGTCCCAGTCTATGGTGATCATTAGAAACAGGCCAGCTTTTTGTCCATTCCATCACTCTTTTGTTACTCTCCAGACAGGGGTGCCCTTCTGGCTTGCCCTGCAGTGGATCTTCCCCTTGTCTCACCTTTGCTATGCCTCAGCTCTCGTCTAGCAAAGTATTCTGGAAGCATTTTATCAGAGATCTAAAAAGTTGGGCTGCAGATCAATCTCTTTCCCATGTAATAGGTAATTTACTTAATTATTTTGTTTATTGCTCATCTCCTCCATAAGGGCAGGGATACATGTCGGTTTTACTCATTGTTATGTTCCAAACATCTAGAAGAGCATCTGGCACAAAGGAAATGCTCGACATTTATTTGATTAAATTGAAAAATCTCCCCTAATTCTCAGCTACCATTAATTTATGGATAGATTCTCATCTGTGTTGAATTAACCATCTTTCTCTCCAAAGAGCGATGCCAAAGATCCAGCAAGCAAACTGCTCCCTCAGTTTTTGGAGTATGGTGATTAAGAGTTCCTGTCCCCAATCACGCAGGCCCAGTGTCCCTTCCCAGAATTATGGAGCTGTGTCAGCTAATCCTCCAAGTTTGTTCTGAGGACACTAACTCTGGGAGGTAGTAATGCTGTTCTGCAGGAAGGAGCAAGGGAAAGTTGCCGCAGGATCAAATTATTTTAGGAAATTTTTGATTTAACAAAATTAAGGAAAGATTACTTTGGTGTTTTTCTTTTTCACTGCAACATTTTCCAGGGCTTATATTATATTTGTCATTGTGACTCTCCAGTATTATATAATAAGCAGGACTTCCAAAACTTATTTGATCATAATTAGGAGAATTTCTGAAAAATTCTGTACTTCAGTAAAGTGATCGCCTGACCTCTTAGCACCGTGGACTCTTATTCCAAACATGAATATGATAAAAGTGGCTGCCACACGGAACACTTGTGAGAAAAAACGAATCCACAGGCAGCACACTGAGCCATTGAACGGTGCCTGACACGTGATCAACACGCAGTGAATGTCAGCTATTGCTCATGTAATTTCGTGTGGTTACCTTAATCTAAGGAACCATAGTGTTTTTCTGGTTGCATTTTATAAATGGACAAACCAAGGCAGACAGAGAAAAAAAATGGCTTAAAAAAACAAAAAACTCAAATCTGTTGCCAGTAAGATAACTTTAAGCATAATTAATTAATTAGGCAATGGAAATCATAAACAATGACGATACTAGTTTTTCCTCAAACTTAATGTAATACTTTACAGTCTTGTTTATCACCTTAGTGTTCCCATCAACCAGGGAAATGTGACAGAATGCCAGGATAAACAGGGTTCCTGTTCTTTGGAGTATCCATTTTGTGTCAAGATTTGGGGATAAAAAAAGTGAATTAGGGATGCCTCGGTGGCTCAGTTGGTTAAGCATCTGCCTTCAGCTCAGGTCATGATCAGGGGGTCCTGGGCTGGAACCCTGAGTCAGACTCCCTGCTCAGTGTTAGAGTCTGCTTCTCCTTCTGCCCTTCACCCTGCTCATGATCTCTCTCTCTGTCTCTCTCTTTCTCTCTCACTCTCTCTCTCTCTCAAATAAATAAACCAGATTTTTCTTAAAAAGCGAATTGATTTAACTAGAAACTTTAAATATATGTATTTTTAAATGGGACTATTTCAGAATTGAATGCCAACTCGGGAAATTTGAAGAAAAATATGAACATGCAAGGAAATATTTCCTGCCTGCAGGAGGCGGCGTTGAGCAAAATCCCAGAGCGCTTGAGTCATCTTCCTCCCTCCTCAGAAATGAGGGATACTTCCACAGCAGCCGTTGGACGCACTGCCCAGTACTGAGCCCTGTGCATAAACGAAGCAAAGAGAAAAGAACATATGCTATCAAATGTGATTCACGATTCAGATACATTTTAATTTCTTATTCTTTTCACACTCTGAGAAACCATCTGATAATGTGCGTGTTTTGTAAAAGAGTAAAACTCTTTGGATAATATAAAGATTCTATAGCTACTGCACAGATTTAATAAGCAAAAGACTTGCTAGCATGAACCAAGTTCAAGCCAAACCACTGTACAATTTAATTCAGCACAATATTCCGCTGTTTAAAGTGCATGTAATTGCCAATTTATATAGTCACCGAGACCAAAGGTTTGCTAAATAGAATTCTGCAAACAAACATAGTATGGAAAGCTTTATCCCCAAGTATGATACACCAAGAATGAATGAAGCTAATCATTAATCAATCATGCATCTAATTCCTTCCAAGGGCTTCTTTCAACTGCACAATTATATCAATGAATAAAATCAAACCCACCTAATGTTAGCATTTCTCTAGATCTTATCACCATAAAGTTTTTAAAAATCCTCACAAACTCAACAGAACATGTAAAATGAAAGTGACATTATCTTAAACAGTATTAGATCATTATTTTCCCTCCATTATAAAGATTTCCTTTATGGAGAGTTATTCTTAAATAGCACTGATCTTTCTGAAACTTAATCCACGAGCTCTCTTCTAAACTTAAATAAGTTTCAATTTAATGACTGAACAAGAAATAGTTGTGGGTGTGTATTTCAAGTAAGTACATTATACTATAAAAATTCATTCGGCAACTTTCTTTTTTGCATCAAGTTGTGATTTTTGATATGCATAATGCTGCATATAATAGATTTATTTGCACTCACTAGAAGAAAATACTCAACATTCATGACAGAGGTCTTTTTTCTCTGGGGAACTGGGGAGGAGAATAAGAAAACAGGAATGTGAACTTTACAATTTTATTTATTGTATTAAATAATGAAATAAATCTGACAAAATGGCAACAATTGTTAATTGTGTGTGATGTATACCTGGGTGATTTTCTTGTGCTTTTCTGCCATTTTTTGACTCCTCAAAATTAAGTAAATATATTAAGGGTTTGAAAATATATTCTTACTTTCTCACTTAAGTAAACAAAAACAAATTTTCTTCTATTTATAAGAAAATCTGGGTTTACAAGATAGCAGAGTCCTTGACTTTGCTCCCTCCTTCCCTCCTTGTTTCCATTCTTTTAGAAACTACTTTTTAAAGGCCTGCCGTATGGCGGACACTGTCCTAGACCCTGGGAATATAGTAGTGAAAAGATGACGAGCCATCCTCAGAGTTGACACTCTTACAAAAGTGTGGGTAGATAGACAATGAACAAATTAAATAAGTAATTGCCTGGTATATTATAGGGTGATAAACACTATGGAAAGTATTAGATACAGAGTGCTAGGGGTGGGAGTGGTCAGGAAGGTGTCACTGCAAAGGCGACATCTGAGCAGGTTGAAGGAAGAGAAGGTGTGAGTCACGTGGCTATCTAGGGATGAAAGCATTCCAGGCAGAAGAGAAAGCAAGTGCAAAGACCCCGAGGTAGGATCATGCACGGAGGGCTCAAAAAACAGCAAGGGGGCCAGCTCCTTGGAATGGAGTAAGCAAGGGGTGTGTAGCAGGAAATTGTGTCCAATGTGTAATACGAGGCGTGAGGGGGAGGTGGCTAGAAGGAAGCCCAATTGCATGAGAAATTGTAAAGTTTGCTCTAATGTCTATGTCAGTGCTACTTAACATGTAATCAGCAGATCAGCAGCATCAGCATCACCTGGGAGTTTAGAAGAAATGCAAATTCTTGGATGTCACCCAGACCTACCAAATCAAAATATGTGGGGATATTTGAACTCTCCATGTGATTCTTATTTATGACAAACTCTGAGAAACACTCTGTCATAAAAAGAAGAACCCACCAATATTAGCTTCAAAACTCCTGAGCTGAAAATCCAATTCTGTCCCTTACGTATCATCTACCATTAGACTAATTGCACAATCTGTCCAGACCTCAGCTTCCCCATCTGTAAAGCAGACAAATTCATGTCTGCCTCCCTTTTCATCAAGAGACTTTCTTTAAAAAAAATTTTTTTAATCAAATTTGATGGTAAATGTTAAAGAAATGTGATGACTGTAAATCTTTTGACAAATGTCTTTATTATTATGAACATGAGCCCCTAAGCCCATCCAGTCTCAAGGGTTTGCTCCTTCCTGTGCCCCGCACCCCCATGCTGTTGGGCTAGTTAAGATACGTGCGTGAAAGGCCTACAGTGAGTCTGGTTTGGTTTTGTTAAACTTGGCATAGAGCCTCAACATTTGAGACTGCAGCTGGTGTGGTGCCATTATGATGTATATGGTACCTGGCCTCACTTTGGCAGGCAAGACCCGCTCAGCCAAGCATTTCAGGCTAGGATAATGGAACAACAGAGATGCTGTGGGATGCTTAGCCCAAAATGCTTCCATCACTCTTTCTACCCCAAAGTATTTGTTATGTTTTATGCAAACACCACTTGTTTGCTGTGACTTGGTATATGCAGTGCAGAAGACACTGAGATTTGGAGTCTGAAGAGAATGGCTCAAGCCCCCAGGCTGACTATTTATAAGCTTGATGACCCAGAGAGCTCACATCACCATGATAGTCTGCCTTACTTCTCTGCCCCTGCCCCAAGTTGGTGGGAGGTAAAGCAAGATGATGTGCATGAAAGCTCTCTGCAAAAAAATAAAGCAGCACATAGGAGAATAGGACATTGTTATCTCCAGTTTCTCAGTCAGGGAGTCAATAGCATTCAATAAACATGTACTGAGACCACAACATGCCTGGCTCTGTGCTAGGCTCCAGGATGCAGCAATGACTAAGACAGAATAAAATCACACCCCATGTGGCACTTACATCCTAGCATGGGAACAGAGAGAACACAGAGCAGAACAAATACACACTGCAGTTTGTCAAATGGTGAGAAGTGAATTAGAGAGAACTAAAGGAAAAAAAAAATGGGCAGAGGGAACATTGAGGGGAGGGGGTTACCTTCTCAGCAAGAAGGCGAATTTGACCAAAAACCTGAAAGATGGGATAAAGTCCACCTTTCACCTTGTTCAGACCAATTCTAGAAGAAGCCGGTTTTTACACAGCTGTGATCCAAAATACTTGCAGAATTTTCCTTCTTTGCTAATATTTCTCCCCTATTATATCACTTCTGGGGGAGTCAGCTGAGTATCATCTGTGCCATGGGCAACACAAAGACACAAACTTGAGCCATGTGAACATCTTATCAGAGAACATTTTGTTTACTGAGGTGTCTGGAACAGTGCACGGTTGTTGAATGAGCTCCTCTTCCGCCGACCCCAGAATCCAGCAACCTTCCCTCGATGTCAGCATAGGAACCACACACTCTGTAGACTAGAGACAAACTCCATGTCTGCCTTGTTTTTATTGTTAATATTATTGTTTTCATTCCATGATTAGCTCTCATTTTCTGAGTATCTACTGTAGGCTTCGTATTTTGCAGTTGTAATGAGTAGAGGACCAACTACTGTTTTATAGAAGAAAAGACTGCAGCACTTTTACAGAGGAAAGGAAGGACACGCCTTCATTACAGGGTAGATGGATTCCCAGGTACTTTTTTTTTAAAGATTTTATTTATTTATTTGAGAGAGAGAATGAGAGACAGAGCACACGAGAGGGAAGAGGGTCAGAGGGAGAAGCAGACCCCCCGCTGAGCAGGGAGCCCGATGTGGGACTCGATCCCGGGACTCCAGGATCATGACCTGAGCCGAAGGCAGTCGCTTAACCAACTGAGCCACCCAGGCGCCCCCTAGGTTTATTTCTAGATTCCAGAGCCCCGTGTAAAATGGGAGTATTAGATGCACTACATAATCAAGTGAGAAACTGCTCCTGCTTTCCAGTGGCAGATGTGGAGATGGGGATTTAGGAGACCTGGAAATATGAGCATCTGAAAAAAGGTGGAAGGGACTGTGGGAGTGGACCCCAAGAGATAAGGGGCTACCAAAGTTGAAGAAGCAAGACAGCAAATGGGAATTCCCTGGGCCAGAATGGGCAGGGAGTTTGAGACCAGTAAAAACAAATATTTCATTGGAAATATATTTCCTATTCCATGCTGTAGCTCTGCCCCATGACCCAAACCTTCAGTAAAATCTGGAGGCGTGTGGCATTATCTTTAGGGAAAGAAGGAGAAAAGACTACATCTGTAACAGCAGCTGTGGAAAAGAAGATGGCAGACAAGGTCTTAGCAGGGATCAGAATTGAAAGCAAGAGACAACCAGGCAAATGTGAGTCCCTACCAACCACCCCAGAGAATCCTAGGAAACATGAGAAAGGAGTTGGTCTTGCCTCAATCCAAAGGATGGTAGCTCCAGTCGTTTTCTGTTTACCTTAAAGTTAAGGTAGGTCTCAGATAACTGGAGGGTGTGGGGACCAGAATTTCATCGCACAACACGAGAAGGCACCATTTGTATCACAGTCTGTGTCCAAGATGGCAGCCTCATTGGAGACACACATACATCATCCCATTTAATCTTGGAAGAAAGGCATTATTATGCCTGTCTTACAGATGAGGAAACTGACACTCTAAGAAAAAGTCATTTGTCCAAGTTCTCATGTGTCTAATAATTAGGTGGCATCAGTGTTGAAATTCAGTTTATTCCAACACCCAAATTTGTTCTAATTCATATCCCCTACTTCCGTGAAATGATGAATACAAGAGGGTCTTCTACACACAGTGCCTTGCTGCCACTTTAGAACTATACTCCTCAACCTAAAGTAGAGCGGCAAGAACCCAAAAAAAAAAAAAAAAAATCCACAAATTTTTAATCACAGCACCCTGGCTAATGCAAATTTGTGCAACTATGTACACATAGATCTGAATAAAAAACAGGCAAAGTTAATGCCAAAAGTGTAGAGGAGTTAATAAGTGAAGGGAAATTGTGGCATATGAAACACCCCACTTGCTGCTTCTTACCTTATTCCTAAATCTAAACATCACTCCATTTTAAATATATAATGCAGTTTCCTAAGACAACTCCAAAGGATCAGTACATTCTCCTGTCTTCTTTTCCCCTAAGAAAGCTACTAATGCCACTTACTTTAAATGTCACCCAGGTGCTAGACTGACCTTAGCCAATCAAACCCCAGCACCAGAGGAGTTCTGAAAGCAAGTCAAGTCTTCTTTCCCTGGAGCTTTTCCCCTTCTTCATTATCTTCTCTCACCAATAACATCCTGATAGCTTCCATTTTGCTCACAGTCAGCACGCCTGTCTCTGTACACCTCCATGCCAAGCCTTCTCTGCATTTCCATTTTCTTGGTTATATCTTCATTTTCATCCAGTCTTTAGATACCTCTCTATGTGACTCAACCTTGAATCAGACAAACTCTTCTCTGCTTCTTTGATGTTGTGAGTCCAGAGGAAATGAAGTGGCAACAGAGAAGTGTTCTACATTTGTCACTCTAGTTAGCCAACAAGAATTTAGGTTTGTGACAAGTTGATCTCTTAGGATAAATCAAATTATGTCATATTCTGGAGCACTCACTCTGCTGGACACTGTGACCCGGGTTCTGGAGAAGCTTATCATGACCCGGGAGACTTCACCAAAGGAAAAACAGGGGGCGCTATTCATGGTACCTGGGAAGGGGGCATCCCTTCTTCCTAGGCTAACTCCTGGCCGTTCCTAGCCACTCAAATAGAAGTCTGAGATCTTACAGAAATTCTGATGCCTATCTCTGGGGCGAAAATCTGTTCTTGATAATTTAAGTTTCCCCAGCTTATTTTTTGCAGTAAGTTTTTTGCAATATTTGCAACATCAAAACAAACGTAAAAGGAAGTAACTGGGAGGACAAAAGAGATATTTTCCTTTTCTTTCGTACAACTGTTGTTGACAGTCTAGGTGTTTCTCTGCTATAATAATCCAAGCCATGAAGCTCCTCCCACACCATGGGGACATATATGCAGGGGCTGACACCTAGATCACCAGCACAGATCTTTTCTATTTTAGTTCAGTTTGACAGAGAAGTCATTATACCCCTTCTCTGATTATTCTCCACTGGAGCTGCATAGTGAAAGACACAAGAAGCACTTTGGAGACGGAGAGAACGCCTGTCTTCGACATTTACTAGCCCTCTATTCTGTAAGGTGCAATGATCCCGAAGCTAATCAGGAGTCCTGGTAGGTGGATCTGTTAGGAATCAAAATGTTTGAGACAAAAAGGAAATGTATAGGTTCATGTCAGTGAAAAGCTACAAGGACTGACAAGGCTGGATTCAGGTGATCCAACACTGTCGTCAGAAAGCTCCCTCTTTCAATGCCATCCCCGCAACTCCCCCCCACACACACACACACTGCATAGCAAGCAGCTTGTCAGCAAGTCCACATCCATTTTCTATCATCCCGTAACCCACCTGGAGGGACTCCTCCAAGAAGCTCAGATGCAAACCTTAGGATTGTATGTCATTGCCATGACCCGGGGGGCAGGGGTAAAATGGCTAGAGCGTGAGCCCACCCAGGAGCTGACAGTGAGGTTATAAACCGAACCACATTAACTGTGAAATGGTCCCAAATGAAATCAAGTCGTCGTTGTTACCAGAAAAAAAGTGAGCAAATACTGGACAAAGACAATAATTCCCTACAGGGAGATGGATGGAGGTGGACAATCAGCCCACCCACAGGCATTTACACATTTCCAGCTGACCCTAGAATTTGTCAAGTATCCCATACTCAGTGTTTTGGAGGATCTGCAGAATCTGTTGGTAAAGAGAGGAAGGAAACAGTGTACACTGCCCAGCTGTGCTAGAAAAGGATAGATTTTCCTTGTTGAGGAGCACGATCACACCCTCAGCCCCGAAGACCACTGCCATCCCTAGAAAACCAAATGGAACAACTACTCTTCCTTTTCCAGCTTCAACTCCCTCACCCTAAACCTGCAGAATAGGGCTTTTTTGTCGCTACTTTCTTTTCCCTTCCAAGTTGTCCTTGGTGATCATCAAATCTAATATTCTTTTAATGGAAATCCCCTCTTTATTGATGGCGGGTCAACAAGACCACAGGCAAACTCAGCTATGCCAATAACTAACAGAATTTTAAATTCAGAACTACCAGTCATGTCAAAACAAATTCTTACATACAGCAGCACCAGAGCAAAGATCAAAACTCAATTGATAAGCCAGAAGTCTCACTGTATAAAATTGGGGAAAGCAGAAAGAAACACCACAGTTTGCTGCAGACGTTATGCCTCCTTATAGAAGATTTTAGGCTCCACACTCTGTGGGCAGGGGGGAATAGCCCCAATGTCCACGACTTATTAAATAAGAATCAAAATATGATTTCAGTTATATGCTTGTTGAATGGTTATTAAGAGACCCAAAGCCTAAATTGACAGAAAGTAGACTTGACAATTATGGTGAGTATTCCAGGTACCTTAAGCAATCATGGAGGAAGAACTATTTTGGGGGTGCTCAAGATGATCAGGGAAGGTCTGTCACACGGATATGGGATGGAGGTCAGTGTTACTAGTTCTATCTGATAGGATTCTTTGGTTACAAACTATCGAAAGTCACCCTGGCTAGCTCAACCAAAAAGGGGATTTATCGCAAAGCTACGGTGTGGCTCACAGAACTGAAAGAGTAGCCTAAGAATGTATGCACAAGGGCGCCTGGGTGGCTCAGTCGTTAAGCGTCTGCCTTTGGCTCCGGTCATGATCCCAGGGTCCTGGGATCGAGTCCCACGTCGGGCTCCCTCCTTGGGGGGAGGCCTGCTTCTCCCTCTCCCGCTCCCGCTGCTTGTATTCCCACTCTCACTATCTCTGTCTCTGTCAAATAAATAACTAAAATCTTAAAAAAAAAAAAAAAAGAAAGAAAGAAAGAAAAGGAAAAAAAGAATGGATGCAGAAGGGGCAGAAGTAAAAGTTGCTCCGGGGATCAAGACAGCGGCGGCAAACTGATATCCTGACAGGACACAGCTCGGATAAATCATCCCCAGCTGCTTTTCCATCCAGGTACCATTCTCCCGTGGTTTAGTGTCTCCAGAGAAAAACTGATTGGCCCAGACTGGGTCACACATCCCTGGAGGGCTGGAGCGAGTGACAGCGTGGGCAAAGGGGTAGAAGGGCCCTCGATTGACTATTTCACCAGTGCTGCACCCAATGTGGGGGAAGGAATTCTGAAGGCCAACAGGGAACTAACTGTTAGCTGCAAAAAAGGGCAATGGTGTTTAGTAGAGAAAGAAGGGGGCGGGTGGGGAGGGAGAGAAGGAAAGAGAGGAGAAAGGGAAGAAGGGAGGGGAGAAGCAGAAAAAGGAGAGGGAGGGAGAAAGGAAGGAAGGGAGGGAGGATAGAGGGGAGGAGAGCCAGAGCAAGAGAGTGGGGAGAAGAGAAGGAGAAACAAACCTTCTGCCATACTATAGTCCTTCTTCCTGCAGATCATCTCCTTGCACTCTTCCCACCTCTGTAACATAGAGATAGTCACAGTACGAACCTCCCAAGGTTTTGCAGCATTAGATGAGATCACGTCTGGCATGTAGTAAGAACCCCATAAATGCTAGCTCTTTTTATACTGTCGTTACTATTAATTATCTCTGCCGCATGAAGTTCAAGCCACCAGTGAGCAAAGCCTTGGAGGAGGGGGGAATAGGGGAAGGCACGTGAACGGGAAGCCCTCGGGGAGGAGGCACGGAGGCAGAAACACGCACAGCGCGTGAGGAGAGCCAGGAGGGTGGTCATCTCGCTACGGGGCAGGGGTGATCAGGGGGCCAGAATCCTTTGCCCTTCAAAGTGATGGATGCTGTTGAGCATTTTTGCCTCTATTTAAATCCTCTGGGTGATCGGGGCGCCTGGGTGGCTCAGTTGGTTAGGCGACTGCCTTCGGCTCAGGTCATGATCCCAGGGTCCTGGGATCGAGCCCCACATCGGGCTCCCTGCTCCTCGGGAAGCCTGCTTCTCCCTCTCCCACTCCCCCTTCTTGTGTCCCCTCTCTCGCTGTGTCTCTCTCTGTCAAATAAATAAATAAAATCTTTAAAAAAAAAAAAAAATCCTCTGGGTGATCTTCGGGGCCTCCAGAGCCATCAGGCCACACAGGATGAGAACACTAGCCCAGCCCCCGGGCCCTGGGGATTCAAGGATAAACAAGACACACGCCCCGCCCTCAGGCAGCTCTTGTGCTTTCAGCATGCAAATGAAAAATTCGAAAGGCATGCTAAGTATTCGGACAGAAAGGAAGGGGAAGCCCAGAGGAGGAGCAAAAATCAGGCCCAATTTGAGAAGCTCCACCATAGGAAAAGACCCCTGAGCTGAGTGTCAAAGGAAGAAGGAAAGTTGGTCAGGTACAAACTCCGGGGAAAGATGTTTCAGGCGGGAGGAGCGAAGCCCAGGCCACGGAGAAGTGAAACGGCATAGGGTCTGGGGAATCACAAACAGTTGAGCACCGCGTCAAGTGCAAAGCACCGCGTCTGGAGCCAGGGGAGACCGGATGCATCCTTCCTGAAGACACTTTTATGCCGCCAAGAGATCTGTTCCTGCTCATGTCCAGCTCACATCTCTCACTGCTTCCCCCTCCACTGAGTACACTCAGTGACCCGCTTTGTAGTATCGAACACAGCACGTGTATTCCCCCCACATGGCCTTGGCCTTTGCAGTTCGCTCCTTCTTCCCACAAATTGGTGTGTCTGGCTCCTTCTCATTATGGTCCAAGTTCAAATGCCATCTCCTGAGAGATATCTCCTCTAACCACCCTATCTACTCATTCTCTTTCCACCAGGCACTCAAGGTTTTTATACTGGTTTTTTATACTTTCTTATTCCTATTTAAAATTATCTTGTTTGTTTGTTTGTTTGACGTCTGACCTCCCCCATATCCCTAGAATGAAAGCTCCATGAGGTATTTGACCTATTTTAGGTATAACTCTAGCAGCTAAATCAGAATCCAGTACATTGGAAGCATTCGCCAAATATTTGTTGTGCCTGACAAATGCCATGCCAAGGAACTCAAGTAGGGGTTAAGAACTCAGACCCCAAGTTCAAAATGCTTAGACTTAAATCCTTCTCTACCGTTCACAGCTGTGTGACCTTAAACAAGTCACTTAACCTCTCTACGGCCTAGTTTCCTTCCTGTAAATGGAGATAATCACCGCACCTACTTCATAGGAGTGTCACGAGGACCATGTAAAAGGCTTAGCGTAGTGCCTCAAACATAGCAAATGCTCAATAAAGTTTAAGCATGTGCTTTATATGAAAAGCCACTTAAGGAACTATTATCAAAAAGAAATAGGAAACCATCTGCTCCTCCAAAATAACTGCTAAATTCTCTGTATAGACTTAACTTACTTAAAGTAATCAAGTGATCCATCATCCAAGATAACCGCGGAGCAATGGAAAGAGACACTAATGTCCTCAAAGTGGAAAAAACTCAGGAATGCCTAGGCATGGAAGGAATGACACTTGACAGGACGCTGTCTGACCATGAAAGTGGGATAGCTATCCTTAAGGTCTGCACCTGAGTTTTCAGCAAGTGTTTTAATGCAGAGGTGAAGTCTCAGACCAGGTGAAAAATCCCAGACGACTGACATCTTGGATACACCCAATGAGCAGGTGCACGCTTCGTCACCCCAGCCTCTGCACTGTCCATTAACGTACCTTCCCTCCGCTACACAAGCACACGTTCCCCAGGTCTGTCACGCTTGGCTTCTGCTTAAGCCTGCTCCAAATGATGCCAATCAGGGTCCCACACTGCCCGGCAATCCCTTCTGCACAGCTGACCCAAAGGAAACCTCCAGCAGAGTAGAGGTGTTATCAGAGTCGAACCAGCTCCCAGTCTGCTCTGTTCTTAAATGCCAATTACTCACAACCCAGAGTCAATTTTGACCAGGGGGGAAAGAAAGGATATTTGAGCTAAGAACCCTGAAATAAATACAACCTCCAACGAAGCAAGCTGTCCTGCTAGGAACTGTGTCCCTATTCTGGTACATCTGCTACACAGACTGCCAACTAGCTAGCCTCTTCTACGCACAAACATATGCATATACATAATAGCAGTGAGTTTCTGATGTGCATTTCTCGGCCAGCAAGTGTATTATTGAAAAAATAGAGACTTGGGTTGCGGGGAAATGGGAAAGGGGGAGGCATCCCCGTCAGCCTGCTATGTTTTCCTCGCTAGTCTCAGCTGCTCTGTTCCATCCTAAAAGGGGACTGCTCTCCTCCTCATCAACGTGTCATTTTTATTATGCCAACAAATGATAAGGCAAAAACCCATCATCACAAACCAACCTGTGAAAAACCAACTAACAATATGAAGTTGAAAATGAAGAAGAAAGTCTTGCATTTCCTTTTACCTGTAGGGGGAAAAATGATGAAGCCCAAGGCCAGCCCCCATCACCATTCAGCAGTCCATCTTACTTTAAAATATACAGCACACAGGCTGAACAGGAAGATTTCTGCTATGCACGGCAATTGTTCCATTTTCTGTATTTCATAACCTGCAATTTTGAAGCCATGCTTGGTACACATGCTTGTAAAATAGTCATATCAGATAAAAGCAGAGGGATGCTAAACTATTGGAAAATAAATCAAATTCTCAGCAAGCAGTTATATCCATCATGTTGCAGCAAGCACACGTATAGTTTAAGCCCTGCGCGCACAGACTATCCGTTGTAATGATTTGGGGTCAGGATCCTGCCACATGCATTTAGCACTCACTAAGAAGTAAGCCCAGGAGTTTAGCAGGAAAGAGTGCAGAGCTGTAGCTCCTGGTCCTGGAAGTTGCCCTCGGTGCATTTGTTTTGAGTACAGCCATTGTATCTAAGTAGCAAGGCGGGGAAGAATTAACACACACATAGAAATTGACCATTTACAAGGTGCTTACGTGAGCATTATCTCATCTGATCCTTAAAAGAACCTCAGCAGACAAATGGAAAAAACGCATTCATGTGTTAGAGCAGCAAAAGACATTTGGGAACATCTATAAAATGTTGAGAAAAAATTCTGAAAACCCATCCACCACCACTCCCCTTCCACTCCCCTTCAAAATCGCGGAGGGGGGGAAGTGTGGGAAGGATATGTTTCAGCAACATCTTGTCCTGGATCCAACAGATTCACATTCAACTACAATGAATCTTCCATGGCTTTGACTTTTTTTCTTGGATTACAAATAGCTAGTTTTTAAATTAATTAAATAAGGCTAGTTTATTAGACAACCACACAGGACTCTGTGATGCCTCATTTAAGCACCAAACAGGAAAGTTATTCAGAGAGAGAAACCAAAGCTTAGAAATACCATTAAACAAAAGAACCTCATATCACACAGTGTCCTATTACGGGGTCCTAAAAACTATTTCATAACGTACTAATGTAAAAAATAGAGAAATTGAAAAGCCATGGGTTTTACTTGGAAAAAAGAAGCAAACATAAAGCTTCAAATTCCAAACATGAATATCACAGTAAAGCCTCATGACCTCATCTAAACCTAAGTATTGCCCAAAGGCCCCATCTCTAAATACCATCATATTGAGAGTTAGGGCTTCAACATATGAAGGGGTGGGAGTGGGGGGGAGGAGACACAATTAAGTCCATAGCAGCCTTATTTCTAATTCTTTTTTTTTAAGATTTTATTTATTTATTTAACAGAAAGAGACAGTGAGAGAGGGAACACAAGCAGGGAGAGTGTGAGAGGGAGAAGTAGGCTTCCTCCTGAGCAGGGAGCCCGATGTGGGGCTTGATCTCAGGACCTCGGGATCATGACCTGAGCCGAAGGCAAACGCTTAACGACTGAGCCACCCAGGAGCCCCTGCCCTATTTCTAATTCTTGATGTACATCCACTTCAGGACCTTCAAGGCCCAACAGGAATTCTTTTACGGATTCCTATCACACCCCACCTCTTAAATTTATGAAACCGAAGAGTTGACCTGGTCATAGCTGAGGTTATATAAGAATAATGTACTAGTACACTTGTATAAACCAGCAAAAAACAAGAGCCGATGTTTTAAGGAGCCCACATAACGAACCCTTTTAATGATCTTGAAAACCCCTTTCAGGTGTTCTTCTAAAGTTTTAAAAATTCCCTGCTAATTAAAATCCTTTTTCCCAACGTGTAGCAATTAATATAAATAAATATTGGCTTCTTTTCAATCTTTACATTTTTAGTCTTATTTGTTATTTCAGTAATTGTGTTCTTCTCTACTTTTCAATATAAATGTACAGTATTTCAGGTGCATTAGAGATGAAAATAGCTGTATGGAAAACTCACCATATTTATGATATTTCTTTGGGAAAAGTGCTTTCTGAGTTCCAAATAAGCATTTAAAAATTAAAGAAATAAACTTATATGGAAGAAATAATCTGTAAGTTGAAGACTATCCTGTAGAAGACATCACATTTATCAACATAATATTTAAGTTTGAGGCAATGGGGCACCTGGGTGGCCAGTCGGTTGAGTGTCCAACTCTTGGTTTTGGCGCAGGTCATGATCTCAGAGTCATGGGATCAAGTCCAACATTGGGCTCCGAACTCAGTGAGGAGTCTGCTTGGGATTCTCTCTCTCCTTCTACCCCTCCCCCCATTCATACTTGTGTGTGCTCTCTCTCTCAAATAAATAAATAAATAAACTCTTTAAAAAAAAGATTTGAGACAATATAATAAAATTTAGAAAATATATTTTCATATTTAATGAAAGGGAGGGAAACATAGCCAAGAGTCGGGTGACAGCAAGTACCAATGAATAATTATTGACTCTTATGAAAATGATCGTAATACCAGTGTTGCCAAATATGAATTGAGGAATAAATCTGTCCAACTTATTAGAAAAGTTGACACTTGCTCAAAACAACTGAAGAAAAAAAAGAAGTGTTCTAGGAACCAACATTATTTCTGTAGCATTTAGAGCCAAGAAGGGCAATCAACCAAAATGAAATCAACTGGAGAGATCTAGAGATGAACTTTCCCTAAAGAGTAGATGTGGTCTGCTTGAAACCCCCCAGTTCTCAGTCTGAAACTATAAGGCAATTCCAAGGACTCCCACCCAGTCTCTTCTAGTCCTAGAGCAGACCTTCCCCTGCCCAGAGGTAGCCAAGATATGTCATGGACCCACCAGTCACATTAAGAAATTAAAGGACACATCAGGTCCTGCTGAAGAGGATGTTCAAATAAATCTATTACTGTTTCCCACACTCCTTCCAACCCCACCTTTGAGTTCTAAAAAACTACTAGCAGATCTAAGATCATCTTTGGTGGAAATGCCCAGCACTGATGAACAAGTCATACATGACCTACACGATCGCTACACACCGTGTCTTCTGTTTCTACAAATTGAACTCCAACCTCTACAAAGAAGCAGACCCAGGGTATAGGCACCATGAACTGAATCTTCCCAGGATCCTGATGAATTTTTATCCCCCACTTTTGAAATCATCTTTCCCAAAACCCTCAAGTATAAATCAAACAAGGTCACTGAACTGGGAAGAAAGCAAGTTGAAAGGAAA
Organism: Zalophus californianus; assembly: GCF_009762305.2. Taxonomy (NCBI): domain Eukaryota; kingdom Metazoa; phylum Chordata; class Mammalia; order Carnivora; family Otariidae; genus Zalophus; species Zalophus californianus. The sequence continues at coordinate 80,171,746 of NC_045598.1, read as the reverse complement.
ACCCTGTGATATAGGACAAACAGGGGATGCCCAAACCCTTTGGGTTACTCCATCATTTGAAAGCACTGCCCCACTGGGATAGTTGCACTCCACCTTCCTGGAACTTTTGATCCAGTATTTAAGAGGGTCAGAGTCACTTATCACTGCCCTTTTTAACATCAGGGGATGGCAATGTTAGTGACATTAATAAAGTATGTAGCAACTGTAGTCCAATGGGTTGTAGGATAATATTACAAGTCTTTGGATTTTAGAATTTGGGGATTTTGAATGTATCCTCTTTACAGGTTTTCATTCAAATGTGAAGTGTAATGCCTACACACTAAAAATGTGCCGTATAAATTATGTTAAAATTTACGGTAAATATTCGTACTGGAAGGAAAAATCTGTTCTCCAAGAAATTAATGCCTGAAACTTAGTAGAGACTCAATAAATACATCTCAAATGGATGAATGAAGTGTTATTTAAAGGGCATTAAGTTGTGCTAAACCTAATGCTGTGTCCATGCACATTATCCCATCAGTCAGTTATTGCTCTAATTTTATGAACGAGGAAAGAGTGTCATGCCCAAAGACACAGAGCTGATAAATGGTAACACCGGGCCTTGGGGAGACACCGTGTGTGGTTGGAAAGTCAACACAGGGCCAGGGTCCCCGAACCTAGGTTCTCGCTCTGGCCATGCCTCCAATATTCTGTGACCTTGTGTATGGGGTCTTAACTCATCTTGTCCTCAGTTTCCCTAGATGAGGTTCTCTTCCAGTTCTCAAATACTACTATTCCATAAATGCATGCCATCCTGCACCTGCATTCCAGTTAAAGATCCTTTCAGACAAGTGGCTGGATGAAACTCTTCCAGATGCTATGTGAACCCACGCAGTTCTTCTATCGTGCAACACTCTCATGTTAGTCATGCCTTGAGTGCACTACCTCCATTTTCTAATCCATGCAAGTGCTTAATTTGTTGTATGTAATTTGTTCTCTTTCAAGTTAATATCCCTGTATTATAAAAATCAATAAACACACATTGAAAATAATTACAAAGATATAAACCTCTTACTTTGCAAAAATACGTGGTAATGCATGCATTTTTCTACTCAGCAACATTTACTATGTGTTAAAATGATGCTCGGTGCAATCTTAAGCAGAAGAAAATGTTTCCTAGGGAAATTTCAAACATCTACACGAAAAAAGAGAATACACATAATCAACATAACGATCTCAAGAATGGAATCAACAGAAATAAAATCGCCTCCTTTGGTTCTTCGGGGAGAATAGCTAGTTAAAGATAAAAATCAATGCTAGCAAGAGGGGTGGCTTCGCTAGCCAGCATCAACTTACTGCTGTTCAGTGGGCACATTTGTTTATGGCTTCGCTACAAAAGCATTGCAGGATCAATGAAGTTGTTTGCGGGCCCTGGATTTCTGACTCTGTAGAACTCGAGTGCCAACACCATGCAGGCTAGCGAAGTAGGCAGCTGGGCAACACAGACCCACATGGTGGAAGCTTATTTCCTGGGCTCTGACCGCTGAGGCTGAGGAAGCCCTGAAGCCAGACTCCAGTGGATTTGGCATTTTCAAGAGTGTGTTTGATAAGGCACTCATTCAGGTCAATCAAATGTGAGGACTATTGCATCTCAATTCCTTTTCGAAGAGTCAGGAGGCATATTAGCATATTAAGGCCTCTAAGAAGTCCTTTGTAAGGACAGATGCTTACATTGGTTCAGGTCGCAATCTCCAAATTTATTTGCCCATAGGACCCCTGCCACCCTGATACATATTAACACCTCACAGAGCATTCCAGGGAACACACTCTCTGTAGCCACTTCTCAAGCTACCGATTCTCTGACATGAAGACTGAACAAGGGAGGGAAGAGGGACCCGATTCCTGGATAACCTACTGTGGGCCCAGCTTTCCTCTCTGGGCTTTGCCTGCCCAATTTCACTTCATCCTCACAACAATCCTGTGAAATAATATCTTAACCCCACCTGACAAATACGGGAACTGAAAATTATATGTACGATTGACTATGAAGGATGCTCACAAAGAAGTTTTAAAAACCAGATTAAAAAATACATATATATATATATTTTTAAGACAGATAGAGAAATGGGGGAGGGGCAGAGGAACAGAGGGAGAGAGGAGAATCTTTTTGTTTGTTTTTATTTTTTTATTTAAATCCAATTAATTACCATATAGTGCATTATTAGTTTCAGAGGTAGAGGTCAGTGATTCATCAGTCTTACGTAACACCAGTGCTCATTACATCACATGCCCTCCTTGATGCCCATCATCCAGTTACCCCATCCCCCCAACTCCCTGCCCTCTAGCAACCCTCAGTTTGTTTCCTATGATTAACAGTCTCTTATAGTTTGTCTCCCAAGGAGAGAGAATCTTAAACAGGCTCCACACCCAGCATGGAGCCCCACGTGGAGCTCCATCTCACAACCCTGAGATCATGACCTGAGCCGAAATAAGAGTCGGATGCTCAACAGACTGAACCACCTGGGTGCCCCCAAAATATATATTGTTAAATATATGCATATATTCATTATATATAATGTAAAGATTAACTAGCAGCCTATAGGGGTTTTTTTAATTAGAAAAAATCCAGGGGATTTCAAATTTAAGAAAAAAATCAGAATTTTTAGCAATGAGAGGCTACTTCCTCTGGGTAGTGTTCTGTTGATGTAAAGTAGTAGCTGCCCCTTTAGGAAAGGCCCACAGTCTTCACTTCCCCAGATCCCACCGACTGACTTGCCTCATACATGTGAGCTGTCTCGTCCATACAGACATTCAAGTATGTGATGTCTGGTCTAGAATGATATATACCAAAATGCTCTTGAATAAAAAGTACCATAGTTCATCCTAGGTTACAACCAATCAGAACATCTCCTGCCCTCTTAAAACTCATACTCCAGCAGGAAAGACAGACAATTAAACAAGGAATTTCTTAATTATTTGGAAAGTATTAAAAGATAAGAAAACCAAGGGGGACCTTGAGAGCTCAACATAGGAGCACACAGAGGAAGTGATTTTTAAGCAGAGAACTGAAAGATTAATAGGCAGTGTCCAAGAAAACAAATAGGAGATAAAGAGTATTACAGGAAGACCCCATCAGAAGGGACCTACTGAGCAACTTCTAGGAGCTGATAATCATGTGGGGAGATAAGATGACTGGGCCATCAAAAAGACACACAGGATGTTGATAATTGGTATCAGGTTAAAAATTTGAGCTGGGTCCTGAGGCAAGGAGGTGTTCTTTCATAACAAAGTCACTGAGACTGGCAAGAAGAAGGCTGAGAAAAGAATATGATATGGTCATAAGAGCAGCGTGTCCCCAAGTGCACTGCAGACTCCAGTCTCTGTCACAAACAAGATCCCTGTATACAAGCCCCACGTCCCTAGAGATCCCCCAAGCTGAACTTGCCCAGAAGGAATGTGTTAAGTGAGCATATACAGGGGAGGTCAAACCGCTGCGGGAACAGGGAGATCAGGGACGTTAGGTATGTCAGCAAGGGATATATCTGTCCCACCACAGCTCCTGAAAAGTTGAATCCTCAGACTTTTCAGTCTTGCCAGGACTTATCTTCCCAACCAAAAATAAGGTTTGGGCCTTATGACCACTTATAATATTTCAGGAAATATGCCTGGCAATTTAAATTTATATATATATATATATATATATATATATATATACACAGATAATTTTATTTATATATTTGTACATCTATTCAAATGCTTTTATATTTATATGTGTTCTCATTTAATCCAATTTAATTACAAAATAAGTAATTAGTATCCCATTTTATAGAAGATGTAACTGAGGCTCACTGGTTATACATCTTACTGAAGGTTACACAGCAGTAGTAGTAAGTGGAGGGGCCAGGACTGAACTTAGGCATTCCAACCCCAAAGCTTACACTCTAAGTCAGGCTTTTGCAAACTATAGGTTAAGATCCATTACTGGGTCATAACATCTACTTAGGGGCTTGCAAAAAGTGTTTTTAAGTGAAATAAAAAACAGTCATGCTTCCACATAGTAACCCTAAGTATTGTTTCATGAAGTTTTTGTTTCTGGTTGATGTGTCTACTAGGTCCTAGTGTAAAATTATTTCCTACTATATATATCACGGTTGGAAGGAGTTTTGAAGCCATTGTTCTAAGATCTTATGAAGGTATATAAAAAGCAAGTCACAATCTACTTTTACATTTCATAACTGACCCCTTTTGAAAGGATAAAATTACCTGAAATGAGGTCTGCTCTGAAAAATTAGTGGATTTATGATCACTAAGTAGAGGAGGGGTTGGAGATAAAGATTTAGGAATTATATTAGTTGGAATGGTAGGCTATGGTGTGGTAACAAACACCCAGCTTAAAATCACAAAGTTTTACTTTTCAAAATCACGACATGCCCAGATGTTCTGTGTCATACTCACTAGGACCCTTGGCTGAGGAAGGCTGTGCCTCAGAAAGTATTTTCACAATCCCTTTGTCACTGAGGAGGAAATGTGGAGAATAACATAAGCTCTCTTAAGCTTCTACACTGAAGTTACACATGTCACTTCTTGGATTTTATTAGCAAAGCAAGCCCCAGGGTCACACCTAACTTCAAAAAATGCAGCAAGTACATCCTACCATATGTCTGGGAAACAGAAACCCAAAATATTGGACGACCAGCACTGATGATTGCCATAGGAATCATGTCATGTAAACAATAGTTGAAACTATGAAAATAAATGAGATCTTCTACTCCCAAGAAGGAAAAAATTACAAAATATATTTTAATAATATCACCCCTAGACTCTTATTTCTAAAGACCCTACTGGTAGCTTAAGCTCAAGATGTCCTTGATCAAACTCATTATCCTCCCTACAGAGTGAGTGAGTTCCTTTTACTGGGATCTCCATTCTGATTAATATCATCACCATTCACTTAGTTGCCCAAGTGAGTCACCTTGGAGTCATCTTCAACTCCTCCTTTGCCTTCAGTGGCATAGCGAATCAATCACAGCCTTACCTCCAATAAATATCTCACAAATCCACCCACTATTCCCTCTCTCCTGCCTTGATACCAGTCCCCATCATCTCAACTAAGGTTAGCTATCTGAATAAGGCTGTATTTCTTTTATGTAATATCAAATTTAGAAATCTGTCTTTTTAAAACTGACTTGTTCTTATGCCATATAAAGTTTCTATGATTTTTCTTTTTTTTTCTTTTTGGAATTTTGCAAATATTTTTTCTTGAAAATTCCCCCTATTGTGGAAAAATCCAGGTCTGGATATGATTAAAGAAGAAGAAAACATTTAGAGAAAACTTAAGAGAAGAAAAACAGGGAAAGAGGGAATAAGAGTCAGGGATACATATATAGCTACCCTTCCTCAAAAGAAAGTCGCTTTTTAAAGTTCTTCTCCCTGCCTCTAACTTGGAGGGTTTATAGTTTTAGAGAGAGAAGGTGATTCCTTGTGGAGAATCTTCTATCGTGTTCTAGGAGTTGAACTGGTGAGACTGAGTAAAACCTCCAAGGAAGAAAATGGCACAAAAGAACAGAAATAATAAGGAGTAAACTTTGGGATGTGCATATGCTGATGAGTGAGAAATGAAAAGAAAGCAAAGCAGAAAAAGAACAGGAAGAAATGGACAGAAGTGAGGTAGAAATAAGATAATGAAGTGGGCATCAAAAGGATAATCAACTGCTAAATGCACGTGCAGTCCAGGAGCAAGACAATTCCAAGAGCTTTTTGATTTGGCCATTGGTGGTTGTGTCCTTGGAGTCAACAGATGCAGTTGGAGTGTAAAGAGCTAGAATTCAGGCAGTAAGAAATAAGGGGATGGTCCTGTGACGGCAAAGGTAGCACACCCCACCAAAAAGTTTGCTAATGAGGTCAGAAAGAAATTTCCATGAGACAATGAGACAAAAGAAGGATGTTGTCCAAGACAAGGAAGACATGAACATTATGATTTTTTTTTGACCAAGGGAAAGAGAGAAGAGGATGAGCTTGAAAATGGTGGAGAGAAAGGGTACCTAATGGAAAAATATTCATTTCCTGTAGTCTACCCAGCCACAACATAACCCATTAGTAGAATAGCAGCTAAGGAGAAGTAAAATAGTGTTTTTAACATTCCATTTTTTTCTGCCATAGCTGTTTAAATATGCCCGTTACTGTACATAAAATTTTTATATAATAACTTAAAAAAAAAAGACTTATCCACATTGATAAGAAATTTTCTAAGTGACATTTTTGGTAAGGTTTTAAACTCTGTCCCCCTCCTGCCCCCCCAAAATCCCCACTGTTTTATGATATATAGATATGGTTTGAAATAATAATATTATTAGCTAACATTCATTTCACCCTATCTTGCATCAAGACTCTTATTAATTCTCAACACAAACTTACGAAGTGGTTACCATGCCCATTTCCTGAATGAGAAAACTGAGGTCAGAGTTGTTAAGTGACTTGCTAAGGTCATATTTACTCCACTGTCTAAGGTTTTCATCCACTGTGGTATAATGACTAAGTTAGCAATTCATCATCATACAGAAGAGCTAATAAAAACTTGGGAATTTTACTGGTTTCAAAATATTAAAAAATTCAAGAGGAAGGTACAGAGTTTCTTTTCTTAGCCATCGACAAGAATCAAATAGAAGTTACAATATTTGTAGTCATCTTCCCCCAGCAATTGATGAGATTCCCTACGATTTCATCAACACGGTGTGTCATCGAACATATGGAATTTTGCCAGTCTGAAATTAAGAAATGTCATCTCAGAGCAGATTTAATTTGCATTTTTCTGTGCACAAAGTCTAGGATGTTTTTATATGTTGAAGAGCCATTGGGGATTTCACTTTCTGTAATCTACATGTATCCTTTTTTCCATTTTTGACTATATCACTGGCCTGTTTCTTATCCATTTCTAACTCTTATATATTAGAGTGATTAACCCTCTATAAGTTGAAAAATTTTGCAACTTATATTGTCTTTTGACTTTGATTATGGTGTTTTATACATGCAAAAGTTTTTTTTTAATGTAGTTAAATTCATCATGCTTTTCTTTTCGATTTTATGTTATCGTCAAGATTTCCCATTCTAAGGACTTCACGGAATTTCCTTCGCCCTTATACTTTCTTCTAGTACTGTCAAGACTTCCTTTTTTAACTGAAATCTTTGATCCATTTGGAATGTATTCTACCATAATGGTTGAGAAGAACTAACTTTTTTTAAAGATGTCTATACAGTTGAAACACTAATTTTTGAATAGTCTACTTCCACCGTGTACTACATTATCATATATATTGAGGTTTATTTTTGTGGATATCTGACTACTTTGTGATTTTCTGCTTTGTTTCATTAATCTCTTTCTATTCATTTACCTACCACACTGTTCCATCTATTTAAGCTTTAAAATATGTGTTAATATATGGTATCACCTGACTCATTTCCTCCCCCCGCCCCACCACCATTGTTCTTCCTTCTCGGTTTTGTTGGCTGGTCTTAATTTTCAGAGTGAACTTTGAAATTGAACTATCTAGTTTCAAAAACCAAATTCTTATTTTTATTAGAATTAGCTTCGGAAAAAATGACATTCTTTATGATGTTAAGTATTTCTACCAACTTGTTCAAGGTTTTCCAGTAGACTTGTTTCAGTTTCCTGAGGAGTGTTTTAAAGCTTGTTGTTATTTTTATTGTCATTTTAACATTTTAACATAGATTCTTAGGTATTTAATATTATGACTTACTACTATATGGGGTATTTTTTTCCATCCTCTCTTCTGTTCGTATATGAAAGCTATTAATTTCTTTGTACTAATTTTGTTCCCACTAATTACTGAAATCTCTATTTGAAATATTTTTTCAACTAACTCTGTTGGAAATTCCAGGTAAGATTATATATTATCTACAAATAATGTTAGTTTTATTTCCTTCTTTTCATGTACTTGCTTTGGCTAGTACTTCTCAAGTAATGTTAAGTAATATTAGTAATAGCACACATCCTTAACTTTTTCTTATCTTTAAAAGGAATGCCTCTGCTGTTTGCCATTCAACTTGATTCTGGCATTTCCACTGAGCCAAATATATTTTACCATATTAAGGAAATATTAATCTATTCTTATATTATTGAGTAACTGCTTTTTTAGACTGAAATTTGAATCCTTTAACACTGTGGCAGATTTAAAACATAAGCACAAATTCTTTGACAATCCTTCCTCTACCTTCCTCTAGGGAAGTGGGGTCTCTGGCCTCCTGTCTTGAGTCTGGGTGGACCTGTGGCTACTTTAGCCCAATAGACCACAATAGAAGTGATGCTACGTGACTCTGGGACTAGCTCAGCAAGGGCCAGGCAGCTTTCCTCCTTGTTTCTGGAAACACTTACTTTTTGGATTACCAATGTAAGAAGTGTGGTGATCCCAAAGCCACCATGCTGTGAGGAAGCGCAGGCAACATGGAGATATCACACTTTGGGGTGCTGGTCGAGTCCCAGCTGAACCCAGCCTTGGATCATCTCAGCCCATAAGCCAACCATGTGAGTGAAGAATCTCCCAGATGTTTCTAGTCCCCAGCCCATTCAGATGAGGTCCCCAGATATTGTGCAGCAGAGATAAGTCACCTCGGCTGTTTTTCTTACTCACTCTCTTCTTCTTTGTCCTCCTCCTCATTTCTCTCTCCCCTCCATCACCCAGAGATATATTATTATTTTTCTACTTGTTATCTTTGTACTGCTAAATAAGCATTTCACCTTTATTACTTTCTTTCTCAGCTTTAAATAAAATAATTTGTCAGTTATTACCCATAAAGACTCAGCAAAGTTATTCTGCATTTCAGCTCATCTTTCATGTTTTCCATTGACTCCCCACCTCCCTTCTGTGTTCTTCTATTTCTGCTTTGTGGTCTTCATTCATCAGGGTAATTGCTTCATTGAGTCTATTTTTATTTTAATTCATGGAAAATTGTTAGGACAAGATTTTTATCTACTTAGGAGTGTTCTCCATCTGCTGGTTAGTTTTGTTGCTTTTTCCCACGTTTTTTTCATTATACGATCTTTCTATCAATGCCTTTTCCTTTTTAACTTATCGTCAGTGAATGAGTTACAATTTCCCAAATCAGCTATTTTCAAGAGGTTTTTTGCCCTGCGAGGGGCCACGATGGCCTTCCGGACTTCATTATCCTTCTCTGCTGCCCTAGAATTGGGCTGTTCTCTACAAATACAACTTATCTTTGGATTCTTTGTTCAGCCTTTTACTGTATTTCTCAGAGCCAAAGCAGGAGAGGAGCACTCCCGCACCAGCCCTGCTAACCTGAATTCCTCAACCATTTTGTTAACCTTAGCACTTCTTCAAGTGAGCCCTTCCCCTTCAGGAAGAGTATTTTTGCCGGCACTCCCTGCATTCTGCCATCCCTGGGATGTCTCGCCGCCATCTGTGCTGCTTCTTTTTGTTTCCTCCTCTACAGCTACTACACAGTATCAGCTTCTCTTGGCAGCTCTCACAGGTGTTGCAGTCTGTGGTTTATATTTGTCTCCTGATTGAAAACGACAGAGGCTCTTCCTTTTCTGCTTTTTTTTTTCCTTTTGTATGATCCCTAAGACAAGAAGGGGAAAAGTGCTGCCATGCACAGCCGCATGCGCACCAGAGGTCTGACAACATTATTCAGGATATACTCTTGAGAAGCTTTATGCCTCCTATTTTATCATGGTTGACTTTGGTTTTGTTGCTCTGGTTTTAATGAATTTACCCTCGATAAAAGTAGTTCACTTTCTTCTCACTCAGAGTGTGTATAAAACTTGTTTAGTCCATCGGAGGCTTTCTTAGCTGGAGTAAACCATCTCATCTGGGAAAGCATAAAAATAATGTAAAGGGAATGATAAGCCCAGATGCAATAGAATTCTTCCACTCAGTCAATCCTGAAATGGAAGCAGGATTATTGCAAACCAACTTCTGATGCCTTACCAGCTGCTGAATTGGATCCTGCTTTAACTCTGCAAAATGACAGGATGAACTTATTTTCTTTCATGTAATGAAACCAAGATCTTTCATGGTCAGTAAGAGTGTGGAAGCATCTGGATTCATTGACTGCAACAGACCTTAATAGTGTGTAACTCGCTGGGGGAAAATTGTGTGTATCATATTGTCATTTTGCATCTGTTACTCTGATTAGGATCATTGTAATACATTCAAATTCATTAATGGCGGCTACTTTGGATCCCCAAATAATTAATGGAATCATAGGTGTCTCCCTGAGCAACAACCCGATGGCACTGTGTATTAGGCAGTGCTGTGAGCTCTGAATAAACAGCCCTGACACCGCTGCATCTGTTTCTCCAGGCACCTCCTCTTGCACAGGCTTTCTCAGCCAAGCCTGCAAAAATGGGCAGAGCCAAGAGTAGAAACCAAGGGAGAGAGGAAAACAGACCCTGTGCATCCTCATGGTTTTAGACGTAGGCTGCCAGGTCCCAACGCATCCAGTGACTCAGACTCTCTGGGATTCGGCATTTTAATAGCTACCCCAGTGATTCTCATGTGCTCTAAAGACCGAGAAGCTCTAAATAGAGATCTTTTGCCCAGGAAAAAAAAAAAAGTTAGCGAGATGAGGAAAACATGCTGTGACTCTTAGTCCACTGGGCTGCTATCACATTATACGTGATTTTTCCTTACCCCCGCCTCATAGGGTTTCAAGTCTTGAAGGAAAAGAATTTCTCCTACTTCCTACTTAAAAAAAAAATCTCTGCCTCCTCCACCTGATTTTGTCATTTTCTCTCCCCAGTTCAGCCCGTACTCTGAGGATAAATAGTTGGCCACATGCAAAGCCATAATGTTAATATTCTGAGATTTTGTTCTGAGAGTGAATTTAAAGGCATAAAAAAGAAAAGCCAATTTATTAGGCCATGATTAAAAATGCACACACAATTAACTATGGAAGTGCTTTTTCCCAGTATCCCGAGGACAATGATTCTTGGCAGATTTTTCAATTTATCTGCATTTCATCAAAGTAGAAGACTACAAATAAATGGCCCTGGCATATCCTGGGGCTCTGCAGAGGTCATGAAAGATCTCTAATCTACACAAATTGCAAAAGTTAATAAAGATAATGCCCGAGTCGGGAACTGTGGAGTTAATGTGTATTTGTAAATGTCTCAAAGACTAGATGGAAAGAGGAGCAAGAGAGAGAGAAATGAAAGTAGAAAGTGAAGGTGGGGGAGAGGAGGGAAAGAAGGAATCAAGGAATTCTGAAGCAATTTACATGCCCCAAATCACCGTGATCCTGTGGAAGGAAGCCAGCATAGGTTAGCCTTCTTCAAGGTTGCACTTCCAGATGCCCTCCAGAAAGTAGCTAGAGATGAGCCCAGGAGCCCCACTCATGCTTACCACCAGAAAAATCAAACAATTAGCAGCATATCAGAGTAGTCAAAGGGAGCCAGAAAATTCTTGCTGACTCCAGTTGTCCAAGTTACTACTCACACTGCAAAATGTCATGGGCACATGAAGCTAATAAATGGCAGACAAGAGACATCACTTGCAAATGGAAAGGAGTATTGAGAGAAGAACGAATTTTAGCAAAATGTTACTGGTTGGCCACCATTTGTCAGGCCTTCGGTGTCACGCATTAATTTATTTAAATGCCATGCTCACTGTGAACTTTCCAGATTACACTCATTTTACTGATGAGAAAACTAAATATGTAGTAAGGACATTCATCTTGTGAGTGGTGGAACCAGCCATATACAACTAACTCCAGAGTCTATGCTTTTACCCACAATCCTACTACAGAAGAGGCCGGATCCCTTCAGTGGGTTAGGCTTGAAAACTGCCCTTCTGAGAAGATACACAGGAGGAAGAGTCTACGTCTATGGGTTTACACTCAGTGTGGCTAGATGAGAGATGCCGAGACAACTAGGGAAACTAACCTGACTTTGGACATGGGCAGCACAGCTGACTTTCTGGATGAGAACCGAGAACAGAAGTCAAGAATTTCTGGTTCCATCAGATTACGGAACTTCCATGTAGTGGATATCCATTAAATAAATTATTTTATTTTTACTTTACCAATCTGTATTCCCAGTGTTGAACACAATATTGCCTGGCACGTGGTAAATGTCGCATAGATGCATGGTGAATGAGTCAGTAAATACATGAATGAATCAGTGTATGAAGAACTGAACATATCCATACTTGCCCATAGGAAATCACTGCACATAGACCAACACACTAACCCTACCATCATCAGTCCTTTTTGCAGACATTGGTCCCCAAGCTCTACACAAGTAAATTATGGTCATCATGGTAGCTGATTATAGAACAGACTGTGGCAAGAGCAGTAATAAATGAAGCTCAAGCCACTAGCATTCCCAGGCTAATGACACATACCACCAGGGTTTTTGTCCATACACATGCTTTTTTAGCATTTCCTTGCACTGCCCTTTTACACAAGAATCAATCTGGACTTTTAATCACTTGCTCTTTGACCTAAAGCGTATAGATTTACAGCATACGTTTCAGGGCTATGGGCTCTTTATCTTGTATTTTCCCAGTTTAAAAATCAATCTTAACAATCAGAGCTAATTAGAGATCAACGAAACCTTCCAATCTCTATCTAGGACCGATGAAAGTATTTTAAAACCTATACCATTTCCAACTGAGTCGAAGTTCATTTCATGGGTAAGTATAGGAAGAACCCATATTTAGCTAATAGATTCTTTAGTTGTACAGCTGTTAATTAACCGATGCCTTCGTGATGGAAAAAGACAAAGGACAAGAAGTTAGACCTCCTAAGTTTGAAACATGTTTTCACCACTATTAGGTGTGACCTTGAACAAATCACTAAGCCACACTAGAGCTGTTTGCCCCCCTGAGAAATGAAGTGTTGATCTCTCTGCTAGTTCTATAAACACACAGTATTATTTATTATAGTCCATCTGATTCAATAAGTTTGCTTTGTTTCTCAACAAGGTTTTGAGGATGTGAAGTAAACTTTCTTCTTCCATCTCTTCCATTGCTTCCAGAACAGTTAAACACAAAAAGAGGATCAATGGTCAACTGGATTGAAGTAAGTCAAGGCTCTGCATGTTTGCCTAAAAAGAATATGAAAACCTTCCCAAGCTCATGTAAAGAAAGCACTTCAGTAATCAGAACAGTATGCTGCATGGCGGGGGGGGGGGGGGGGGGGGGGGGGGGGGGGGGGGGGGGGGGGGGGGGGGGGGGGGGGGGGGGGGGGGGGGGGGGGGGGGGGGGGGGGGGGGGGGGGGGGGGGGGGGGGGGGGGGGGGGGGGGGGGGGGGTGGGGGGGGTGGATTTTTTTTTTATTCTCACATATGTGTGATCCTGTGTGTGTGTGTGTTTAAAACAATCCATGCTTTTTTCACCCTTGTTTAAAAATTTTAATGGTTTTGTACATATTTCCCCAAGTGAAATTTCCATTGAAAATGGAAAATATTCAATTTCTGTTTGCACTAAGTGGTTTAAAATGCATGACAATTAACAAATGAGTCGCAGGCAGCCTCTTCCTGTAACTAATGCGCTGCAAGCCAGATTCATCAATTATGGCAAGGATGCAATATCCACCTTCCAAAACAGCCAGGTTTCTTAGACTTTGTGCCTTTCTGTTTGTTTGTTTGCCTTCCTATTCTCTTTCTCTGTGCTCTATTCATAAATTGTCTCCAGCAAATTATAGCAAAGGTGTCTCTCTTCTCTATTGCCACTTTGCAATCTATACTTAACTGCAGGGTAACAGCAATGAAAGCCATAACTAACAGCGCCAACCCCAGCCTTCTAAATCTGCAACTACAGCTTGGGAAGAATCTTGTATCAGGGTGTTACATGCTAGATTTAATGTGGATGTTGTAGTCTGAAGCGAAAATTATTTGTACAGCTGGAATATAGCATTTGCATAAGTTACAATTAAAAGGGAAAATATAATTACAAATTTTCAACTTAATTTGAATGGTTTTTAAAATGCTCATTTGGCATAGGCAACAGCTTGCAGGCAAACAGAACGCACTCTCAGAGTTGCGTCCCTTTGTCTGAGTAGCATAGTGAACTCATTCTGAAGGGTTTGCTTTAACACCCTGAATCCCGACATAACCAGCAATGAGAACCTCAGGTACAAGGCACTGTTCTGTTTTCAAAACAGGATTACAACATATGCAGCAATTCACAAATATTTGCATCTTTTAATTATTTCTAAAAACTGAAGTGGCAAGTGGCATTGAACAGGAATGTTCTTTCTCTTGTGGAGTGAATGAGCAGTGGAATTTTAACTAGTTTCATTTCCTTTCAGCTCTCAGATCAGAGATCTGTGGTCACATCTCCTGTACAATGTGTTCCTCATATCACAGTCTCTTTAATGGCTCCAGTTTCTGATTTTTTTCCCCCTCCTTAATTACATGTCTTTTCCTTGTAGCTACTTCATGCTGAAGGCATGTCATTCTTCCCAGACGCAGGCTCGGCTAGGTGTCCGTGCACTGAGTCCGTTTGTTCGTTTGTTTTCAGGGTTTCTTTCTAAGAAGCAAAGGAATCCTTTTATTCTCCTCAAACATGAGAATCAAAATTTTCATAAAATCCTTTGTACAGCATGTGTACTTGAAACCCTGCTTCCCCAAAGTCATGGTAACTGTGATTATTATGTAACATGCATTGTGTCGCATCAATAGTTTTGAAAAGGAGAGAAAGAGGAGAAAATTATTCCATTCAGTCTTTCTCAGAAGAAAAAAATGCATCCAAAAAGACCTATGAACAGGAAAAATTTGCTATTATTATGAATTACACAATTAACTATGCCTTTCTATGTTTTTGATCCTAGTTTTCACAGCAATCTCCAAATAATGAGACACCAGAACATACTTTTGGAAAAAAACAAATTATAAAAACCGATCCTTTGTTCTATTTGCCCTGGAATCTGAAATGGAAATTCTATGGCAAACAGAAAAACATAAAGTAATAATATAATCTTATTGTATCTTTTTCCTGAGAAACTACAAAGGTTCTCCATTGATTGAGAGTATTATTAAGTAGCGTGATTTTTTTTTTTTAATCACAGAAACCCTGTCTATTTATGGGATAACAAATACAGGACGATGAGAGGACCATCACACCACCTTCAGGACAATGAGTTGGTACGTGGAAGGACCAGCTGAAACTAACAAGGAAATTACCTAAATGATGCTCTTGTGCAGTCATCTTCTGTGCCATATACTTGGAATAACTTTATCACTTAAAACTGGGGTACGAATTGAAAAAAATATACATATATATTTTATTTATGTTGAAGTCACATACATTTTATTTATACTGAAAAAAATTCCAGGATTTTCATAAATTTTATATTGGGACCTATCGGTTCCTGGCAACCTCCCAGTCCGCCAGCTTTACCATTTCTTTTCTTGTTGGTGCAGAGTGGGATATTGTCCCAGACCCTAAGTTTATACTCAAAGTCATAAGCCAGAAGCAGACCATTTACTAGAATGAATGGTATTTCCCAAATGGTAGAACATTTACCACTGGAGGGATCATTTTAGTTGCCTCACATCCAAATATTTTCATTGTTATCTATTTATTTTTTAAACTATAACATCACATCAAACGCTTGATTTCACCTATTTTATTGCTTAGAATTATTGCCTTTTAAATTGACTTAAAGAAAAATGTGGAGAAAAAATATCACAGGTGGTATGCAAGCATAGCAAAGTCATGAAAGAGAAATAGAAATGACTTAAGTTTAAGAAACAGTATCCTAGAAAATCACGTCTCCATCAGGGCTGAGTTCTTAATTTTTAAAAAGAAAGGCATTTCTCACAAAAATTTTCAAAGAAAATTAAAACCTCAAGAAAGGACAAACTATTTTAATTTTTACTTTTCTCCTGGATGCATGAAAAACATTTCTCAAAAAGAGGAAAAGCACCACAGCATAGTGATATTCCTTGAATGCGGAGAGCAGATTCGGAGCAGACATTCTCAGGAAGATAGAGGAATTTTTCCAGAAGGTACCTCACAAGAAGCCAAGAAAGGCAAGGATAAAGAAGAGCCTCGGCCAAGTGGTAGACATGGTACAGGTTGTTCCTAGTAGCTCAACAGGTCACATCAGGGCAGGACTGGGCTGATGCTGACCATCAGGTGAGGGCCACCCACAAGGAGATTCTGGATGGGGTCCCAGAGGTAGAAGCAAATGAAGGTGCCCGAACAGGCCAGCCATCCTCCTCTCCCCATGCTCCATGCGCTCCACATCTTGTGCTTCCCCTCCCTGCCCTTCTACCCCGCTCCTGTCCTCTTTTTCCTTTAAGATTTATTTATTTATTTGAGAGGGGGCAGGGAGGGGCAGAGGGGGAGGGAGAGAGCATCCAAGCAGACTCCGCACTGAGCTGGGAGCCCAACGCAGGGCTCGATTTCATAAGCCTGAGATCAGGACCTGAGCTAAAGCCAGGAGTCAGAGGCTCAACCAACTGTGCCACCCAGGCACCCCGCTCCTCCTGTCTTTCACCAACTGAACTGACTACAGCAGCACAGAAAACTATTATTTCATTATTTGCTCTATTTATATAAAGTTTTTTGTTTTTTCTTCCAAGTTTGAAATGCAGATGATTTTAAAGCTTTATATTTCCAGTTCTCCAAAAAGGCAGGATTAGTCTAAGAATAACCCTAAGTTGGTTTTCACTTGTATATGGTTCTAGGATTTTTATTCTGTATGATTCAGTGCCTCTCCCACCCCCAAGATTGAAAATAGAGCAATAATTAGTGCTGGAGCAAAGGGGCCCTTCCCCCCTCTTGGTGGGAAGAGTAATAAAGGTAATATAAGAATAATTAATGGACTGGAAGAAGATAAAGGCCTACGGGAGGGATGCTTCTGAGAACCATTGCATTTTGGTGTTCTTTGCAGTATTTTGAAGAAGTCATGCCATTTCAAATGGTAATCAAGGGAACTCTAGAGTAATTCACTATGAAGAGAAAATAAACCATTCTTAGAATGCTTCTTTAAACCCTTTTCTATGTGAGCTATACCTCCTAGAGCAAATGTTGGCATGAATGGATGGTATAGAGCTGGGATATTCACATCAAATTCCTCAGAGCCCTGCAGTAGCTGGAGGTGGGAGCGGGGGAGAAGCTGTGGGGTAAGGAAAAAGGCATTATGGGACAAGCTCCTGGGACTCCACCATCTCTGCCCCCTCCCCCGCCCCCGACCACAGCAACTCCATCATTCCCTGTTTTCTATATATGGGAATCACTGAAGATTCCGTTTTTTAAATAAAAGGATCCCCCTGTTTTTAAAACTTAGAAAATCAGGGGAATAGAAAAATTCATGTTCCTGGATTGACCCTGGGAAAACAGAATAACTCTAAGGATGGTGAATATTTCTTCAGGCTGATCATTTCTTTTTTGATTCCTCAAAAGGCTCATTAATTTTTATCCTGCTCCTCTGTGACCTTGGAAATCACTTCCCACTCCCCATACCCCCTGCTCCTTGCAAGGTGTAAGGGACACATAGATCAGATTGATTGGGTTACTCTCCCTACAATTTTATGTAAATTTGCCAAAGAACTAAGATCTCTGTTCTGACGAGAGTCAGGCAAGTTTAAATAGTTCTCACAGACAGAGCTGACAAAATTCACAAGTAGTTTGGGTACAAGAGACTCATTAATTTCAAATGGGCGTTTGATTCCCAAAGGGAAGACATATTTCATCAGTTGGAGCATTGTGATGTCACAGAGGAACTTCATTAGTGTGCCAGTTAGAAGGGAGTCACGAGAGTAAGTAAAATGAAATGTAAATAACTGCCTAATTAGGTGTCCATGAAAACTGAAGAGCCTCCAAAGTCGTTAGAGATGACCGTGCGAGGCAGGCAGCTTCTCAGACTGAGAATTAGTGCTTTCATAACCTTCACAGCAAGAAGGTAGCTGGGGGATTCCACATAGGTCCCCAGAAGGCTCGTTAACCTGAATGAAGTGATTCAAGGCAATCGGGTGTGACATCATCCCATGGTTGAGGTCCTCTATAGCAGTAGTTCTAGAACTTCCTGGGGCCATTCTAGTAGAATAGAATACTCAGGGGCACCTGGGGGGTTCAGTCAGTTAAGCACCTGCCTTCAGCTCACGTCATGATCCCAGGGTCCTGGGATTGAGTCCCGCATTGGGCTCCCTGCTCCGCGGGGAGCCTGCTTCTCCCTCTGCCCCTCCTCCCCACTTACGCTCTCTTTTGCACTCTCTATTATAAATAGAGAGTATTTATAAATAAATACTCTCTAAATAATACAAATAAATAAATAAAATCTTTAAAAAAAAAATAAAAAGAATAGAATACTCAGGAATCACCTCCATGCCTGCCAAGGCGGGAGTGGGAGCAGGAATAATGAGGGGAGATTTTATCAAAAGGAATAAGCAAAGTGTAACTGATTTTGATAAAGGGCATTGCAAGTATTTAGTTCACATTAGAACCATGCAGATATAGTCTTGTGCCAATCGATATTACAAAAGTTAACCCACAGACCAAACATACATCAAGCAGACTTTAAACCATAAGTTGAAACCTTCCACTCAACTGGAACATTAGAGAGCTCTTTTCACCTGCACACGGGTGTTAAAGCTGTTGCTATTTTTCCCACCTTTCCACCCGCATCCTTGTCTACAAAATAATGTCCAAAGTTCCTAGCATGCATCGAGGCCCCTTCTAGATCCACCCTACTCTCCTTTCCCTGCCTTACCTCTCACCATGTCTTGGGCTGGGCCCTTATACATCTTGCAGTCTGTGCTTAGTCTAGTTATGCCCTTTTATCCAAAGTTTCTGAATGGCAAAATCATATTCATCTTTCAGAGTCTAGTTCAAATTTCACTTCTTTCCCTGAAGAGTTCATGATTCTTCCTTTGCGTTACAGACACATTTCAAGCATCTACTGTAGCATCTTATTCGACCTGTGGGGAGGATGTGGGGAGAGCAGTTCTCCCTTGTGCCTATGGTCAGATGTATTGGCACAGATCTAGAAATCAATGGTGTGCACCCAGGAATTGTGCACGTGAGGCATCGAGAGGGGTCACTGAGTAGCTAACAAGCCCCGGGATGACAGGGGAAGGGAGGATCAGAGGACAGTGTGGGGTTGGCCTCCTGCATCTGTCCCCAGCCTATCCCCACGGATACATGTCAAGTCATATCGCCTGGCCTTGAGAGTGTGAATTCTAAAGCTCAGTGCCTGCATTCAAATTTCAATTCTGTTACATACTAGTTGCCTTGAGTGAGTCAGTTAACCTCTCTAGCTCTAGTGGAGATGGTAATAATAGCATTCCTGCCTCATGGTTCTGTCATGAGAATTATACAAGTTAATGAATACAAAGCTCCCCAACAGTGCCTGTCATACAATAAGCATCATATAATAAGCATCAGCTATTATATTAGGAAGAGAGATGACAGTTGAGTAAAAAATTGAAAATGCTATAAAGCCTTGGGGCACATGCAGCACTAACTTGGAACCACTAAGTTGAGAGAAAACAAAAGATAGGTGTTCTTCCCACCTCTACCATTGACCAGAAGCAGCACAGCACTTTGAAATGGTGGCATCCAGTGGGACAGGAAGCTGAAGGCTCCAGAGCTTGACAGGGGCAGCGGCAATCAGAGAGATTGATTGTCAGCAGCGACAGCAGCAGTGACCATCAGGAGGCGTGGCCATCTCTGCATGGCCTTTGTGGTACCCAGTTGCGAGGTGGCAAGACATCCAAGGTGTCCAGTGAGTGCAGAGCAATGTAAGTGACAGAGGAGCCTGGTTGAAGTGAAGCCACCCAGGGGACACGGTAACTGTGTCAGCAAAGGCAGTGATGGCAGCATAAGAAGGGTCAGTACTCAGTGGACGCCACAGGGTGAGACACCGGACTTGCCCACATGCCCATGAGAAATATTCCCTGGGTCAACCAGAAATACTTGGGAGGTGGGGTTTTGCCAGGACACAGAGGTCCTCTAGGGGTCTGATGTGCTCAATTCCTCATATTATCATGGGTGTGACTTTATGTTTACAGAAAGGGAATACTGAGACATCATTAAAAGCACAAGCTTTGGTTTCAGACAGGCTTGTACTTCAACTCAAAGTATTTACTAGGCATCTATCCTATGCCTCAGGCTCTGCTCTAGTCGGTGGAAATACCACAGTGAACAAGGCAAATACGATTCCTCCTCACATGGAGCTACCTTATAGAGGGGGCACAGATGGTAAACAAGTAAGAAAACAAATCAATGGGATCTTGCCTGTTTAAGAGCTATGAAGGCGATAAGACAGGTGATATGGTGTACAGATGGGGTAGAGAGCACTACTTAAATATGGCAGCCAAGTTAAAGTCTCTCATTCACAGTGAGGGCTAATAGCCACGGAAGATCTGGGAACAGAGTGTGGGACCCTAAGGTAGGAAGACTTGGCATATTAGAGGAACAAAGGAAGGATAGTAAGTCCAAACAATGGTCAGCAAATGATGGCGCAGGGGCCAAATCCAGCCTGCTACCTGTTTATTAAATAAAGTTTTATTAGAACACAGCCACCTTCATCCGTTCGTCTACAGCAGCTTTCGTGCTATAAAGCAGAGTTCCCACAGAGACTGTATGGCCTGAAAAACCTGTGAGAGTTGCTACCTGGCCCTCTACAGAGAGCGCGCCCACCTCTGGTCTCAAGCCTGGTGAGCAGGCTGGGTGAAAGCAGTAGGAACTGAGTTTAAGGGGTGTTGGCAGGCAGCAAACTGCAGACACTGCAAAGTTGCATTATGTCCCCATGTGATGAAGAGCCCCTGGAAGGGCCCAGGCAAGGAAGACGCGTGATCTGCTTCATGTCCTCCACGTGGGGAGCCAT
Source organism: Zalophus californianus (assembly GCF_009762305.2). NCBI lineage: Eukaryota > Metazoa > Chordata > Mammalia > Carnivora > Otariidae > Zalophus > Zalophus californianus. The sequence goes on along the minus strand of NC_045598.1, from coordinate 80,150,954 downwards.
GTGGAGACGGACAGCGGGGGCCAAGTGGCAGCAGGGACGCCAATTAGACAGATGCTGCTGAGCCCAGTGAGAGACGAAGGTGCCTCGGAGAAGGATTCCATCAGCGCCGATGGGGACAAGTAGTCAAGACGTAATGTCCCAGTTATAACGGGCGTGAGAATCCCGACTCGGCCGGCTAACGGCCAGCAAGTGACTCCGACACTCTCAGCCTCAGTTTCTCTTCAGTAAAACCCTCAGACCGCTATTGTGTGGATTAAATGATAAACGCGCCTGAGGTATCTGTCAAAAAGTAAGTGTTCAGTAGATGTTGGCTGTTGTTGTTCTGCTGTCAAGTCGCTGACGTTGACTGGTGAGGCCCACGGAGAGCTAGGTCCCACCATGGCCCTCGCTGGGCTAGTTTGGGGCTCGCTTCTCTCCCTAACTAGATCCGTGAGTTCCCTGGAGACAAGGAAGCGCTTATTCATCTTTCTATCCCCCCAAACGGTGCCTGGCACATGGTAGATGGTTAATAAATGTTTATTGATTAAACTATCAAGTTGTGGTTTTTTTCCGAGAAAAGGAAAGGTATTATTCATTCTGCCATTTTCACCAGAAGTGTTTTGTTTTTAGGGTTGATAGAGCATATCTTGATGACACAGAACATCCTGCACACAGAGATAGTTGTCTGGATACAGTATCTCTGGACACAGAGATACAGAGGTAGTTTTCTCTAAGGAGAACTAGTACCCAGCATCCTCTCTGGTGCAAAGGGAAACCCAGATACTGCTCCCCAAGAACCCCTAAGCTGACAAAGTATGTCAACGATCGTAATTATATATGAAATCCATACTAAAAAGTCACCATGCACAAGAAATTCAATCATATCAGAACATCTACATATCAAAAAATCTCTGCCACAAAGTGGACCCAACAAAAATCAAAAACCGTTGTTCTAAGTGTCAAGTTGCTTTCCGACTTTTACTCTGAACCAGTTGGACATCCCGATGCCTCGTCCAGCCATATCAAAGGAGCCCCCTTTTTACATGATTACCTTGTTTCTTTTATGGATTCATTTTTCTGCCTATAAAACTAAAAGGATCTCTCCCAAAATTGAAATTTTGGAATTTTTGGTCAACTTTCTTGTTCTTTGACAAACCACTTACAAGAAAGACTGGAAATCTACCCTCCACAAAGGAGTTAAGTTTTCCCGTCATGAAGTGATCAGTGCTGTCTAAACAATTGTTTCAAATGAAATTAAGTATGACATACACATTTTCAGATGAAATATGATATTCATAAAGTAGATACATACTTTGTGACATTTTTATTTTTAAAAAGGGTCAAATACCACAATGGTTGTACAATACATATTTTAAAACCCTGAAAGGGCCAGCCCAAATTAACCGTTACTAGGCATATCACCTGTGTATTCACAGTAGCTATACGTGTCCTTACTACACACTTATTGCTCTATCTAAAAAATTAAGTAGAATTCCTTAAAAATCAAAGTGAAATGGAGAGAATGTCTCAATAAGGATCACCAAATCTGGCAGTGCTATGCAAACTTATTAATTTAGCCAACAAACTCCGAAAGTATAGGAAACTGAAAATAAGAAAAATATTTAAAATAACAGAATATTGAAATGAGAATCCCCAACAATAGTAAAGGAAAAGGTGGAATCCTTGAAACATCAGTGAGTAGCCATGAGGAGGGAGTTGTTGTTTTTTTTTTTAACACGAAGCCTGGCATCTCACAAATAACGTATGTTCCATATTATGTGGCAGTTGCTATAGTAACAACCTTTATTTTCTGAAACAGTACACAGATGTGTACAACATACTAACTTGCTGGTTATAAATTACGGCTTTTCCCATAGTTCAATAACTTAAGAATTCTACGTTTTTGAAATCTCAGAAGTTCTGTTGTTATTAAATTTCTTTTATGAAATAATTTTCCTTGTACTTTCAAAATGAGAGTGTTCCCAAACAGGCCAAAAGAAAGGAGGGATGAGAAAATGGGGTATATCAGAGAGTAGCAGCCGACTGAGGACTGTTTTCTACAAAGCCTGGATGAAACCCAGTAAAATGAGAACATTATTTTAATGAATTAGGCGTCATGTACAATAGTGATGAGAAATCAGTCGCTAGCAAAATGATGTTACAAATAAAGTTATGAATTGATTTTTTATTACAAGGTGCCATATTTACAGTTTTAAAATAAATGAAGATTATTTCTTAGAAATGTTCCGAAGATTAATATAATTTTACAAGCGACAACAGTGTGGGGGAGTGAATTAGGCTGGTTACTTGACTTCAAATGAAGTTTTTTGAATCTTAAGAAGGCCTGAGTCTGGGAAAAAATGTCTATTCCTATATTTAATAACAGATTAGCATCCCTTTGTCAGGCTACAAAACAGAAGACAGAGTTTTATTGATTGGGATATTTTTCTTTTTATATTGTAAACTTAATCAACAAATATTTATCAAGTGCCTTCTATGTGCAGGGAGCTAACTGTCCATGCCTAGATGCATATAGATATGTGTAGAAACATAAATTACAGAAAAACTGAGTTCTGTAAGATGTTTTTTTCCTATTCTGAAAATTTACATATGTTTTCCATGTGCTGGATCTGAATACTTTCTTAATAGACAGTTCACATTGTAGATTTATAAACCTTGTCAAAAAGAGTCGTCTCTGCAGCATTTATCAGGCTAAAGTTTATCACCTGGGAAACACATTTGAAAATAAGGTTATACATTTAGCATTTACAGTTAAAAGTCAACTTTCTAAAATTGTGTGTGTGTATATACACACATATATATTTCATATAATATACATTTATACATATATATACATATATATCTATATTTCTAGATATAAGGAAGGGTGCAAGTATCCTTCCGTAGAAAGTAACAAAGTAACAAAGCACCCCTGATTTAGAAAGTCCAGCAATTACAATGCTAATAGATTTACCTAACAAACACAAAATACTTGGAAATGCTATTTCAAGTGACAATACGGTTACATTCAAATTCAAAATTGTCTTATAGCAGCAATGACAGGATGAGAAACAACTGAATACCGCGCAGACGAGAACAAATCATTCTGAAAAGCTTGCACCATTAAGTGGCTGTTTAAAATTTTTGCTAATGCTTTCCACACACACACTCCTTTCTGTATCATTCTGAGATATATTAAAAACAGGACCATGACTAATCCAATCAAGTCCTTACGTTATCAGAGAGAGAGAGAGAGAGAGAGAGAGAGAGAGAGAAAGATTTAAGTTATCACCTAATGGGGGCTTAGAGGCTAGAACTCGAAACCCAAAAGAAAAAGAGTACTTCACTGTTAGATGCATTTTAAAAGTATTACTTAAATTACATTTAAGTCATCAGATAATTATGAACTTTCTTCTCTTTTATATTTATATGGCATATTTATTGAATTGCACAGTATGCTTTTACAATAAAGTGCTTTTTACGTTGCCGCCTTTGTTCATCCAAAATAAAACTGACAGTTATCCTTTTATAAGCTATTCCGAGAACATTTTCTCTTCTTTGAAGCTGATTGATGCACTACTTTAAATGTTCCTGCAAATATCTTTTCAATTCAAGTTTTTGCATAATGTAATAAGAAGATAAAAGAATTCTATACTTCAGCGAGAGACATTACAAAGCAAGTAGAGACATTATCAAGGGCATTAACATGCTCCTAATAGCAATAAAACCTTTTAACTGTCTGATGTAGAACATGCTCCCACCAAACCACCACATATTATGGTAATTGGCTCCAATTTCTGAATCTTACATTGTAAAGTTACAAAGAGTTAGCTAGAACTGAAAAACAAATCCAGAATGCTCATCTTGTTAGCGTTCCGGCTATAAGATGTTTGCCTGCTACCTTCAACGAGGACTGGTCTGGTCTGTGGAGCTGTGCTTTCCTGTGCTATCATATTTTTGCATCCTGTCTCATTTTTATTCCTCCTGACTCTGATATAAATACACATTTTCCCCCAAATAACCCTTTTCTAACTCCAAAACATCATAGTACCACAAACAGCATTTTTCTCGGAATTTCAGTGTAACAAATGGGTTCTGTGTTCATGCCTGTGTCACATCTCATTCACTTTCTGTATTCTCTCATCACAGGAAGATGCAATCGGGGAAAATATTCCACAAGGACGCTTTGATTTTTCTTTACAACACACTACTAAATTACGTGAGTACCCTCTCCATTGTGGCCGAGAGGAAATATAATTTCCAACTAAAGTTGAGCCCAGATTCTGTTAAATTAAATAGCATAGAAAAAAAAAGTTCTTGGCTTTATTCCTCTTAGATGGGAAGCAGGGCAGTGGAGAATTGACACAAGTCGGTCCTTGGTGATTAACCTGCAGTTTATGGTTGTGTTTCCAGGTGACGTGCCCATCGTGCAGGACGGTTCTTGGAGGCTGTGGAGAGCAGCCTGTCTGCTTTGAGAAGTGCAGATCTATCAGGATCCAGAATCGGGCTCTGAAAAAGCTGTCATTTCATGTCTCTAAAACAGCCTCTGATTTAATGTACAAGATGTCAAGAAGTAAAGGACAATAAAATAAAAGCCAAAAAGGAGAACTATTTCAATTAAGAGGCATTTCTATACCAATTCTTGGAAATCACGTAAAATAAAAACTGTCAGAGTCAATCTGTTTTTAAAAGGTTGATTTTTGTGGTACTTACATAGAAACTGCAAGACAGAAAAAAATACAAATTATTAACAGAGCAATTGAACCTTAAAAAATTCCCCTCTCACTAGATAGATATTTGGTTATTAAATTTCCCTAAGGGACCCAAGGAAAGCATTTGTATAGCAGGTGCTGGGAGTTGGGAGAGAGAAGGAAAGAAATAAACCCTCATACAGAAAAAAAATAACAAATGTAAGCTGCAGTCCTATAAGAAGGAGTTTCAGGCATTTCCAAGAATTGAATATTTTGATTGCCAATAATTAGAAGCCGCATATAAGACTTTAGGAATTTACCTTTTATTGTCATGATTTTCCAATGGTGTTGGAATGTCCTTTTCAGAGAAAGATAAATATTTCTGCAAGGACTGCCCTGTCACCCCAGTAATCAAATATCTTAAAGGTGAATTGAGAAAAAAATATCTTGATGAAATTTGGGGCAACCTTTTAGCCAAGAGTATAATAATAATAATAATAATAATAAAGATAGAAGCATAGCCAAAAAATAAATAAAATTCTACCAAATGTGAGTTCCTACGGAAGACACAAATTTATTATTTTCATTTCTTTTAAAAATATGCTGTTTAAGAAACATGCATTATAACTCCATCCCCCTCCTGTCCTTAGGATTTTTATGTTATCCTTTTTATTCCACATTTTCTATTGAAAGAGAGATTGGGCAGGGAAAGAAGAGGTGAATTCACTTGCTGTCCCCAGTTGATTTGTACATTTCAGGGAGACGCCCCTCTCCACAGTCTATTTCTGGTTCCTTTATTTAAAAAAAAAAAAAAATCAAGTTTCTCTGAAGGGAATACTTTCCAGAAGGAAATTCACTCCCTTCTCATCAAATCAAGAACTTTTCTTAAAGTAACTCTACCACAAGCAATAAGAGGAGCAGGCTAAGTACTGCCTCCAATCACAAGAAGAAAAATAACAAAATCAGCTCACTCATGATTTCCCTAATATACTTAAAAGAGATACAATCCCACTGAAGCCTCTAAAAACAAAAATGAGGAAAGGGCAACTTTATTGATTCCCTGCAAACCAAAGAACGTGTAACTTATTGATAATACTAAACACTATCTAAGCCTTTAGTGATTTCCAACCAAAAGTCTGCCTCTGAATGAAGGTTTAAATCGTCGTATTAATATATTAGGGGGGAAATTATCATGGGAGACACTTGGAAATTAATTAAAAACCCGGCACTCAGTTTGTTTGTGAGAGGAGATAAATATCACACATGGGAAATGATGCCTGACAACCGCCATAGTTTTCAGATCCAAAATTAGACCCTGACAGCTATGTCTTTGTATGACTCTCCTTGGGGTATAATATGCAGAGATATAGAATGAGAAGATTTCTGAGAGAAGTATTTATTACTGACACTTCCGAAACATTCCACGGGTGGCATCAGCAAAAGCAAAAGCACCTTAGACAGAAATGTCAGGTTTTCTTTCAAGATTTTTTTTCTATTCTTCTTCCCCCCTTCCCATCCCTCCCTCCCCATCCACCACCAACCCCCTTCTTCTCCAAAATATTATATATTTTTTAGAAGTTCAACAGCAGCCCCTGGTGGAACTCAGCAGTTGTTTCAGCCTGAGCACAGTTGTTCAAGAAACTCCATCCCTCCTGTCAATAAAAAGAAAAGTCTGTCCATGTGTAGATCACCACATCTGAATGCTGTTACTACAGGTCAGAGATCAGAATGCAACGCCAAACGTACAAAAGCTGCGCTTTGTGATGGTAATTTTGGCCAATTTCAGTAGCTGGAGTTTTGGAGAAAAAAAAATACATATATATATGTATGTAACAAACAATAAACATCTGTCTCAAATGTCACATTCATTTTATGCATAAAGACCAATAATGAACCGCTCGTGAATAACGCTTACCAGGGTGCGTGGAAATGAAGAGATCCCTCACGCATGAGCCAGTGGTCACCATTTTGTTTGGCTCACGTTGTGACAGAATCAGCTTCGTCACTTAGCAAAATGAGCTATACAAAATGACAATTCTATGCAAAGAAGGGAGTTCTCTGGGTCACAGCTCAGAAAGCACCACAGAATGCCACTATCTAGCCCCAACAAAACGGCAAGCTAGACTTGACAAGAAAACCTACCAAAATGCTCTTCAGAGAGACCATGACTATTCCTTTTCCTGCTTAGTTGGCAGCAACAGATTATCATTTGAGGACAAGGAGGGAATGTGTTGCTCTTTGCATTAGGCACCGTAAGTCTGTGCCCTTCATAAAGGTGCCTGGTGGAGGCGCTCCAATCCAGCTTCCCTTCCTATGGGGCCATCTGTCTAGAGGGCAGTCACCTTTGTCTTAGCACAAAGTCATGGTTCTGTTGCTAAACCTGTGCCTTTGGGGCTGCATCACTGCAGAGGAGTTGCTTTTTCCTCATTCACACAAGGGTGTCATATAGGCTAGAGGTAGCCTTGGTGCTAGACAAGGAAAGAGAGAATTATATACTGAAGAAGCTTGCTTCCCTGATCCTCAAGTGTGCCAGGGTTGGGGGACAAGGTAGGCATTCACCCTCCATGAAGCTCATGCTAAGACAAAGGAACAACTGGCAATTTACTCAAAATACCCAAGGCTTACTTGAGTAAATTTACCTACCATCTTTCACTTGTGTGTTTTGACTTTCCTCCTCTTTAAATGATGCAGTTTATTAAAAGGAAAAGAAAATAGAATTTTAAAGCTCTAAGTAGCTTTATGATAAGTACTAGAATAGCATTTATATGAAAAAGTTGGGTTTTTTTAATTTTGCAAGTATTACACTATACATTAGCCCTTCCCTTGCCCCTGAATTCCCTTACATCTCTTGACTAATCTCATGGGAAACCCAATCAGTGAGCTGATGTGTTGAGATCAGAGATAATCCCATGACAGGCTGCTTACTGAGAAGTTCATGGGCACTGTATTTGACACAGGGGAATAAGAGGTATAAAAAGAAATAATACTGGTCTCCAGTGAGTTACAATCTAATGGAGGAACTATATCTATCTGGATAATTTTAACATAACGTGGTAGTGGCAAGCAGAGTCCTAACAGACACAATGGGGCCCTTAGCCGGCCTTCTGTAGGGATAACACTTGCACAAAGTCGTAAAGAAACGAAAAAGGAGCTATAGAAAAGAAAGGTAAAGGGCAAGATAGGGGGAGAATCCCTAGGACCCAAGGGTGAGGGTGTAACACTATGTGGTATATCTGAAGAACTTTGGGCAGTTTGATCCTGCCAGAGCATAAAGGACAAGATGGCACATGTGAGTAGAGGCTGTCGAGGTGGGTCGGGCCAGTCATGGAGAGCCCACCTGCCCTCTGAAGGAGATTGGGATTGTCCTTTAGGCCATGGGGAGCAATGAAAATACTTCTGTTAAGGAGTGGCACAGATGGGGATGGACTGAGACTGAAGGTCAGAAGACTGGTCAGGGTTTTTTGTGATTGTCCAAGAGAAAGAGGATAAAGGCCTGAATCCTGGGGGTGGTAGTGGGGTTGCAGAAGAAATGGTAGGTTTCAGAAATATTCAGAGATGAAAACCAAGAGCAGTTGGTGACTTAGTGGATATGGGCACTGAGGGGGCAGTCTTGGATAATTCCCAGGGTTCGGGTGTAGGAGACAACATAGATTGTGATGCCATCAACTGACTTAGAGACCAAAGGGCCCAGAATAGGTGTGAGGGGAGAAGAAGACACTCTAAAGTAGTGCTTCTCAAAGTATGCCCTTGAGTGCCCTCCCCTGGCCTCCGGACAGCTCCCTGGAATCCTGGTTATTAACACCGCCCACAAATGTCATGGCCAGAGAGGGCCTCACAGAGGAAGTCCAACCACTTTCAAACTGTGTGCTGAGGGGGTCCAGGGGGTGGCAGAGCAGGCAGGGCTACAGTCTGCCTTCCTTGATTCAACCCAAGGGGTCTACTTTTCCTATTGTGTATATTACAATTCTTCAGAAACTTTAGTTTGAAAAAGGAAAACCACAGTTTAGAAGCCACTTCCTCTTAGAGAGAGGAAACTGAGGCTCACAGAAGTTAAAATATCTTGCCCACAGACACAAGTCTGTAGCAGAGGCTGCGCTAGATCTACAGCACCTAGTTCAGCCGCCTCAATCTCTCTGTGCTATGGTTTCCTGCATGAAGTAATTGTTTACTTTTGCTGTGCTTTATAAAGTTGCCAGAGACCCCCTCACCTCTACCATGCTCTTAGCAATTTCCTCTGTTTTAGTCTTTCAATAAATGTTTATTGAGCATCTTCTGCATGCCAAGACCTCTTTTACTGAGAGCGCCTGAGCATTTCGGTTTGGATCCCCAGTTGTAGTCTGTGATTCTCTGGTAGAGCTCTGAAGTCCAGCTAGTATTCCACCATGACTGGATGCAGTATGACCCAAGAAGTAGATAAGTATACTGGGGATTATTTTAGCCCCAAGTAAACAGTATTTTGAGTTTCCTAATTCACTGGAGGATATAGCTAACTTATGTTTTTTAATCTAGTTTTTGAAAATACATTTTTTAAAAAATCCATGAAGCTCCTAATGTACAATAAGGTGCTATTCGTAATTTTTTAAGGAATGACTTTTCAGATGTTACATACATGTTACTGTGTTCCATACTGGAAATAATGGCCCAAAACTCAATAAGCTTAACTTTATGAAACTTAGAACTGATACCTGAAGTAATTGCAGAACACATTGCTTTCAAAAAGTGAGAATTCAGACTGATAAACTTGATAACCCTTCTTCTGCATCATATAACTCAACAGCTGTTTGTCCCAATAGGGTAATTCCTAAAACAAGGAAAAGCAAATCCCTGTTCAACCTAGAGAAATAAATAGAGAGACAAATGTAAACTGAGGGGCTTTTGATCTCTCTCTCAAAGACCATTCCATCTTGAGAATCTTGTCGCAAGACTTCTAGAAGGGAAGTGTGGGCTGCCGCTCTGTCAGGTGTATGAGTCAGGGTGGGGAACAAGAAGCAGGTAGGGGAAGCCCTCCTGCTTGGCGACTGCCAGAGCTGGGATCCACACAGGTCTTTCCAGGAATATTATATAATATCTTAACTACAGAAAGAAATCCATTGCTCTGTCTCTCCTCTTGGGAATTCCAATCTTCATCTTATTAAATTCCTTAAAATAAGGGACCAGGGAATCAGTCTTTCTTCAACTGCCCCTTTATACATCACCACCTCACCCCAATCAATCTCTCATTTTCTTTCTGTGCTCTTTCCATTTGCAGCTAAGTCTTAAAATCAGAAAATCTGTGTACACCAACATATATACAACCCAATTAGTTCAAAAAGGGCATTAAGAGTACACCTATCTTAATGAGCACTGAGAAATATATAGAATTATCAACTCATTATATTGTACACCTGAAACTAATATAACACTATGTTAATGATACTTGAATAAAAATAAAAAATAAATAAAAACAAAGAGCACTTGAGGACTTTGGGTTTACAGGCAATTCTAATAAAGGAAAGATAGAATAAAACTGCAAGGTTAGGTACAAAACTGGTTAATGTCCTCAGGGTAATTAATTAAATCTTTGAGATTATTTTTTCCATCAGACAGAAATTTACAAGTTAATGGTATAACCTCACAGTTTCTGGGCTCTAATCAAATAGTAAATGGCAAAGACAAGCATAAGTATATTCTCCTAGAGATTTTATAATTTGGGGATGAGCCAATAAAATATAAATAAAAAATAAATAAAACTGTGGGGAGGTGAGTTGCAAGTAAGAGAGAAGGGGAAAGAAAGAAAAAATCCAAGATAAAACCTCAAAAACATGTCAAGTCTCACCTGTTACAACCCCATTTCCTTAGAGATGAAAAATCCAAGTCAAGTGACTCGTCTAAGATTATCACACCCCATTATTCTCACATAGGAGTATGGTTGAGGGTAGGGGGCAAATAAGCAAACAAAAAAGTTTTAAAAATCGAACAAAAGCTTAATGGCTCCACAGGTCCCCACTTATACTAGCCTCCTTTATACTGTAAAGTGTGCTAGTGAATGGGCACACTGAATCTTGAGGGAACAAGCATTTATTTTATTACTTGTCCCCATTGCCTCTCACACTGTCCTCCTCATTTGTACAAGTAAATCCAGAGTTAACGTTCTTTTGAGATGATCATGGTTTGGTATTTTGGTTTAGTATCCTAAAAAAATCTTCCTTCATAGCAATTTCTTTCATCCCCTCAACAAAAGTTAATTGGAAGCTTACTATGCACCAGCCTCAGAGAGTACTGAGAAAGAGAGTGAGTTCTTCTGCTCTCTTGTTTATCTGCTTACAACTTTGTCACTGTGTGTCAGGATGCAGGAACCATATGTCTTTCCCAAATCCAATAAATTTATTTATCTATCAGCTTTTTTTATACCAAAGGTTTAAAATGGTTTAAAAATCCCTTGAAGCTCATCTTCTGTGTGGTAAATAACAATATCGGTATATTACCCCTATGTTCCTCCTTTGCGTATTCCAGCATCCTCCTTTCTATGAATTCCTCTGAAATTCTGCCCTCTAGACTGGCCTTGTCTGAATGCAATGACACTGAGTTCCAAATTAATGAAATTCCACATACCACATGAAGCCTCACTGGGAGCATTTAACAAAATGAAGTGCCTTGGTGAGCTCTTCAAATTCCTCAGAGTCCAATGACTGAAGATGTCCCAGAATGGAGAACTGAATGTGGCTTAAAGACACAAGGTAAATGGGGCACAGAATTTCCTGTCAGGTCCTTAGAAGCATCTGATGAGATGCTATTAAAAGGTCCAAAACCTTTAACATGACTATGAAAATGAACATAGCCTCACATACCCAGGATCGAAAGAAATTATGTTGGACCTAAAATACAGTTGGTCACCTTGTTGTTGAATTAAAAAATGGCAAATGTGACTCGGCTCTGGAAGGCACTGTTCCTAAAAGTTAAGAACATGGCTCATCTAAGTAATCAATAAATATTAGCTATTATTACTATTTCCTTTCTGAGCATTTCAACTTACTGCTTATTACTGTGATTAAAAATATTACACAATGCCTCCAATAAGTCTGTGAAAATTTGCTTTAATTATAATGTTAGATATAATTTTCTTTTTGGAAATAATAATGTACCATATGTAAAAAAAAAATTAATCTTATGTTTGCCTCCCTTCCTTTCCAGCCCTTTCATTAAATTTAGTTATGATAGGTTCAAAAGCCAGAGCAAACATTCTGTTAGTTAGCAACATTCCACTCACACCAGGAAGGTCCAACTGGCACGAGAGATCAACTACAAGTAAAACACACTAAAGATTGCCTGAAACACGTTCTGACACGATCCTTCTCTTTCAAAACAATCAGGCTGCTCTAGAATACCTAAGTGAGAAGTATTTTTCCAAGCAACAGAAATCAGTAGATTTAATCACATATTTATTGAATGTAAATTTTGCACAAAATATTGTGCAAGTTGCTCTGAGAAAAGTTACGATACATGTCCCTGTCCTCAAGGAGCTTGCTGTCAGGAAGCCCATATCCTCAGAAACTTTTAGTTCCACACTTCTCCCAGCCTATTCTGAATAAAGATGAAGAAAACCAAATTTTTTTTGAAACTATAAGAAACCTTTGATTCAATCACTATGTCTCATACCATAGCTTAAAGACTATATTTTCCTTTGTGTATTTAATATTTGAGAATAAGGAATTAAAAAATTATTGGGGAAAGTAGGTCTGTAATTGACCTCCTAGGGAAACGACGTGAAATCCCTTCAAAATTCCCACCAGGAGCGGAAAAGAAGTGGATTCAGATACAGCATTCTGAAACCTTCCCAAGCTTTCTCCACTGGAATTCTAATTAGTAAGACCCCTTTAAGCAATTTTAAAGCTGCTTAACTTAAATACAGGAAGTGTTTCCTTGGGTTCTATAATACTTTGGCAGAGCTGATCCCATTTCCTGAGATTAAATAGAAGAAAATTCTTTCCTCAGGAGACTAAACTGCACACAATAAGATCATTCACTAGAATGTTCATATAAATTCAAAATATACCATGGGAAGAGTAAATGTCTTCTTCCTAAAAGGTAACACCCTAGAAATGCTAAGTGGAGCCACAACTAGTTTTACTCTTGAGTTTTGGCCTTTGTGGGTAAAAGTTCTCTGAGAAGAATTACTGAGGTACTAACTCATTTTGACAATGAAACCAAGTAACTAACTAAAACAAAACTAAAGATAACTAAAACAAAAAAGAAGTTAATCCTTTTTCATAAATAAAAAACATCTGTCGGTATTTTGCTTCTTCAGAGTTTTGCTTCCATTCATAAGTATAAAGCTGTACCCTTTTGTAATCTAATTCTTACTCTTTGTACCACTTAACGCTTAGCAGTAGGAAAATTTCAGAAGCTTAATACCAAGTTACTCAAAGGGCTGGTTGGTAAGGGGAGTGGAAAAGGATATGCTTCTACAAGTTTTTTATTGTCCAAGAAAACAAAGGGGAACGCTTTTCAATCTCTTGCCATCCTTCTGTAAATGTACAGCACCTCACTAAATTTGATAGCTAAACAGTGTTCTGACAGTGTTGTTGAGACTTGTATGTCAGATTTAGAATTGTTATTGTGGAGACTCACTTTGATGGTGAGATTTTAGAAGCTTATTTTCCTCCTAAACAAATGTATTATAGAGTGATGGATAACAGAGATTCAAAGGATTACAATGAGAGATCAAGGAGTTCACCTGTAATATCTATCGCATTGACAGCCGACTTTATTGAAGTTTCACAATATTAACTGCCTCTCTGTGGACTGGCTGAGCCAGCTAGGTGATTATCAATTTATCACCAGTCAAAACACAGATTGCTTCATGTACAGTGTCTGTGGCATAATCAGGTACCTTGAATCCGATCAAACTAGAATGATCCTACTAGGATGATTCTTATAAAAGTGAAGAAGAAACATTAGTTGGGAAATTCTCTAATGAAATTATGTCTAATTCATGGTTGATAGAACACCTTTCCTGGAACCTACATCAAGAATGCACTGCTCCAAAAGGAAGTAAAACAAAGCCCAGGAGATAGAATGGGGAGAAGGTTAGAAACTATTTACTCCTTCTTCCTGAGGCTTGCTTTCTCTAACCACTCCTCACTCCCACTTCAGAGACAGCAAGTAGGAAATTGACCAGTCTTTAAAATAACCTCCACAGTGCAAGACTTGCACCTTGAAACTCCACTTAACATTATGGGAACTAACTGAATTACATGTAGGAAATTATCTGGTTAACAATGGGCCAACACTGAGATGCTTACATTATATCTTTGACACTATAATCAATCTAGCAAAAGCTTTTAAGTGTTTTACATTTCCATCCTATTTCCTGTTCCTATCCTCCAAAAAGGTCTAATCTTTCTCCACGTATTGAGTTCCATCAGTAGCCGTTCAAATTAATATCTGTTAAATGCAGGAATGGAAGGAGAAGATTTTGGTCTTGGATGTTTGTTTGATCAGGGCAAGACTTACTAGCTACACTAACAAACACTTACTAACCACTTACTGTGGTACTAATCTAAGTACTTTTCATATATGAACTCATTTAATTTTCTTAACCACGCTGTGAGGAAAGTACTATTATTTTCCCTGTACTATCAATGAAAAAAGTGATGAATAGAAATATTATGTACTTGTCCAAGATTACGCAGCCTACAGGTTGAACCAAGCAGATGAATCTACAACCTTACAAATTCTGAGACCCAATTATTTCCAGTCATAGACTGATTGGATTGAGTTGCTCTGCTCTTATTCCAGCTGCCTACCATTATATAAAGTGAACCCTCTCTAGAGAAAAATAGCACCATCCAGAGCCTTTATAATTTTGCATGCAAAGTTTCTGGCACTCAACAAAATATTAGCTGACATACCAAGAAATCAGAAAAAAGAAAAAGGAAGACAATAGAAATAGGGTCACAGATAATTCAGATATCAAAGTTATCAAACATGGATAAATATATTTTAAACATAGATGACAAGATAGCTTCACTAGAAAAAATGGAATCCATTAAAAAATAATCAAGTGGAAATTCTAGAACTGAAAGATACAATAATTAAAATTAAGAAGTCAAGAACCGAATTCCGGCTGGTCGTTCCCCGGGAGGTCTTGGGTGGGCTCTGTGCGGGCCTGGGTGAAGATGGCTTGTGCTGCCGCTCGGTCCCCGCCCCCCCCCCCCACCCCGGCCGATCAGGACAGGTTCATTTGTATCTATCCTGCTTATTTAAATAACAAGAAGACCATCGCAGAGGGGAGGCGAATCCCCATAAGTAAAGCTGTTGAAAATCCTACAGCTACTGAGATTCAAGATGTGTGCTCAGCAGTTGGACTTAATGTATTCCTTGAGAAAAATAAAATGTACTCTAGAGAGTGGAATCGTGATGTTCAGTACAGGGGCAGAGTCCGGTTCCAGCTCAAACAGGAAGATGGCAGCCTCTGTCTCGTACAGTTCCCATCACGTAAGTCAGTAATGTTGTATGTAGCAGAAATGATACCCAAACTAAAACCAAGGACACAAAAAACAGGAGGTGGTGACCAAAGTCTTCAGCAAGGAGAGGGAAGTAAAAAAGGGAAAGGAAAGAAGAAGAAGTGACCAGATGTGAGAGTCAATCAAGTCTGGTACTACTGTGATAGACAGTGAATGAAGGCTTCTAATTTATATCTCAGAGAAACGGAAGCTTATTATTTGCATCATTTAACCGAACTATGGACATCTCTGCCTCCCAGCTTCAGCATCAGAGTTGACAGTGAAGTAAATATACATCAGAAGTTTGCATCTAGCTTTTATGTAGTATAAAAGAAAATTTTTTTGCCTTTCAACATGGAGTTTTTGTGGGAGAAAGAAGCATATTTTTTAAATGGACAGTGGACTCTACCATAAGTTACTTGAAATCCTCTATCTGTCCTGTGTGTAAACATGTTTCAGATAAATGAGTTTAATTAAAGATTTGAAATACACATTTTCTTCAGCATTTAAGTTAATGAAATAAAATTTGACTTTTGTGGCTTTTGCTCCTTTGCTTATGAACTAATTAATGCTGGCAGAGGAGATAATTTAAGTGAATAAAATGGGTAGTGGAAGCTTAGTGTGAGCTTAAAACTAGAAGAAAATAGTTAAATCCTCTTGGACATCTATAGATCATATTATTTTAATCAATTATTGTAACTGTTCAATTACTAGTTTTTTGATGTATGGAAAGTCCTGGATGTTAAGCTTTAGATTTGCTTATTTTGTAGGCTTAAGAGCATTATTTTAATTGGAGTTCTAAAATTACCCATGCTTGGGGCACCTGAGTGGCTCAGTCGGTTGAGCGTCTGCCTTCGGCTCGGGTCATGATCCCAGGGTCCTGGGATCGGGCCCCGCGTCGGGCTCCCTGCTCAGCGGGAAGCCTGCTTCTCCCTCTCTCTCTGCCTGCCGCTCTACTTGTGCTCTCTCTGTCAAATAAATAAATAAAAGCTTAAAAAATAATAAATAAATAAATAAATAAATAATAAAATTAAGAAGTCAACAGAAGGGTTTAATAGCAGATTAAACACAGGTAAAAAGAGGATTAGTATTGTAAGATAGCTCAGTAGAAAACATTTAGCCCAAAAGACAACAACAACAACAAAAATAGAATGGAAATATAAAAAACAGTGCAAGAGACACATGAGTGATGGCAAAAGTATAATATAAGTGTAACTGGATATCCAGAAGTACGTTCAAGAGGGAATGGGGGCCAAAGCAACATTTGAAGATACAATGTCTGAGAATTTTCTAAAACAGACAAAAGATATCAATTTCAAGCAGGATAAATAAGCTACTAGTCACATCACAATAAAACTGCCAAATGGCAAAGACAAAAACTAAGCCATAAGAACAGCCAGATGAAAAAGCATATTACCTTCAAAGGAGCTACAACAATGACAACTAAGTTCTGAACAGAAACCTTGGAAGCCAGAAGAAAATAGAATGCATCTTAAGTGCTGAAAGAAATTTTGACAACTTAGTAGTCTATACACAGTAAAAACATCCTTCAGATACAAAGGCATCAAAAAAAAAAAAAAAGAGCATTTGTTGTCAGCAGACCCATACTAAAAGAAATACTGAAGGGGTGCTCTTTTTCGTGGCGCCTCGGAGGCAGTAGGCTGCTTCAGGATGAAGCTGAACATCTCTTTCCCAGCTACTGGCTGCCAGAAACTCATTGAAGTGGACGATGAACGCAAACTTCGTACCTTTTATGAGAAGCGTATGGCCACAGAAGTTGCTGCTGATGCTCTGGGTGAAGAATGGAAGGGTTATGTGGTCCAAATCAGTGGTGGCAATGACAAACAAGGCTTCCCCATGAAGCAAGGTGTCTTGACCCATGGTCGTGTCTGCCTGCTGCTGAGTAAGGGGCATTCCTGCTATAGACCCAGGCGGACTGGAGAGAGAAAGCGCAAATCTGTTCGGGGTTGCATTGTGGATGCCAATCTCAGTGTTCTCAACTTGGTCATTGTAAGAAAGGGGGAGAAGGATATTCCTGGACTCACTGATACTACTGTGCCTCGTCACCTGGGGCCCAAAAGAGCCAGCAGAATCCGCAAACTTTTCAATCTCTCTAAAGAAGATGATGTCCACCAGTATGTTGTGAGAAAGGCCCTAAACAAAGAAGGGAAGAAACCTAGAACCAAAGCACCTAAGATTCAGCGTCTTGTTACTCCACGAGTCCTCCAGCACAAACGGCAGCGTATTGTTTTGAAGAAGCAGCGCCCTAAGAAAAATAAGTAAGAGGCTGCAGAATATGCTAAACTTTTGGCCAAGAGAATGAAGGAGGCCAAAGAAAAACGCCAGGAACAGATTGCCAAGAGACAGAGGCTGTCCTCTCTGAGATCTTCTACCTCTAAGTCTGAGTCCAGTCAAAAATGAGATTTTCTATGAGTGACAAATAAATACGATCAGATCAGACATCAAAAAAAAAAAAAAAAACAAAAGAAAGAAAGAAATACTGAAGGGGTTTTTAGACAAGAGGAACATGATCCCAGATGGAAAGACAGAAATTCAGGAAGGAATGAAGAGCAATAGAAAGGTATGTATGAGTATAAATATAAATGACTATTGACTACAAAGCAATAATATATATGAAGTTTAAGATGCATGATTAAAATGCATGAGGAGCAATAATTCTCATAGCCAAAGGGGATAAATGGAATTAATATGTTATTAAATCCTAGCATTATCTGAGAAGTGGTAATTTGTATTAGACTCTATTCATTAAAGATGCATGCTGTTATATCCAGTAAATATAATCCCAAATATATCCTTACATTACTTACATTAAATGTAAATGGACTAAATACTTCAACTGAAAGATAAAGTTTGTTCAACTAAATGAAAAAATAAAAATTCAACTGTACATTGCTAAATAAGCACATCTGAAATTACAGAGAAAGAGTGGAGAGATATATAAACACTATCATTAAACATAAAAAGGGACATTTCATAATGGTATTTAAAAGTTAATCTGCCAGATGTGGAGATGAAAAAACGATAAAACTAAACCATAATTTAGGGATGCTTATAATTATGATAAGACTCTTTTTAACAGCAAGAGCAATTAACAAAAAATCCAAGATAGGGATGCCTGGGTGGTTCAGTCAGTTAAGTGCTGACTCTTGGTTTCAGCTCAGGTCATGATCTCATGGGTTGTGAGATGGAGCCCCAAGTCTGGCTTGGCACTCAGTGGGGAGTCTGCTTGAAGCTTCTCTCCCTCTGCCCCTCCCTACTCGCTACTCACATGCTCTCTCTCGCTCGCTCGCTCGCTCTCATTCTCCTTCAAATGAATAAATCTTTAGGAAAAAAATCCAGGATCGTGGTGTGAGAGAGAACTAGGCGGGAACATAAACAAGAACAGGGCTATCTTTAAGCTGTGTTGTGGATTCACAGACTCTTATTTTTCTATTATTCTTTAAACTATATATATGTGATACATTACCTCTCTTTTGTGTGTATGATTTATTTGACAATAAAATAACTTTTTAAATAGTAAAAAAAAAAGTTACTCTAGAAAGATATGACAATTTTAAACTCAGTCTCTCAAAAAAGTAAAGCAAAAATTAACAGAACTAAATATAGAAAGAGATTAAGTCCACAATTATAGTAGGAGACTTCAATAAACTTTGAAAAATTACTCACTGAACAATCAGGCTAAATAATATATTTTTTATTAATATATAATATATTATTTGTTTCAGGGGGAGAGGTCTGTGATTCATCAGTCTTAACAATTCACAGCACTCACCATAGCAAATACCCAATGTCCATCACCCAGCCACCCCATCCCTCCAACCCCCCTCCACTACAGCAACCCTCAGTTTGTTTCCTGAGATTAAGAGTCTCTTATGGTTTATCTCCCTCTCTGGTTTTGTCTTGTTTCATTTTTCTCTCCCTTCCCCTATGATCCTCTGTTCTGTTTCTCAAATTCCATATATCAGTGAGATTATATAATTGTCTTTCTCTGACTGACTTATTTTGCTTAGCATAATGCCCTCTAGCTCCATTCACGTCTTTGCAAATGGCAAGATTTCATTTTTTGATGGCTGCATAATATTCCATTTTAAACATATATATATATATATATATATATATGTATATATATATAATATCTTCTTCTTTATCTATTCATCTGTTGATGGACATCTTGGCTATTTCCACAGTTTGGCTATTGTGGACATTGCTGCTATAAACATTGGGGTGCACGTGCCCCTTCGGATCACTACATTTGTATCTTTGGGGTAAATACCCAGTAGTGCAATTGCTGGGTCATAGCGTAGCTCTATTTTCAACTTTTTGAGGAACCTCCATACTGTTTTCCAGAGTGGCTGCACCAGCTTGCATTCCCACCAACAGTGTAGGAGGGTTCCCCTTTCTCCACATCCTCGCCAACATCTGTCATTTCCTGACTTGTTAATGGGCTAAATAATATATTGATAAACTTGATTTAATTGACAGATATAAAATTCTCCATCTAATAAGGAAACGTGAGACATTTACCAAAACTGACCATATTCTGGGCCATAAACTGAGTTCCTAAGTCCCCCAACATTTCAAAATATTGAAACCATTAATGTATTCTTGGAACCAGTGGAATTAAGCAAGAAATCAGTAACCAGATACAAACTAGAACATCCACCAAATATTTGGAAATTGGTCAAAGAAGAAGTCAGAATAGAAATTAGAAAATATTTTGAACTAAATGATAATGAAAACATGACATCAAAACTTGTGAACACAGGTTAAGCTGTGCTTAGTGGGAAAAAAATCAGCGACAATGGTTATTCAAGGAGGGATGATGGCTGAGAAGCAGCATAGCAGGGGCTGGTAATGTTCTATGTCTTGCTGGAAGAGGTGATTACATGAGTATTGACCCTTTGAGAAAAATTCACCATGCTCTACACTCACGATTTGGGCATGTTTCTGTATGCATGATTATACTGCAAGGAAAAATTTACTTTAAAAAAAATCAGAAATTATTCCTCACTCTTCTTTTTTCTCACACCTCACATCCAGATCATCAACATTTCCTGTCAGCTTCAATTCAAAATTTATCCAGAATCTGGTCATTTCTCACTACTGTCAGCTGCTAATCTTATATAAACCAACATCATCTCTTTCTTGATTCATTTCCCTTTCATATCTGGCCTTCCTTCTTCTACCCTTGCTCCCTATAGCTGATTGTCAACACAGTCATTAGGGTAAGCTGTTAAAGCTGAATCACATTACGTCACCACTCTCCCCAAAACTGTTCAGTTGGCGTCTCATTTTACTCACAATAAAAGCCAAATAATGGTCATGACTACATCTCTACATCATCTGGACTGCCATCCAGTCACCTACGTCATCTCCTACCCACCATGTCTTGACCACTCTACTCTAGTCTTACTGCCTCCTTGCTTTTTGCAAACATGACAGGCACATTCCTGCCCCGTGACATTTGTACTCATTCTTCCACGTGCCTGGATGTTTCTTCCACCTAGATTCACATGGCTCATTCCCTCCCTTCTTCAGATCTCTGCATAAATATCACCTTCATCCCTGACCATTATCATTGCAATTTCTTCCACAACTTCCAATCCCTTTTCAGTTCAATTCACCAGATATTTATCCAGTGCCAATGTGAGCCAGGTACTTAGGTGCTTAGGACAAATAAGTAAACAAAACAAAGATTCTTGCCTTCATGGGCCCTAGATTCTAAAAGGAAGAGATAAACAATAAGCACAGACACCTTAATTATACAGTGTGTTGGAGATGGATAAATGCTTTGGAAATAAAACAGGGGCAGGTCAAGGAGCATTTGTCAGACTGTTCAGAGGGCATGTGAAAGGAGTTTAAATTATATTATAAATAGGGTTTTGGAAGCAAGCTTTATTGAGAGGAATGACATCTGAACAAAACTTGGAAGGTAGAAAGGAATTAGTGACTTAGATATAGGGAGAAGAATGTTCATAACAGGGAGAACAAGTGCAAAAGCCAGAGGTGGGAGTGTGCCTGGTATGTTGGAGGGACAGTAAAAAGGCACAGCAGCTAGAGTGATGGATAGGGTGAGCAACTAACTGTCCAAGTTCGCCAGGGACTCAGGGTTTTCCTGGGATGTGTGACTTTCAGGGCATCCAGGGCAAACTGAGATGGTTGGTCAGTCACCCTAGTGAGAAAGAGTTGCAGGAGTTGAGATCAAAGAGATAATGGGGCTGAATCATGAAGATCCTTGAAGACCTGGTTTTTAAAATGAGGAAAGTAGGGAGCCATTGGAATGTTTTGAAGAAAGGAATGACATAATCTGAGTTAGATTTAAAAAAAAATCTCTTTCTATTGCTGTGTTGAAAATGGGGCATACAGAGACAAGGGCAGAAGAAGTGACACCATCCCAGATGCTACTGCAGTAATCCAGGTGAGAGTTGATGGTGGCTTGGACCAATGACTTCTTAGTAGAGATGGTAACAAGTGGTCAGATTCTGGAAGGGAGAACAAATAAGATTTCCTAACAGACTGGATGAGGACTATAACAGAAAGAGGAAGGATGACTTTCCAGGGGTTTGATCTAAACAGCTATAAGAATGGAGTTGCCATCAGCTGAAATGAGGAAGAATGAACATACAGCAAGTTTGACAAGAAGAAAAATCAGCCCTATGTTAGACATGTTATATCCCCTTTTCTGCTTCATTTTCCTCCATAGCTCTTACTAACACTGACATGCTATGTATTTTATTTATTTATTATTTATATTCACCCACTAGAATATAACCTCCAAGAAGGCAAACCCTCTGTTTGTTTTGTTCCCTGCTCTATCACCAGCTTCTAAAAGAAATTCATCCACTATGTAAGGATTTATGGAGTGTCTCCTAGATGACTGGTACTGTGCTAGGCTCCAGGAATACAGTAAAACATGACATGTTCTTAGGATTGCCAGGTAAAAGACAGGATGGCCAGTTACATTAGAATGGCATATAAATAATGAATAATTCTTAGTATATGTATGTCCCATATTCAAATACATATGCCCCATATGCAAATATTCAATTATGGGACATAATTATACTAAAAAAATATTCGTTGTTTATCTGAAAATCAAATTTAACTGGGCATCTTGTATTTTCACTTGCTAAACCTCAAAACCATCATGCTTTCTGCATGTAAGGAGCCTGAATGATAATGGGATATACAGAAAAATAAGCAGTCTGTCATATAATAACTCTAGGAATACAAGTTACCAGGGGAGCTTGCAGGAAGAGTATCCACACATAGACTGTGGGGGAGCATTGGAGGAGCTTCCTGAAAGAAATGATATCATAATATGGTAACTGAGAGTAGAGTTATCTAGTTGAAAAGGAGAAAAACATTCCAGGGTGATGGAACAGCATGGGCCAAACTTGGAGGGCAGAGAGACGGTGGGATAGTTGCATAGTTGACCTGGTGTCTCAGATGCACCCCAGAGAACACAATTGTGTAAGATGGGAATTAAAAGAGTTAGTATCACCAAATAGCACACTTGCCTGAGCAATTACTCTATCAGAGACCTGGGCAAAGGCCAGTCAGTAAACATGGGCACCTGTAGCCAGCAGCAAGAGCAGTGAGGGTGACCATCTTCCCGCCCACTAGGCAGTTGTGGAAGCAACAAGAGGGTTCTGAGAGTCACTGCCCACCAGCTGCATTTCACTGGGCTTGACTGTCATGACCAAAGACAAAATGGAGAACAATTCTCTTCCAGTCCATCCTTGAGATAGTGACTGTGTTCCCAGTTCCCCCACAGGTAGAAACAGACAGACAGAACAAAACCTACTTTTATACAAAACAGATAAACACTCCTGAAAAGTTGGGGGAGGGAAGAAATCCTGTAGGAAAGACTGGAATTTCTGTTAGCAAAATGGCTAGAAGTTGGTGCCCTTCGCAACCTCTTTTGAATCCACAGTCTGGTGACATTTGAATTCCACAAGAGTATGCATTCTCAGCAGGGGTGATCCAACTCCCAGAGAGGGGAAATTGGTTCTTGGATATTATATTGGTTTGTTTCCCTGCAGAAGGTTAGAGTACATCAACTGATCTATAGTCTATCTGTGGTCCTAAAATTACACCAGGTTTTGGTGGAGGAGAGAATGAGGAGAGTTTTTTTTAAATGTCTAAAAAGGCTACTTAAGGATAGCAAGAATGAAAAATAAATTTGATAAACACGGAACTAGAGCAAAGCTCTACTTAAAGGATGGAGACCAGGTGGGTGTGAAAGCTGTGTTCTTCTGGAAGAAGGGTAGGGGGCAGAGATAGAAAGGAGCAGGAAAGGAAAGCATTCTGGGTGGTACAAACAGCATATGCACAGACTTTCAGAAAAAGTAGAAGGTAAACAACATAAAATGCAGGAGCATGGTCGAGTAAGATAAGGTCCAGGAAGGCTTTATTGGATTTAGCAATTAGGAGGTCACTGATCATTTAACCTCTTTGTGCTTCAGTTTCAATACTTGTTAAATTAAATTGAAAAATAATCTCCAAGGCAACTACAGTTCTAAAGACTCTCTCAGTCGGGCTGGGTCTCTTTATACACAGAGACACACACAAAAACACATCCACACACTTATACACACTCCCAGCACACATGCTAATCTCTTTCCTTAATCTAACTTTATCTCTCTGCGGCTATATTTGCCTTTGGAGAATTCCAGTTCTCTTTTTGTTTAATGATAACAATACTTTTTAAAAATCAGTTATGAGAGTCTACCGTTCCCCGATAAGCGGAGCTGCTGGACAATAAACTGGTTAATATTAGTTCCTAAAAAACATTCCTAATGCCTTGTAAATACCTTTTATAATGCAATAAACTCTTCAGAATGTGACCAGATTTTTCTTTCACTTTAAAAAATGATCTTAAAGCCCAGATTCACTCAAATGGGGCAAAAAAAAAAAATCTATTTCCTCCTAAACTATCACAATTCATTAAATATTTTCTAAGTGTCTACTATGTGCCAAACAGTATAATATGTGGTTGGGAAATTAACAGCAAATAAAATAAACAGTCTGTAGCTTCCAGGAGCTCAGAAGGAGGAAAGTAGGGGAATAAATGAGAAGTTGGTAATGTTAACACCACATAGTCAACTGCTATCATCTGGCCACATGGGTATCACATCTGAGCCTTGGCCCTGCTCCTGAAAATAGAGCTCTGAGGAAGAAGTGAAGTATCAATTTACCAAAGACAAAGATGGTGGCATGGACAACAGCCACTCTAGAAAGGGGAGTTCTTAACCATTTGGGGGCCAAAGACCCCTTCTCAGAATCATGTATTTAAATGCCTAAAACAAGAATACAAATGCAACCAATCATATTGAAATATGGTTATCATCTTAAAAATTTGTGATATGTGTATTTCTTTACTAACACATTAAATAACCAGACCCAGCAGCTGTCCTAATAACAACTATAATTTTGAAGCAGTGATAAGCACAAATGGCATGTTGAGCTACTCGTAACCCCATAATATGTTATAAAAATATCTGTGATTTTTATTGACGACAAAGTCACAGATACTATTAATAATTCTGTGGCCTGTTGCCTACATTTATAATTGAACAGAATGTGAATTTTCAGTTAAAGCCTGATGAAAGTAAAGAATTATTTTACTATCTAAATCCACAGGCCCCCCTGAATTTCATCCAGAGAACCCTTGGTCTCTGCAGACCCCTGTTCTAGGACATTAAACTCAATCAGGATTTTCTCCTTCAATAACATAGCTCCATAGTCACTTCTAGAGCTGTAGTTCCCTCATTGGGATTTCCTAAAGATGTAGCTTGTCCATTATTTGGGGCACACTGCCATCCCATGGCTCCTCCTGAGGAGTTTAGCGTTAATAACATCCACAACAAAGCAGCCTTTTAGGGCATTAGACCAAACCTGCAAATTAATGCACTGGCTCATCACAATTCATTAATCAAACTCAGACTGGATTTAACAACAGATTATTAAAGATTCAAAATTATACCCACAGAAGAAAAAAAAAAAAAACAGGCAGCTCCCAGAGGGTCAAATATAATGTGAATGGTTTTGCATAAAACCATAAACCTGCTATTAAATTAAAAACAGGAAAAATTATGTCCACTGCTTATCTCCAGTCACTTTTTTTTTTAAAGGAATGTTATGCTAATTTATTTCTTTGCTGTTCCTGGTTACACAGTAAAAGACTAAAAGGTTACAATGCAGTGGTTCTTTTGATGTTTGGTTGAGCAACTTACACTAACATGTACTGACTGAGGTAAAGAAATTAATGAAATTACTCCCATAATTCATAACTAATGGAACGCTGTCACTGTTTTCAACCGACAGTTCACACAAATCCTCCGCAGACAGCGAGACACCTCATGGAGACCATAGGGCTCACTCCTTCTGCTCAACAAAGCAGAACTCGGCTGCCTTGTCCTACAATTTCACTGATCTCTCACCTCCGTGTGTTTGCTCTTGATGAGCAGGTCTGTATTCTCTGGGAACAAAAGCAGGAAGGGGAAACAATGATTGGAATTTTTCTTTCTCTTCAGAGAATTTAGGGAGACCGGCTGGGGATTCCCAAAGATGTATAAACATTCAGAATGCTGTAACTGGGCAGATCACAGAACTACAACCGGCTGTGCAATGAATTTTGTTAAAGGTTAATATTTTAGAGCAGCAATCATAGATAAAGAGCATAATCCTAATAAGAAGTATAAAAAAAACTAATTTAAAGAACTGTATGATTTTGTGACATCTTTGCTCTTTCCCCGTTAGGACTGAATCATTAGTTCTTTCTGTTTTTGCAGAAAGAGAAGCAAAAATTACTAGCACACATGCTGATTAAGGTAGGTAAGTGACATTTCTAGAAATACAAAATGTTTTATTCAATGTAGGTACCTGTTTGATATTATAGAGTGTTTTGGTCTTAGTACTGTCTAGTTTAAACTCTAAACTCCTAAAGGGAAGGGTCTATGTCTTTGTTATATACGTAAAAATAATTAATAACTTCTCTTTGAAGATAAACTCCTATCTATACACTGATCATATCAAGTTGGTATAAAATGACACAATGAGCAAGGCAAAATATGCCAGTGATCATATAATACAAGCATAATACAAATTATGTTTAGATATAGCAGAAAAAAGTCCAAAATAGTCAACATATTCAAAACACTTTATAAAAACCATCTTTTATTAAAAAATGACTTGGGTTTGGATTTTGCTCATATTATTGTACTTACATCATGTAGAGTAAATACATAGTCAGATTCTGTCATCCCGTTCTCTCAAACCCTGGCACACTTTCCTGCCCGCTTGGGATCACAGTCCATGTCAACACAGCATAGCAAACAGCTTCCATCAATTGCTCAGTGACTTCTTAAAATGAAATGTATTCACTCTACTCAGGCACAGTATCTGCCACATGGTACGTACTCTGTATTTACTGAAATGAAAAAATAAAACTCCCTCTCCTCTTTCCAAATGAAAACGTCCTGTTAGGATTGTCTTTCCAAAATCAATCTAACCACTGCTAATTCCCACAAAGTGTTATCATAGAGATTAACTGCAAATAAGTGGCTCATAAACATATCTTGGATTTTTGCAGTGAGCCTCCAATCTCCTGCAGATGCTTATTACCTTCTCATATGGAAAAATAGAAGTAACCAGAAAAGGAAGTTATATTTATTTGAAAACACAATTGTAAAACCCGTATCACAGAAACAAGGGCCATTATAAGCCACCAAGATTAACAAAAATGAGGCAGACTTTAACTTTTGAACAGGAACACTTTGGGCACAAGGGTACGACTGCGATCCCTTATCTCTCTAAGTAATAAGTGGGTAAATCCTGACAATAGTTACTGAGGATAAAGCCCTTGCTTTGAACCAGGCATCGGCCACGTGGGTGATGAGAAACAACAATACTACCATGTGGAAATTAACATCACTACCTTACTGAGCAGGAAATTCAGTGAGCTTCCACAGCTCACCTGAGCTCACGCTAGGAGCTGCAGAACCATTGTGAAAAGTCACATCTCCTAAGGCGGCTGGGTGGCGCAGTCTACTAAGCGTCAGACTCTTGGTTTGGGCTCACGTCATGATCTCAGGGTCCTGGGATTGAGCCCCGCGGCGGCTCCGTACTCAGTACAGAGTCTGCTTGGGATTCTCTCTCCCTCTCCCTCTGCCCCTTCTGCTCATGCTCTCACTCTTTCTCACTCTAAAATAAATATTTTAAAAAATAAAGTGAAAGCCATATCTCCTGCCTCCAGAGCCCTGTGACATGACTACTCTCTATTCTGCTGCTCTTCTCTCAGACCCTTTCCCATGTGTGCCCTCCATTAGAGCTACTTCCAACCTAAAAACAGTCACAGAAGGAAAGATCTGGGCTCCATACATACCTTTGTGCTAATAATACTTAGACAGCCCACATAATATTAAGTGGCAGAATAGCAAAGTGCTAAACAGTTAGGCTATGGCATCAGGTTGCCTAGATTAGCTTCCCAGTCCTCTGACTTCCTTACACGGACAATGTCCTCTTCTTTGCGCCTCACTTTTCTCATAAGTAAAATGGGAGTGGTAACAGTACTAACCTCAGGAAATTTTAGTGATAAGTAAATAGGTTAGTAAATGTGAAATGCGTGGTTTCTGACATAGAAAGTGCTGAACAGTGTTGGATGCTATTTCCGGCTCTTAGAGCTACAACGGATGGAGATTTGGTCAGTTATAGTTCAGGATCTTCATTGACCAGCTTCTAATCACCAGGTTTTGCTGAGCATCTAATACAGTGCAACCTCAACAACAAAATAGCCTGAAAGTAGTTTTAATCTAAGACCTTAGGTTGTAGATTCTTTGCCATCACAGACAATTTGGCACTTCCTCCCTAAGTCCCAGTGGTAAAACTCAGCACTCCACCCCCCACGGGAACACTTAATCCATCCTGAACACTGAGCGGCCTGGAGAAGTTGATCTGCGTCCACTATTCATTTTTATTTTTAAATTATTTCGTGTTTCCCTCAATCAATCATTTTATCTTTCTGGGCTTTAATTTTTCAACTCTTGAATACCGAGGGGTAGAGATGGGCAGTTGGTGGTACAAACAGGGCAAGAAGGAATCTTCACCAGAGATGTTATCTCTGAAACCACTAGAGCTTTCAAGTTAATATAGTCTTTTAAAGGGGAAGAAAGAGGGAGCTAAAACTGAACGGAGTGTGTACATTCCAACATACAAATGTAGAAATTCAGGCCCAAGATCACCCAGCCAATAATTACAATTTTGAGATTTGAACTCACAACCTACTGTCGTCAGGTGCCTACTATTTTCACTTCAGCCTGCCCTTCTGATGAAAGGAAGAATTGGAATATCCTCTTTCATTACTATTATTCCTTAGCTATAGCTAATTAAAACACATTATAGCTATGAGACTCTTATAGCTAATTGTATAATGATGATGATGATGATGATATATTGACAGCATAGAAATCTCTAAATCATGAGAACAGTGAAATATCACCTTCCATGCTGGCTCCAACATACCATAAAACTAGGAATCTAAATATTTTATAATTATTGTTAGAACTGATGCAGTGCTGAGTTAAAGATCATGAGTCACATAATGTTCACACCTATATAACCTGAATTAGTCCTTTGACAGAAGACATCCACTGAATGAATGTTCAATAAACACTTGTGTTCCCTGCCAAGGGGAAACTTTTTTTAAAAATTACTACAAGCTCAAGCCAATGACCTCTGTAGATCCTGGTGGCAGAGAGTCTAGATCCTTTCCTCTTGGTTGGAGAAAGCACAGGGAGTCGGGTAGTTTACAGGAGAGGATAATAAGAAGGAAGAATACACAGTAATCTAAGGTAAACTGAGTTCGGTGTAAATCCTTCTCTGAGGCACACATCCCTTCACCCCTTCATCCCCTGAAGTTATCCCCAGGTAAAAGTGTCTAAGTGACAGAGACTCTCACCACAAGTCAAAACTCCATCTGACCATGGGTGAACCAGGCTGCTGAGCCTTATCCTAACTATATTTTTATAAAATCATTCTCTTTGGATCAATAAAATGCAAATGCTAAAATTATCTTGTTAGCCATTAAAATAAAAGCAACCTTGAGAATAAGGTTGTCATTCTTAATTTTTTAATTCCTTTAACTGACTAACATTGATACGAATACTGTAAACACTGAGCCAACTAAAGAAAGATTCTACCCATACCCCCAATTACAGAACACTTAATTTATATATGATGCAGCTTACAACTATTTAGCAGTATGGTTGGGGTAAGTCTCTTTGGCCTACTTTTTAAATGATTAAATACTCTCCATCCAAGTAAATAGACATCTTCAGAGCTGCATTTCGCACGATAAAACATTCTTTAAACACATAGCCTTCACTTAAGATTTAAGAGGGAAAAAAAAATCTTAGTGACAGTACATTCATTATGTCTTTATTAAGACTGGACTTTTCTATACGGCTATGCGCAGCTGAAAATAAGGCTCAGTTTAATAACAAAGCAAGCTTTCCTAGTACTACAAAAATTATAAAATTTTAACGTTTAATGCATTCCCTAATTATAGAAAACTCTGCAAAGAATAACATCCTTGAAATTTACTATGCAAATGCTCTTAATTTATGACAAATTGCTCTTTAAAACACAAGTATTAAATCTCTATTAGATTGTTGAGGTAACGTACTAATATGCATCACTAAGATCTTAAATTTCTAAGTGGCAATGCTGTTTGTTAGATGCAAACAAGGATTACCTTAATTAAAATATACTATCCCCAGCCTTTCAGCAGATTTAGCTCAGTCTTTATATAGGACAGGTTCATTATCTACCTCAAGTTAATAAAAGTATGACCCACTGTGGTTATTTCCTTTAAAATTTAATTTTAATTACTATTTTGTTAATGGACATAAAGCACTACAGAATTGTGAAGATGATCCAAAAGCAATTTTGAAAATTTAATTAAAATACCTCTTGAAAGCTTCAAAAGGAATTTAACACTTACGTGGCTTAATAACTGATGGCCTTACAAATACAGCTTAGATACCAACTCTATAAAAAAAAATCACTGAATGAAACATGCTTTAGAACTCTAGCACTTCCTTAGTCTATATCTTGCACTAATGGTGCAGCTAAATAGGTATAAACATAAAACTTTTCCTTCAAAATTTTAACATTAGACAAAGGTTCTTAACAAAGAAATGAAATGGGTAATCATTACATACCGCCTTCACAATACATAAACCTTAAATGCATTCAGAGTTTTTGCATAAAACCATCGGGGCTAAATCCAGATAATTGCAGATGTGTTCAGTTTGTCTTCTGATCCTTCAGGACCTGAATATAAAATTAAAAGGCTGGTAAGATGTTGTATAAAATTCAGTACCAGAGTTTTATTAGGCAGCTTCCTCTCCAATCTAAATTTCAAAGGTTTACACATATATTATTGATCTTATCTGTGAAAATATTGGTTCAGTAAATAACCTTTAAACATAACACAATCCATAGATTTTATTGAGATTCACTACTCATGAAAAAGATAAGAATATGAGAAGCACGGTATAACAAAGAGCGTGCTCAGGGGAAGAAACACAGTCTTTGTGATATTCAAAATATATTTAGCAACTCTTATATTACAAACCTCCCAATGTTATGGTTCATAATGCAATGTGCATTTTTGTACCAGACCACTTGACTACTTCCAGTAAGTAAAATCCCTGCATTCATTAGCAATAATGAATTTTTCTTCTTATAGATCTATTTAATGAAAAAGGCATTTTTCCAGACACCACCCCATGCCCCTCCCTCCAAAAAACTGGTGTGACATTTCACTTAACATAAAGTCAGGATCTATTCTTTTAAACATGGGAATTCCAACTTCAGAAATCAAAGAAATTTTACTAAAAATGAAAAACATATGACTAAAATAATGACATAACAATTAAGTAGAGGTAACACTGATTTCTGTAAATCTATATTAACCTTGAAATGTGATTTAAATTCACACTCACAGAAATGGCCTAATTGAACTAACTAAAGAAATTTTATAAAAATAGGAGTCCATCTTTTGGTATTTTTTTTTTATTTACCACACAGGAAATTACCAATTTATGAGTGAGTTATTTTCTAAGAGTTTACTTACATGTCAGTTTTTTAAAACTTAAGATGAATATTACCCTAGAAGCAATAAATAAGGATCAGGTTCATCCTAAAAAAAAAAAAAAAAAAAAAAATCTATAAAAGCCTTAATTTAGCTTTATAGTATAGCTGAAAGACTTGCAATGAAATATAGCAGAAAGCAAAACTGTTTCAATACTAGTAATTAAAGCAAATGGAAAGTTAAATTGAATAAAAGTTTATTATTCTTAAATGCTCTGGGAATAATAGACTTAATTGGAAGAGAAAGCAAATGTAGATGAGACACTTGTGAGAATTCTGAAGGGGACTTCTGAGTCTTTTCAAGGTCTTTGGAGGTTGTTGTCACCAATTCTGTATCAGGTCTTAATTTCATGTGAAAACATAACATTTATTAATTATGCAGTGGAGGTGAGTTTAAAAAATGAGTGCTTTTTTCTCTTCTCCTTTCACGTATTCTCTAATATTCACTTAATTTTTATCAACAACGATAACAGTAATTTTTAACTGATAATTGCAATGGGAAAAGAGGGATGGTAGAGATTTTCCTGGAGACAACACACATTCACACACGCACATACACGCACGCTTGCCGGAAGAAAGGGAAAGGAGGCAGGAAGGAACAATGGAAAGGTATTGGAAAGAAGGGAGACAGGGTTAATAAGGAAGCCTGTAGATGAAAGAAAAGGGTAACTTGAGGTCTGTTGGTAGGAATGTTTTATTCATTTCGTTGCTTGGTTGTGTGAGTGTGTGTGCATAAAACAGAGAGAAAGAGATGGGGAGAAACTAGCTCGATTTCCTGACACCCATCCTTCCATTTAAGTTAGTGTTTTAATCTCAGCTGTTTCTTTTGAGAGTAAAATGTACCAAAGTGGTGGATGATTCATATGACCCCTAAATTCAAAATACAGTGGCTTATGTTTCTATACTAATAAGCATTGAAAAGAGACATAATCAAGAAGCCTTGGAGGGCGCCTGGGTGGCTCAGTTGGTTAAGCGACTGCCTTCGGCTCAGGTCATGATCCTGGAGTCCCGGGATTGAGTCCCGCATCGGGCTCCCTGCTTGGTGGGGAGTCTGCTTCTCCCTCTGACCCTCTTCCCTCTCATGCTCTCTATCTCTCATTCTCTCTCTCTCTCAAATAAATAAATAAAATCTTTTATAAAAAAAAAAGAAGAAGCCTTGGAATAATTCAGTTTTTGCATAAAACCACAGTGGTTTAGCTATATTATTACAAAATATTTTGTTTGTATTTTGGTCCTCCAGGACCTATGGAAATTACCAAGCTTGATAATGTACTACATAAAATTCGGTATTGGAGCTATATTAGGCAAAGACCAAAAAAAAACAAAAAAAACAACCCCCCCCAAAAAAAACAAAAAAAAAAACAACTTAGAGCTTTTAATATACTCATGTGCATCAGGACTCTCTAAGAATATGTAGTGCTTCCCACACCAGTCTAAACTTTTCTCAAGGGGTATCTGTCAGCGTTTGCATTCTGTGAAGCACACTCCGGGGGAAGCAGAGTTAGAGTCAGTAATAAGACAAAGATTCCCACTGACATCCCTGTTGTCCAAGAGTGTTCTGGAGGATCTAGCCAGTGCAGTGAAATGAGGTAAAGAAATGTGGCATACATCAGAAAGGGAGAGATAGCATTATCATTCCTTGTAAATGATATTAGAAAATCTGAGAGAATCAATTAACATCTATTAAAACTAACAGAGTTTAGAGGAATAACAAAATATGAAAGAAATAATTTTCACTTATACTAACAATCAGTTGGAAAATATAATAGGAACAAATACTCCACTCATAATAGGAATTTAAAACAGAGAAAGAGAGATCACCCAAAAGAAAAATGGGCAAAGAATATTAACAAGCAATTAAGAGAAATATGCAAATAGTCAATTAACATATGAACAGATGTTCAAATGCAATAATAATCAAAAAAATATAAATTAAAACAAGATACCATTTTCCCCTTATGAGAACTGAAATGATTAAAAACGTGTGCAATATCCTATGTTGACATGAAATGTGGAAGGAAAAGATACCCTTCTGCAAGTGGTATTACTCAGAGTCCAGACAGGAAATTAAGAACACACCCAAATTGGGTAATTTGAAGAGCATTTAATAAAAGGGTTATCCATAAGGGTGTCAAGCTGGGTGGAGGGAACCCACAAGGAAGAGGGCAATCTCCAGGGCTAGAAGCAGAAAAACAAAGTGGAGCAGAGAGAACTGTAACCTTAGGTCTGGGAAGGCAGCCAGCCCTCCGTAATACCACAGGAAGAGCCAAGGAGAAGCGGAACCTCTTAATTCTCCTTCCTTTTCATCTCCTGCCGGTGCCCCCCATCCTGGACAAACCAGCCCAACCAGAAGCCTGAAGGTAAGGGACCTATACTCCCAGCTCAGCCTCTCAGAGCACAAAACAGGGTAGAAAGGGTAGTTGCACCCCTCGGGGGTGCAACATAAGATATCTAGCATGTAAGTGTTAGGGCAAGTATAAATTAGTAAAGCCAAATTGAATGATAATTAGGCAACATATACCATAAATTTAAATATTTACATATAGCATAATATTTGTTTAGTCATTAAAAAAAGAAGAAACGGTGAGAAAAATGTCAAACCATTAGCAGAGGTTGTCTCCAAGGAAGGTTGGGAAGGAAGCTCAAGATTGTAGGGTCAGCCAGATCTGGGTTTGCATCCTGACTCTAGCTGCTCAATCAGTATTTTTTTGACTGCAAAAAAAGAAGACAGGAAATCAAATTGAGTTGAGGAATACAGTTTTGATCAAGGTTCATATCACCAAACCATGGAGAAGCTGGGGGATAGGTCTGCCTTCAGAAATACCTGGATCCAGAGACTCAAACCTCATCAGTTTCTTCTCTCTCTTCCCTCCATCCACTCTTGCTCTCCTCCCAGAGGCTACCAGCTCTGCTTCCTCTGGTTGGCTTCATTCTCTCAGGCTAGCTGTTACTGTAAGTTCAATCCATGGCCAAACACAATGATAAAAATACTTTCTTCAAGCTACAAGGACAGAGAGAAAAGAGTTTCCCTGGTGCTTCAGTTGAAATTCTTCCAGAAAATGCCACAGCCTGGACAAGCCTGGATCACATGGCCAACCATGACAGAAACGTACAGTAAGCCACAGGACCAAAGGCATGATGATCGGCCCTTTCTGGTACAAATGCCTGACTCTGTGGCCAAAGGACACGAGAATTTTGATTAGCCTCCACTCTACCACAACCACATGTTTGGGATAGAAGAAACACAATCTCCCCCAAAGAAAAATTTTCTTCTGGACAATAAAAAGGCAAATAAATATTATATAAATGATAACTTTGGACAAATTACTTAATACCTCTGACTCCCAGTTTCCTCATATATGAAATAAAAGAGGTGATGGTGCCTATATTGGAGGATTACTGTGGAATTAACCCTATGTGTTGATCTTATTCTCTTACTATTCTATCTCTGTATTTTCCGTATTACTCTATTTTTTATTTTTTTTAAGATTTTATTTATTTATTTGACAGAGAGATAGCACAAGTAGGCAGAGTGGCAGGCAGAGGGAGAGGAAGAAGCAGGCTCCCTGCTGAGCAGGGAGCCAGATGTGGGGCTCGATCCCACGACCCCAGGATCATGACCTGAGCCGAAGGCAGCCGCTTAACCAACTGAGCCACCCAGGCACCCCTATTTTTTTTTTTTAAATAGGCTCCAGGCCTCGCATGGAGCTCTACCTGCGGCTTGAACTCACAACCCTGAGATTAAGACCTGAGCTGAGGCGCACCTGGGTGGCTCAGTCTGTTAAGCGTCCAATTCTTGGTTTCAGCTCAGGTCATGATCTCATGATCTCAGGGACATGAGATCAAGACGAGGTTCGGCTCTGCATTCAGTGGGGAATCTGCTGGAGATTCTTTCTGCCCCTCCCCCCCAACCACGTATGCACTCTCTCTCACTCTCTAATAAATAAATAAATCGTAAAAAAAAAAAAAGAAAAAAGACTGGAGCTGAGATCAAGAGCCGGATGCTTAACTGACTGAGCCACCCAGGCACCACATATTACTTTATTTTTTTAAAGAACATGTGTTACTTTTAATCTGATAAGAAACCTGTTTCCATTTTGATAAAAAAAGGAGAGGCCAGCAACACTAATTTAGGAAGAGATGTCAGGTTAAGTTAATTACTAATTACTTAACAATTTGTTACTTTTATAGTGACTATTTACAAAAAAATTACAACTAACAATTACTTCTCTGTATATTTTGCATACCTTATCAAATTTAATGCTCACAAAGACTTCATGAAGTTGCTGCAGTCCCCATTTTACTGACAAAACTGAAACACAGAGAAGTAAACTAATTTACCCAAGGAGAAAAAGCCAGTAGCTAAGAGAGCCACTGTGTAAACTCAGGTCTGTCTAAAAAAGAGGTCGGCACACTATAACCTGCAGGCCAAATCCCACCTGCCCCCCATTGTCCTATGGCCCGCGAGCTGAGAATGGTTTTTCCACTTTTTAACTGTGGAAACAAAGGAAAGGAATACTGAATGACACATAAAAAATTATGTGCAATTCAAATCTCAGTGTCCATCAGTAATGTTTTATTGGAGCACAGTCCTACCCACTTATTTACATCTTCTCTGTAGGCTTTCGCGCTACATTGCCAGAGTAGAGTTGAGAGAGAGAGAGAGAGAGATCATGTGGCCCGAGAACCCTAACTACTTACTATCTGGTTCTTTACAGAAAAAGTTTTGCCGACTCTGGTCTAAATCCCGAACACATTATCTGTCAAGGATCTTTCACTACCTATCCGAATACTGCCTAAAAATTATTGGATGCTGCCACTAGGAGGTGTCTGGTGGCCTAAGCAAGAGTATTTCTGTGCAAGAAAATAGAAGAGCACACACAAGTTCATCTTGGGGGAATGAAGAGCAATAAAGGAGCTAAAAAATGTCTGTAGCCATACCACCCTGACTGACCTGACCTTAGAAGCTGGGTAGGGTTGGACCTGGGTAGTACTGGAATGGGAGGAGAGGAAAAGAATGCACCAGTTAATGACATCTGCTCAGGACAGGGTAGGGGAAGGGAACGGGTATTGGTTCTCAGTGGCACATGGAGTGACCATTCACTTACATAAAATGTTGAGTTCCTGAACACAAGATCACACATCATTCACAACACCTAGTAGGGGCAGAAAACTTTTTTTGTTATAAAAAGTTTAGAAGTA
Source organism: Zalophus californianus (assembly GCF_009762305.2). Lineage (NCBI taxonomy): Eukaryota > Metazoa > Chordata > Mammalia > Carnivora > Otariidae > Zalophus > Zalophus californianus. The sequence continues at coordinate 80,114,419 of NC_045598.1, read as the reverse complement.
AATCCTGCATGACATTCTAAGTTTATAAAAGTAATCTAAAGAGAGGCGCCTGGGTGGCTCAGTCAGTTAAGCGTCTGCCTTCGGCTCAAGTCACGATCCCAGGGTCCTGGGATAGAGCCCCGCATCCGGCCGCCTGCTCGGCAGGGAGCCTGCTTCTCCCTCATCCTCTGCCTGCCCCTCCCCCTGCTGTGCCCTCTTTCTCTCTCTGTCAAATAAATAAATAAAATCTTAAAAAAAAAAAGTAATTTGAGAAAGAAAAAAAAGGAGGTGGGTGAGAAGTAAAGAATGATCTATTAAAATTCTTATAACAGAAACTAAAAAACTTTGAATCTTTGTAAATATCAGAAGATAATCTGCTTTTCACTATACATAACAAATATGGACTGCCAGATTCACAGCAACCCTAGGGAGTTTCCTTGTGTATTCCCTGCTTCATTATACCAGTACTATATTTATACCGAGAAAATAGTTATCTACTATTTTCTCAAAAATCTCTTAAGACTGTACAATCACGTGTGTTCAGAAAAGAATTTCTCATAACCTTTATACTTAAGCGATGTTTCTAATATAATCAAAATATCAACATTAAAAATAATTTCAATCAGAGAGATAGAACAGTAAATCCATACTTGTTTTATTTCATCATCGACTTACTGTGTAGCTTAGATATATATGAATGTTACCTAGGCTCTAAGTTTTTATTTATAAATCTAAGCAAATACAGAATGTTTTAAGAATTGGACTTAGACATTGTGTGAATTCCCTTATGGTTTCTAACAATAGATGTCAAGTAAGTACAGGGGATTCTCATCAAGGTATCCCTACACCCTCTTTCTCAAAGTTAAAAACATGAGTTCGCCTAAGAGAACTAAGGAGACACTGGGCCACAGAAGAACGAGTAGTAGACAAGGCAGAGTGTGAGTGCTAACCACAACTTAATCTCTTAGCTTCTGCTTTCTCTACTTTTTTTTTTAGATTTTATTTATTTATTTGACAGAGAGAGCGAGCCCAAACGGGGAGCAGCAGAGGGAAAGAGAGAAGCAGGCTACCTGCTCAGCGGGATGCAGGCTAGATCCCAGGACTCTGGGTTCATGACCTGACCTGAAGGCAGAGGCTTAACCAACTGAGCCACCCAGGTGCCCCTGCTTTATCTACTTCTGAGCAGTTGTGTGTATTTGATATATTGAAGCCCTTTATGCACTGCTCAGTGCTATAAGATGTGAGTTTGTGTTACTGTCCTCAATAATTGCCCTTAGGATCTCAAAGGCAACTGATTTAGAAACACAATGCATTGCAAAGACAGAGCCAGACCATCTTTAAGCAAGTTTCTGATGTCTGCTTAGGGTTAAGTAATCATGGCATATATTTCACATGCAGCATTACAAGTAGGAATTAAATAGGAAAAGGTTGATGGGTTGCAGGAAATAGAGAACATCTCGTTCTAACTAACTCATGGTTTCTTTGTCTCACTGGGTTGATAAAACTACGGTGAAGTCTTGATTGGAGATTGCATATTACCTGGCAGGTAGGTTAACCTTTCTACATTACAGGATTTGGGTTCAAAAGCTGATGACAAAACCACCATGTGTCTAAAAACTGATCTTTTCAATTCTACTGTGTAAGCAGGTTGAAACTGCTGGGCCTGTTAATTAACCCCTGAATCCCATCAAGATAATTGAAGCATAAACTTGATAAGATTTATATGGCAGACAAAGTAAAGAATTCCGGAGCAGGAGGCTCTCCACCCTGCGCCCTCTTCCTAGCTCAGTCTGACAAAAAGCAGATTCCACCGCCTTTGCCCAGATCTAGGCGCAAATCTTCCCCTGGGAACCAAATAAAAATGTAATGCCTCAGACCATACTGTCAAACAAGTATTTTAGAGACATCTGGTCTTACAGAATTTTCTTGTTCTCCTTGTATGTATTTTTTGTGTAGAGAAAGGATAAGCAGATTCCATTGTGCTCTCTTCTCGTTTGGTTAAATGTTGTAGTATTAGGCCACTGATAAGATATCAGCTACTTTTATTTAGAAATTATTTTAGTTATAGACAATGATCTGTTTGGCTTTGTTCAAAATCAGCTCCAGGATGATCCTTCTTACATTTCCATTAACTATGAAATTAAAGAGAGGAGGCAATTTTTAAAAAGAGAAATATTGCTTTTAGCCTGAAACCCTAAGTGTTGAGTTTCTGCCTGCAGTGGGTTTTTTCAATTAAATTATAAACCATGGGTAATAGAGATTTATAATGGGAGTGCTGATACAATCTTAACTATAGGGAAACCATCCGACACGCTCTATGCTGTATATGGATGGATTATTTGCATTAAATTATCTTTAGGGAATGCAAACAAAACAAAGAAAAATGTAAAGCTTGTCGCATTATTAGCATAAAATCAAAGTCCTTGAATGCATAATTGTTCCATACCCAAAGCATTAACGGATTTTATTCTCAGAGTTCAAAGACCTCCTAATTAATATGCAAAATGGCCTCATTTTGTAAGCAAGTTTGTTGTTTTTTGGGTTTTTTGTTGTTTTTTTTTTTTCCTTCTCAGCAAAGAGACAGTTCTTTGCTGGAGGAAAATACTATTAAGTGTAGAAAACACTAATATTGATACAAAAGCCCACACATCCATATAGCCAAAAACAGTAACAACTAGATGCTATTAGAATATTTATTTTTCCTCAGCCTATGTATAACTATAAATTATATGTTTAATCAAATAATACCTAGCTTTGGAAGATTAAGTGTACAAAATATAAAAAGAATGCAGTCTTTCTCTAGAAAGGATCATCTATTTGTATTTTTTTTAACTATTAAAAAGAAAGAAAATCCAATAGAAAGAGAAATTTTGGACCTAATAATATAAATTTAAATTATGTGACTCCAAATCCAATTTTACAAAGCAGTCCTCTCCAATTTACATGCCCTCAGTCACCAGGATTGTAAAAAGAAAAAAGAATTATTAAATTACACAATTTTTTTTTTAAATGTACCAACAAATGGATGATTTTCCAGAATTCTGACTTTTCAGAATGCTATCAGAATACTATAATCCTTGGAAGTGATTTACTGGGTTATTTTCTTTAATAAATTTCTTTCCAGTATGGACAGTACAGAACCACCGATTTTTATTCTGAGTACTTATGTATTTTTAAATAATTTATGCTCCTTAGAGTGTTTGACATATGTTGTAAATCAAACTATAAACCACCACAACATTGTCATGTTTTAGAAAATGTAGTAAGTTCTCTTAACCAAGAAATAATGTTCCAATGAAAGAGATATGAGGTCTTAAAATACAGTGCAGTCTCTAATGTGTCTTACTCATTTGAGCAATGGCACATCAATCTACAGGACTCAACCTCCAGCTGTCACACCAGGCTCACTGCCTGATTAGAAATAATCCTCCCCTAATAGGCAGTATTCATGAGGCCAATGTTGATTAAGAATCTGCTATGTGCCAGGGAGTGTGCTGGGCTCGCCATCATTACCTTTATCCCATTTGGGTTTCATATTTTTATTTTGCATTTATATTTACACACATTTATATTTACCAACTGTAACCTACTACTGCTAGTTTTGAGATGATCCCATTTAGCAGTGCATTATACCCTTAGTCAGAATGTTCAAGATGTAAATTCATGCCATGCATTTTAGATAAAAAGTTATTCTTTCCAAAAGTCTTCTAGGGTTACTGAAGAAAGAAGGATAAACAATTTATTAATGTCTTTTTCAAGTTCTTAACACATAATCAATACTCAGCAAATGAGAATGAATGGTTAGATGACAATATTAAACCATAAACCACTTTACTCAATATTTAAAAAAGAAATGTGTAGAATGGAAATTTAAAATTCATATTTTAAAATGGAGGAAACACAGATTATATATTTAAAACTTTACTTTGAATGTGAAAATGCTTCCACTTATTAAAATGCCTTGTCAATAGAAGATTCTGCTTTTGTCTCATTAAATAAGTATGCACAGGTTAAAAATGACATTTATCATACACTTTAAAAAGGAAAAAATCATGTTCCGAAAAGACTTGATTATTTAAAACTTGTTCAACCAGTACCACAACATAATAGCTGAGTTTAAAATTGTCTTCATACTTTTACCCAGGAAAAAATAGCAGCCTCTTTGCTAACTCTGTAGACCCAAAGGTTGAAATCAACATTGTTAATGACAGGGAAGAAAACTCTTTGATTATTTTTTGTATTTTTAAATGGAGTGTAACAAAGCTTTTCATTTATAAAGCACTTTACAGTATACTGAGTGTTTTCATACAAGCCACCTTCTTTTAAGGGACTTAGGATGCTTCCGTGAGAAATTACTACCCACAGATCACTACCCATGACAGTTCTATTGGATTTCTAGCTAGTTAAACCACATCTATAATATAGAATTCAATTCCAGGTGCCACGTTTTAAGAGGGACTTTGACCAATTAGGATGTAATGAAAGGCAAATGTCCAGATGAATAGGAGAAGCTATAATTTTTGATAAATTATTCAAGCAACTTGGGAAGCAAAGAATAAGAAAAGGTATAATATCTGCTTTCAAATATTTGAAGGGCTGTCATGGAGAGAATGGTATACTAATTCTGTGTTGTTCCAGACGCCAGAACTAGGATAAAAAGCTGGAAGTTAAAGAAGGCAGATTCTGACTCAGTGCAAAAAGGAACTTTTTATACACTTGTGCTGTCCAGTAACAGTAACAGCTGCCTCATAACGGTAATACCAGGCTCTGGAGGTTTTCAAGCAGACATCGGCTATCTGTCAGAGTTACAGCTTTTAAAAATTCCTGCACTGGATAGAGAGTTGAGCAAAAACTCCACGTTTCTGTCTAAGTCTCAGATTCTACTTTTCTAGAGAAGGTGAAATATGCAAATGCAATGTAAAAGATTTTTATTGTATGCTCATTTCTCTAACAGCAAGATGTTTTTAAGTTTCTTTTTAAATAAATATAAGACTCTGTGATACTCAGAGTGCTTATTCCCAACTAAAAAGAGTCATTTCGCTGTTTAAAACACCCAATATGTATGAAGCAAGTTTCAGGCATTGGGTCATGTACATTCTATTCATACATAAATAATTGCAATCATAAGAAAACAACTTTTATTTGTGAAGAAATCCAATGATCTCACAATGTATACATGAGTATATATTTAGGGATAATTTTACAACTCAAGAATAAAGAGTCTCTCTCTTCTCTAAAGCACCAGAACAGAATGGAGCAGATATTTCCCTGGAGACTGTAGCTATTGGACAATAACTGTTTGCTTGGCTCCTTGAGGTCTCCTTGTATTATATATAGGACTAAGGAGCTAATATAATTCTCTTCCAAATGAAGATGTATAGGCCTATGTCTTAGTCCTGGTTTTGCTACCAGACATATGAATGCTCTTAGGTAAGTTACTTACTTCAGTACCCTGCTTTAAAAAAAAAAAAAAAAAAAGGAATTGGATTAAACTATCTTTTTAACTCTTCCTAGAACTTCCTAGTTCTAAGGTCTATGACTTCTATATACATGATACCCCAGTCAAGCAGTCAAACACTGTCAACCTTCAGGAGGAAACTATGAGCCTAAAAAGAATTTGTGAAGCCTGCAATTGTATGAGTGGAAATAACAAAAAGAAAAAAAAAGAGTTGAAGTTTAAGAAGACACATTGTGGGGCGCCTGGGTGGCTCAGTTGGTTAAGCGACTGCCTTTGGCTCAGGTCATGATCCTGGAGTCCTGGGATCGAGTCCCACATGGGGCTCCCTGCTCAGCGGGGAGTCTGCTTCTCCCTCTGACCCTCTTCCCTCTTGTGCTCTCTGGCTCTCATTCTCTCTCTCTCAAATAAATAAATAAAATCTTTAAAAAAAAAAAAGAAGACACATTGTGATTGGCTGTCACTCTCATTGGATGATGATGGCTCTAAAACCTAAGCCCTGATACCCTAAAGTCATAAAATTTGGAGGAAGTGGTAAGAAAGGGAGAAAAGAGACAGCAAAGGGGAAAAAGGGAAAAAAGAGAGAAGAGAGGAAAGAAATCAATAAGCAGCCAATCTCTGCGATGGTAGAGATTAAGGGAAGCATCAGAAATGGTGAGTAGGAAAAAGAGACAGGGGAAATGGAGCAGAAGGAGCAGAAAGAAAAAGGAGGCTTTTCCGGTTACTGCGGCGCGAAGAACCATGAGCAGCAAAGTCTCCCGCGACACCCTGTATGAGGCGGTGCGGGAAGTCCTGCACGAGAACCAGCGCAAGGGCCAGAAGTTTTTGGAGACGGTGGAGCTGCAGATCAGTCTGAAGAACTATGACCCTCAGAAGGACAAAAGCTTCTCGGGCACCGTCAGGCTTAAGTCCACTCCCCGCCCCAAGTTCTCTGTATGTGTTTTGGGGGATCAGCAGCACTGTGATGAGGCCAAGGCAGTGGATATTCCCCACATGGATATTGAGGCGCTGAAGAAACTCAACAAGAATAAGAAATTAGTCAAGAAGTTGGCCAAGAAGTATGATGCCTTTTTGGCTTCAGAATCTCTGATCAAGCAGATCCCACGAATCCTGGGCCCAGGCCTGAATAAAGAAGGCAAGTTCCCTTCCTTGCTGACCCACAATGAAAGCATGGTGGCCAAAGTAGATGAAGTGAAGTCCACCATCAAATTCCCAGATGAAGAAGGTGCTGTGTCTGGCAGTGGCTGTTGGCCATGTGAAGATGACAGATGACGACCTTGTGTACAACATCCACTTAGCGGTCAATTTCCTGGTGTCCTTGCTCAAGAAGAATTGGCAGAATGTCCGGGCTTTATACATCAAGAGCACCATGGGCAAGCCCCAGCGCCTGTACTAAGGCACAGTTCAATAAATCCTAGTGCTACCCTTAAAAAAAAAAAAGAAAGAAAAGAAAGAAAGAAAAAAAGAAAGAAAAAGGAGGAACCAACACTTGCAGGAACGTGAGGGCAATGGGGTCCGTGCAGTAGAAGTGGAAGCTGAGGCTCGTTCACCTCGATAGACCAGGACCCAGCTTTCTTTTTTTTTTTTAATTTTTTATTGTTATGTTAGTCACCATATATTACATCATTAGTTTTTTTTAATTTTTTATTGTTATGTTAATCACCATGTATTACATCATTAGTTTTTGGTGCAGTGTTCCATGTTCATTGTTTGTTCATAACACCCAGTGCTCCATGCAGAACGTGCCCTCCTCAATACCCATCACCAGGCTAACCCATCTCCCTACCCCCCTCCCCTCTAGAACCCTCAGTTTGTTTTTCAGAGTCCATCATCTCTCATGGTTCGTCTCCCCCTCTGACATACTCCCCTTTTCTTCCTCTCCTGTTATCTTCTTCTTTTTCTTTTTTCTTAAAATATGTTGCGTTATTTGTTTCAGAAGTACAGAACTGTGATTCAACAGTCTTGCACAATTCACAGCGCTCACCGTAGCACATACCCTCCCCAATGTCTATCACCCAGCCACCCCATCCCTCCCACCCCCAACCACTCCAGTAACACTCAGTTTCTTTCCTGAGATTAAGAATTCCTCATATCAGTGAGGTCATGTGATACATGTCTTTCTCTGATTCACTTATTTCACTCAGCATAACACCCTCCAGTTCCATCCATGTCGTTGCAAATGGCAAGATCTCATTCCTTTTGATGGCTGCATAATATTCCATTGTGTATATATACCACATCTTCTTTATCCATTCATCTATCGATGGGCATCTTGGCTCTTTCCACAGTTTGGCTATGGTGGACATTGCTGCTATAAACATTGGGGTACACGTACCCCTTCGGAGGACCCAGCTTTCTTATATTGGAAGAGGCTGGAGTCCGGGCTGTTAGTAACGATCCCCATGCAATGAGCTTAGATCATGTTCAATCCACTCTGTTCATCAGATGAGTCCAAAACATCATTAAAATGTTTCCATCTCTAAAATGTTTCCAAAAGAGCCTTGGAACTGACCTTTGGATCATGGGGAACCTTATTCATCCAAGTTAACTGAGATGCTCCCTGGTGCATGGAGTGGGTTCATACACAGATTTACATGGATGATTTATAAATAGATATAAAGAACTTCATACTTGAGGGCCTAGAACAAAGCTCAAGCCATAAAGAAATCAAATACATTCTGCCCTTCTCTCTATTCTCTTTCTATTTGGATTTCTTGGGAATTCACATTTATGTGGGCTGACGATGTAAATCCAGCCGTGGGCTTAAAGAAAACCAAGAAGTGAGCAAAAATTAAATCTGCAGATTTCTCTCCATTTTTTTTCCCTGCGTGTTATTTTCATAGGAACCTGTGTCTTCTGGAAAAGTCCAAGCAAAAAGCTTAAGTCATTTAGGTCGACTGGAGATATTAGCACCGTGTAAATTTCCAATAATTATTAGTAATAATTCTGGGAAACAGAAAGATGATAACAACAAAAACAAAAGCCCACACATTGGGGCACCTGGGTGGCTCAGTTGGTTAAGCATCTGCCTTTGGCTCGGGTCATGATCCCAGGATTCTGGGATGGAGTCCCACATTAGGCTCCCTGCTCAGTGGGGAGTCTGCTTCTCCCTCCGCCTGCAGCTCCCCTTGCTTGTGTGCGCACGCTCGCTCGCTCTCTAACAAATAAATAAAATCTTAAAAGAAAACAAAAACGAAAGCACACCAAATTGACGTGTACTTTATTAAAACATGGGAACATAAACTACAAATGTGCCAAGGTGATATTACCCTGAAAACAGCAAAAGCATATTTATCTATAGGATATGATGTGGGATGGTATTTCGCACACGCATTTCCCCTCACTTGTTCTTGTATCCCTTACCCAGCCCAAACAGTTTGGGCCTCCCACCTCCTCTAATGACAGGAAATGGCTGTTGAAGCTGAACACAGGTAAACAAAAGAATGAAATTCTTAGGCTACATGTTTTGAAATCTTCGAATTAAGAAAATCTAGATTTCTAAGAACTCCAGGCAACAAACTGAAGCCATAACTAAGGGATCGGGACTAATTCACAATCAGTCACGTTTTAGCTTCTATTATTTTACTAGGGTTCAATCTTCAGATCCTTCAGGGCTGGATTGGATGGCATATGATAGAAAACTGAAAATGGGGCCAAAAGCCAAAAAGGTATATTCTTTGACATTAAAAAAGCAGTTAGAAGGTAGCTCCTATTTTCAGCTCCATTTTCACCCTCAAGCTCTCCTCGTAATCCAAGATTGCCACTGGCCTTTCAGCCACTGTGTCCACAGTCCAGGCAGCAAAAGGAGGAAGCGCCAAGGCTCGGCTCAGAGTGAGTCAGCACCTTGAAGAGCCTTCCTGGAAGTCACACAGCACTTTCCTTTACTCTGAATTTAGTCTTATGGCCATAACTAGCTTCAAGGGGAGCTGCAAAATATAGTTTTTATTCTAGATAGTAATGTACCCAGATAAAAATTACTAAGAAATTACTTAGAAAATTACTAAGAAAAATTTATTAAGAAAGGAGGTTAAACGGAAATTAGGTAAACACCTAGTGACCTCTACCACCACTAGCTTTTCTCTTTCCCAGGGACATAATATTCTCCGGGCAAGGGAGGGGGCGGTGAAAGGGATTTTAGAGGAGATAATTTTGGGAGAGAGACAGCAGAGCCTGGAGATAAGCACAACCAACCTGAAAGGACCAAGTGCACAAAAGCAAAGGTGGTATTCAGAGGCCTTCCCCTCCCTGAGGGGGCCCAGGGACCCTCCAGTGAGCCCCAAGAAATAGCACAGGAACAGAATCTATGCTCTCCCATGATCCAGGCTCCATACGAGTGAGCACTGTATCTCACCAGTGCGGAAGAACTGTGTTAGTCAGTCTGCCCACTGGTTTCTGGCTAGGTCTCCCAATGGCTGCTGTTAAGTGTACCAGAAAGAGCATGCTCCTCTAGGCCCTGAGGCTTGCCATGATCTGGGTGGGCAGTGTCCCTTACAAGGGCTCTAGACATTCAGAATTCCCCTGAAACAGAAATTATGACACTAAACATCAAGATGGGTCCTGTGATCATAGGTTTGATTTGGTTTTGAGTTTTTAAATGTATATTCATAGACACACAAATCAGTCTTTTCCAGAATCCAAAGGAGGAGTTGAAATTTCTCTAGCAACACCATCTGTATTCATTTCACATAACTCAATATTTACTGAGCTTCTAATAAGCAAGTTTTATCCTCAGAAAACTTCCAATCTAGTAGTGGGGAAAAGCACATTTAAAACTGTAACATGAAGTACAGAATATACTAGGAAAAAAGCAAGGAAGGGGTGCCTGGGTGGCTCAGTTGTTAAGCATATGGCTTCGGCTCAGGTGATGATCCCAGGGTCCTGGATTCGAGCCCCACATCGGGCTCCTTACTCAGTCGGGAGTCTGCTTCTCTCTGTCTCTCTGTCTCTCTCTCTGTCAAATAAATAAATAAAATCTTTAAAAAAAGCAAGGAAGAAAAAGCAGAAGAAGAAAAAGGAAGAACTAACCTCAACTGAGTCCTACTATGGGTCTAACACCGTGCTAGGTGCATTTGTAACATTTTTTTAATCCACTGACAAGTCTAAGGGGTAAGGAAGTGGGATCATTCTCATTTCCATATGGGAAAATTAAAGCTTGCTACAAGAATTTAGACCAAACAACAATTACTGATCCCAGAATGGGGATCAAACGGTTTACAGAGGGAAACATTCTGAAAACAGAAAAAAGATCAATAGATAGTTGGCAGAAGAATGGACAAGAGGAAAGGACATTTCAGGAAGAGGGATGAGCCTGAATATACACAGAAGAAAAAATAAGAAGTATTAACCAGTTTAGGTAGGTCAAAAGGATATGTAGAAGATAAGTGGAAGATAAAACCAGAAAACAATGCTTTGTGGTCAAATTGAGAAGATATTTGAAAATAGCAGAGTGAAGAGTTTACAACTAACCCAGTAGGAAATGGGAGTGATAGGGTTACCTGAGGAAGATTTACCTAGTCCAGATCTACAAAGTCTTTTCCACAATTCCAAAAGCAAAAGTTCTAAAAATAAAAAATGCAGGACATTGTTCTGGTTCTTTTTTGATACTCTGCTTGGAGGAAAAAGCCAATCTTACCTGAACTCATTTGGCATTAAAGTTTAACATGAACAATACAAGACCATTTATACTTTTTATTTATCCTACTTAAAGTGAATATTCATACACTTCACTGCAGAAAAACAAGATTTGACTACAGGACATTACCCCAGTCCCCATAAGGGAGACTTTGTAACATAAAGTATCTTCTCCACATTACCTTTCTAAAACTCCAAAAACGGAAAAGAAAAATCTGCATTCTGAAACACCTCTGACCCCAAGTTTTATATGAGGGATTATTAATGTATGGGATGGGTCAGGGGGAGAACAGAGATGAGCATACTAGATTGGAGACTTCCAATAGTCCTGGCCAGAAAAAAAAAGAACCTGACATACAGTATATCTGTGAGAATGGGGATCTAGATTTGGCAGCTAACTGGAGGCAAAGAAGTGAGGAAGAAGTCAATGGAAAATCCAAGATTAATCATGGGAGCCCAGTGACAGTTTTGGTAACAATATCAACAACAACAAAAATGGGATCGTTTGTTTTAATCATAGTGGATTTAAGGTGTTGGCAGGACATCTAGGTTGTAACATCAGGCAGTTAGAAATGGGTGTGTAGAGTTCAGGGGAGAAGTCAGGACCTGAGGGGTAAACTTGAGCCACAACCACAGAGAGGTGATATGCAAATGGATAAAATTCCCAAGTAACAAAGAAGTGGAAAAACTCCATGCATGGAAATTTGGAAATCGCTAGCACTTTGCAACACAGCTTTCCTAGTTGCAATAAAGGTCTATCCCTAAAGATTAGCAGAGGCTAATCTTCCCCCAGTGATGGAGAAACAGGATTGTCAAACACATCAGGAAAAAACTAGGTTGGAGTTCACAAAAAAAGGAATACAATTCCAGAATTCCCTCCTAATAATACTTCATAACAATGAACTGAGCAAACACAAGTTTAGAGCTCTAGAAAGATGCCCCAAAGCAGGTGATTTCACTTAAAAAAAAAAAAATCAATATACATCTTTGAGTCTACATTTTTTATACTCCTAGGCTAGTAGAAATGTAGCTTTTTGTGGAATTTATTACTGTGGCCAGTTCTGACTCAAGCAGAGCCATTCAGGCCAAAGAAAACTACAGTTTGTCAAGTTGTTAACTTATTTTGTAAACAGTATCTTTCTTACCAATACAGATTCATATCGGTCTTTAATGTTTTGTAGCCTTGGTACATGGTGAGAAGAGACCACAGTGAGTTAAGCAGCTATGAACTGAAAGCCACATTCCTCCCCTCCAAAAGCAAAGCTACGGATGGCTTCTTGAGAGGTGTGTTGGCTAATTGTATGTGTCAACTTGGCTGTACCACATTGCCCGCATATTTGGCCAAACATCATTCTGGATAGTCCTGTGAGGGTGTTTCAGGGTGAGATTTGCATTTAAATCGGTGGACTTTAAGAAAGCAGATTGCCCTTCATACTGTGGGTGGACCTCATCCAATCATTGAAAATGGGAATAGAACAAAAGGCTGACCTGCCCCAAGCAAGAGGGAATCCTGCCAGGAGACTGCCTCCAGACTTCAGCTGCATCACTGGCTCTTCCCTAGGGCTCCACACTGACAGCCTTCAACACAAACTACAACATCCGCCCTTACTAAGTCTCAGCCTGCCAGCCCATTCCGCAAATTTGGGGTTTGCCAGCCTCCATGATCACTTGAGCCAATTCCTTAAAATAAGTCAATATATATACCCCATTGGCTCTGTTTCTCAGGAGAACCCTGGCTAATCCAAGAGGGACGGAAGGAGTAAAGCAACATCACTTCAGGTGATCTGAAGAAATTGAAACCTATGATCCAGGTTGTTTGGAAAAAAGCAATCTAGTCCCAAACCAAACAGTGGAAAGCAAACTGACAGGCATTAGATTGGCTGAAATGACAAAGTGATCAAAAATGAAGATTCCATTCCCCAAGTTTCCTCATTTCTTGACCATTTTTTTTTTAAGGAATGCTTTTATTTTTTTTTTTAAGATTTTATTTATTTATTTGACACAGGGAAAGAGACAACTAGAGAGGGAACACAAGCAGGGGGAGCGGGAGAAGGAGAAGCAGGTTCCTGGCAGAGCAGGGAGCCTGATGTGGGGCTCGATCCCAGGACTCTGGGATCATGACCTGAGCCGAAGGCAGACGCTTAATGACTGAGCCACCCAGGCGCCCCATTTCTTGACCATTTTTGTACATCACAGGCAGTTTTACCATCTTTAGACATTTTTGTCTATCATAATATGGGGGAATTGCTCCTATTTTTAATCTGTTTATTTCAAATTCATTTCTGCCCTATGCATTCTATAGCGGTGACACTTGATATGCAGTTTTTCGTTTATCAAATTCAGACATCCGTGCATCAACTGACAAATTAAGCTATCATACCACAATTCCAAAATTGTTAACATCTTCATCCTATATAGCTCTATGTGTACAAGTATTTGAATGTTGCATTTTCCCTTTTGTATAAAAATAAGTGGAAAATAGCAAACTAAGGGGTCAAAAATAATTCTCACAAGAAGTCTCATAAAGTTAGCACACCTGCCCTAAGACAGAGATCATTTCCCATGCTAAGGCAGGTGGATATACGGCTTCTGCTGCAGCATCAATCTTCACTTAGCTGAATCCATTTCAAACAGGCCATGTGCCTTCAGGCCTTGGGTCTTCTGCACTTAGAGTTCCTACTGCCTGGAACTCTCTGCTGCCTACGTTCCCCCAGCTTGGTCCCTTTCATTCAGGTATTGGTTTAAATCTTAGAGAAGATTGCCCTAACAACTCTACTTAAAATAGCCTATCCTTCTGCACCTCCCTTCCAAATTTTCTATATGGCTGAGCCAAGCTTTAAGATTGGAGAAATTGCTATTGCTTACAAAGATTTAAGAATTACCTTCAATATTTTTATTTACTGAAAATATTGTAAAAACTCTGGCATTTTTTAAAGGCAAGCCCACCTTTATAGAAGAAAAAAGATAGAAATATACGATAAAGTAAGAGTAGAGCTTAATGAATGACTATAAGGAAATGTCTGAGAAATGAGCACCTGGTCAGGAAGTAGAACATAGCCGTCTCCCCCTGCAAAAAAAAAAAAAATTCTTCATATGCAACCGCAACCACAATTCCATTCTTTCCCCCTACATGTAACTGCCATGCTGACTTGATGCGAGATCAAGCTCCTGCAAGTCCTGAAGGCTCAGGCAAACTACATGATCAAGTGGCTCAGACTGCTTTGCTTGTCTTTCAGTTTTAGCAAGTGAGTATGCATCTGTAATTGTCATTTGCCTGCTTTTGAACTTTTAGGATCATACGGTACATATTCTTTGGTGTTTACTTCATTTGTGAAATCTTGCTTTTATGAAAGGAATCCACGTTGTTCTATATGGCTATACTTCGCTGAGTTTGCTCTATCGTATTCCATTGCCATGAGTATACCACAATTTACTTATCCATTCTGTGTTGATAGATGTTTGGGTTGCTTCATTTGGGCTAGTAAAAATAATATTGTTATGGACATTCTTGTAGGGGTAACCTCACACATTTATGCATATGTTTCTGTGAGGTATATACCTAGAAGCAGAAATGCTGGGTTATAGGATATGGAATTGTCAGTTTTTCTAGATTGTATCAAACTGTTTGTTCAAAGTAGTTGGGTCAATATATACTCGTGCCAAAGATATGTCAGTGTTGGCCTTGCTTCACCTCTTTGTCCACTCTTGTTATTATCCAACTTTTAAATTTTAGCTCGTCTAGTGGGTAGCTAGTGGTATCATTGTGTTTTTAATTTGCATTCCCCCTGATTACTAATGACATTGAGCAACTTTGCATACTGTTTTGGCCATTTGGATGTTTTCAGTTGTGAGGTATCTATTCAAGATTCTTTTGTCCACTTTTCTATCGCGTTGTGTATTTGTTAATATTCTGGAAATGAGACCTGTATCAACTAAATGTTAAATGCCTTTTCCCATACTGTGGCTTACCCTTCCATGATCTTTAATGATATCTTTTGATGAACAGAAGTGTTTTATTTTAATGGAGTCCAATTTACCAATCTTTCCCATCAAGATGTTACTTTTGTGTCCTGTTTAACACTAGGATCTGAAGGTCAAGAAAATATGGTTCTGTATTTTCTTCTAAAATATTTTTGCCTTTCACATTTTGGTCTCTAATCCATCTGGAATTAATCTTGGTTATGATGTTAGGTAGGAGCAAAATTTAATTTTTTTTCTCCATTGTTCCAGGACCATGTTCTGTCCTTTCCAAGTGTGATTCCTATAACATCCCCACTTAACTCACCAATTGGGCTTGGCAGAAGCAGATGGATCTCAGAGAATGGCTGTAGAATATCAAATTTAGGTAGGTAATTGACTCCAATCATAATTGCTATTCCAGATGTGGTCTTATCCTGCAGCAAATCAACATAGCCCTGAGTACTTGGTATCCAGCTCTGGATCTGGCAAATGCTTTTCTTGGTATCAATTTGTAAAGCCCACTAGAAGCAGTCTGTTTTTACCAACAAGTACAGCCTGACACTTTGACTTCATGACTATATTTTACTTTGGGACTATGTCACCTCTCTGGCTCTGGGTCATAATTCAGTATTCAAGGACTTAATTCATTTTAACATCCCTCTGAACATCATGCTGATTAGACCTGATGAACAGAAAGTAGCAAGTACTCTAAATACCTTATCCAAAAGAGGGAGATTAAAAACCCATAAAAATTCAGAAGCCCATCAGCATGACGAAGTTTTTAGGGCTCCAGTGTTTCCAGGTACATCCCAGGATATCCCATGTTGCTTCCCCTTATATGCCTGCCACTAAAGTACAATGCTTTCTAGGCATCTTTGGATCCTGGAGCCAATATATTTTGTATTTGAATGTGATTTTCTGCCCCATTTGATGATTAACCCATGGAGTTGCCTGTTCTGAGTGGGGCCCAGAGCAAGAAAAGGCTACAGATCCCAACTGCTGTACAAGCAGCCTTGCTGTGTGGACCTTGCAACCTAGAAGACCCAGTGAAGCTCAATGTAGTTATGGCCTGTGGTGATGCTATGTAGAGCCCTTCACAAGCACAATGGAACTTGGGGTTTTAAATCAAAGCCATGCTCTTTTATGTATAATTATCAGTCTCTTGAAAAAGAGCTCCTAGCTTGTTCCTAGATCTTGGATGAGATTGAACACTTGACTGTGGAATACCAACTGACCATGTGACCTGAGCTACATTTATCATGAAATGGGTATTATTTCATCCATGAAATCTTGAGTATGTACAAGGAAGTGATGTGTACAAGATCAAGCTCAAGCAGGTCCTGAAGGCTCAGGCAAACTACATGATCAAGTGGCTCAGATGCCTATAGCAACTATTGCACAGCTTCTTCTTGGTGTCATGGAGAGTACCCATAACTTGTTAATTGAGGAAGAAAGAACTCAGGCGTGGGATATGGATGGTTCTTCACAATATGCTTCAGCAACTACCATTCCAGTCTACAGTGTCTCTGAAAGGTGAAAGTGAAATCTTCTCAGTGGGCAGAACTTTGAGCAGTACTTCTGGCTGTCTACTTTGTCTAGGTAAAGAAATGTCCATGATGTAGATCTACAGTATTTCATGGGCAGTGACTAATGGACTGGCCAGGGAATCAGTCACTTTGAAAGAATGAGATAAGACTAATGACAAGGAGATCTGGGGCAGAGATACGTGAATGGACCCCTCGGGATCAGCACAAAATATGAGGATATTTGTGTCCCATGTGATGTTTATCAAACGGCAACCACTGTGGAGAAAGCCTTCATTGATCAAATGGACAGGTTGACTCATTCTGTAGACATCAGTCACTCTCTTTCCCTAGCATCCCAGTGCTTGCTCAGTGGGCTCTTCTACAAAGCAAATATGGCAGCAGGGATGGAAGTTATACATGGGCTCAGCAACATAAAATTTCTCTCACCAATATTGATCTTGCTGTTATCACTGCCAAGAGCCTAACCTGCTATGAACAGAGATCAATGCTGAGCCACCAGTAGGGCCTCAATTCCTGGGAGATACCAGCTGCCTAGTGCCTAGTTAATCACATTGGATCTCTTCTCTAGTGGAAGGGCCAGCAATTTGTCTTCATAAAATACTTATTTTGGATATGAATTCCTATAATACTACCAACCACAATATTATAGACATTGTGAGAGCACAATATAACTTCTAAATGAGATATTTATTTCACAACAAAAGAAATGTAGCAATGGGCTCATGAACTACGAAATGCATAGGTCTTTCCATGTATCAAATCACCCAGAAGTTGGCTAGCTTTATAAAGTAATATAATGACTTACAAAAGACTCAGTTATTTGGCCAGCTGGGAGACAAAACTCTGAAAGGTTGAGGTGCTATCATACAAGATAAAAAAAGTACTTTGAATCAGTGATCACTATAAGATGTATTTGTCCCACTGCCAGAATACAAGGGTCCAGAAATCAAGGAATAACAATAGGATGGATTTCTGTTCATATTATATTTAATAATCCACTCACAGAACTTTTTATTGCCATCTCCATAAACTTGGGCTAAACTTTGGCAGTCTTAGTTCCCATGGAAAGAATGTTTCTACCAGGGCACACAAAATGGTTCAAATGAATTAGAAGTTGAGATTGATACTTGAATATATTAGGCTCCTTATGATACTAAACCAACAAGCAAAGAGGTTCCCATAATGGCTGGGATGATTGATCCTGATTATTACAGCAAAATTGGGTTACTGATACACAATGAGGTCAACAAGAACTATATCAGGAGCCCAGGGAATTCTCTGTTGGGTTGCCTCTTAATATTTCTTGTTCAATAGTCACAGTTAACAAGCAACTCAACTACTGAGGACTTAGATCCTTCCAGAATGAAGTTTTGGCCCCCATACTAGGTAGAGAGCCTTGACCAGTGAAAATACTGACCAAAAGCAAAGAAGAATGGAGTAGAGGAAGAAGTTATAAATATCAGCTGTAGTTTCATGACCAGTTATAGAAATAAGTACCAAAGTACTCATGAAAATTTGTTTCATTGCTTGTTCTGTATATCTTTGTATATATTGACTATTTTTCCTTCCCTCTTCCCTCAAGTTCTTCCCTTTCCTCCCCTCAAGTTACATAAGAGATGTTGGTGTTGGTGAACTTTACAGTTTCATCTTTAGGTTACAGAATATCCAGGGGGAACTGTGGAATTGTGATTGAACTAGAAGAATTAACACCAGTGAGTATAATAGTAACTGATGGGACTTTAGTTCTCCCCCTTTGGGGGAGAAGGTGAAAATCTCTTCATTTGTACAAAAAATAGTTAAATCTGCATGGATGGAAGCATAATAATTGTACAGAAATTTACATATGGGTAGGGAGTATGTGGGAATGCTTAATAGCTAAAAGGGAAGATTGTGGTTACTTGCTATAGGTACTCGGGTCTCTCACCTCTCACTTCACACACACTCTCTCTCTCTCTCTCTCTCCTCTCTCTCTCTCTCTCATCCTCCTATATTCCGTGGTTCTTCTGGGTTGGGATATTCAAACTACATTTCCCAGACTTCTTTGCCAGGTGGATTCCTGTTGGGTTTGGTCAATAGGAGGAACTGTTGGGAAGATCTGACCTGACGGCAGCACAGGTTCCAGCACTGTGATAGTTGTTGGCATTTGCTGTAGTGGTAGCTAGTGGCAATTCCAACAGACCAAAGATAGTACCTATCAGCAGCTTTAGCTCTGGTCCAGGCAGCACCATGTGAGCAGATCTGGGACCAATTACGACAGCAGGTACACACTTTTGGCAATTTCTGAACTCTGAGGACATCACCCTCCCCTCTTTTTCTTTTTCTGTCATCCAGTCCCCTTCCTTTTCCTTTTTGCTCTTCCAGCTTTCTAACCAATTCCTGTTTTAAATTCAGTTTGAAATACCTAAGATGGTTTCTAATTTCCTAATTGGGCTTTAATTCATTAATCAGTCCTTTAATTTTTATATTTTTCAATTCTAGAATTTGTTTTGTTTTTTATTTTGTTGTTTTTCAAATACAAATATACCATATCACCTTTTACAGTTTCTAATACCAGTTCAAAGTTTGGCTTTTGTCTACTAGAACATACTAAGCATAACTGTTCCATGATCTATGTCTAATAATTCCAGCATGTAGAGTAACTGTGGGTCTATTTCTATTGTATATTGTTTCTGTTGTTTCTCGCTGATAGTATCTTGTCTCTTCATGAGTCCAATTATCTCTGATTATTTGCAGGATATTGAATTTTAAAATTACTCATAGATAAAATTTGACACCTAGGATAATGTTATCTTCCTCCAAAGATTTGGAAGATATGGGGGCATTAGAATAATGGACTACTTTAATCCAAATTCAAAGTTTAAGACTTTCTGGACCTAACAGAATCCTCAAAGTCTAGCTATAGTACTAGGACAATTAGTTTATTTACACTTCAATCTTACTCTTACACTGTAGTCCTTCAGGGGTCCCAGCCCTTGGCCTCACCTCTTCTTTCTTCCAGAAGTCCTAATTATCTTTTCATAAGTACCTCAGGCTGAAAAGAAAGTATCAGAGTTTGAAGCAAAAATATCAATGGAAACAATTCTCTTCTTCTAAAGTTAACAAAATACCAAAAAGACTCTTAAAGACTTTTTGCATATAATTTTAAATTTTCTTTTATTCAGAGATGGTCAAATTAAATTTATATAAGTCTCTAACACTGTCAAGGTTAGTTTTGCATTCTGATGTGTATATTTGTGAAAGACTCGGATATAAACATCCAAGAAAGTAATCATAACCAATACTTTTTAAACATAATTTTAGCAAATAGAAATTTAATTAATTTGGAAGAAAGTCACTACCAACATTCAGTTTTGCCTGATTCAAGTTCTTCTCTAGGGGTAGAGAGTCAAATCTGAAGACAAAAGTTTGGAGAGGAACCACAAAGCATGGTATGGAAAACACTTGAGCAGAGAAGATTCAAGGTAAAATAAAGGACTAGCAGTTCTGTTGTGATAAAATTCAGACCAGCCCCCTACTACTTCTACTGTGACAGACCTGGTGGCAATAACTTTTAATCTCCTTGCTTAGTAAATCAAATGAAGCAGTAATAATGACCAGCCCCGAATTTTCAAGCCTATTTTCAGTTTAGCATACCAGTAGCCTAGCTTCTCCTTGCCATATGCTGTTCCCATAGAACAACCTAACTACATTTACCAGTTCTCCAAGAAAAAATCATAAACACCCTGGAATGAGGTAAAATGAACCAAAAATCCTCTCATTAGAACCCCATAAGATGATCAAAAGGTAGGTATAATTTAATTATAAGGGTACCTGAAAGTGAGACAATCAGATTGAACCAACATGGTCCCAGAGAAGCACTATCAAGAAACACGACCCACATGCTGCAACGTTTCCTCACTTATGTCTCCCATCACTTATGATTTTATAATGATATCACTGTACTTCACAGATTGCAGGGAGAGGGATTTGCAGGGCCTTTCCTCCATCACTTGGACCCTTATTTTGGAAGCACAGTTGGCTTTACGAACACAAATATCCTTTCTCAAACATAAATGCCTCCTTACACTTTTGTTACAGATTGTAATACAGGCTTTCATTTTATGGCTTCTTCTCTCCTTGGGTCATAATAAATATATTTTAAGATTATCATACTTTAACAGATTTCCTAAGAAATAAAAAAATAGTATCTCTGTATCATTTCCTTCATCCAACAAGTCAAGTTCATTTTATGTGAAGCATTTCTCCCCTTGTAAAACCAGAAGGTAAGTTTTCCCAAAAATTATTTTAAGGGGCACCTTAAAATTATTTTAAGTGGCTCAGTTAGTTAAGCATCTGACTCTTGATTTTGGCTCAGGTCGTGATCTTAGGGTCGTGACATCAAGCCCCACGTTGGGCCCTGCGCTGGGCATGGAGCCTGCTTAAGATTCTCTCTCTCCCTCTCCATCTGCCCCCGCAAAAAATAATAAGAATTTTAATTTAAATTGACTCCCTAATCCTACAACTAACAAGTACCATGCTATCTAGGACCCCAAAGAAAGTGATCAAAAATCACGTTCTATAGAACTTCTTTGGTTTGTATTTAAACTAACAGTTTATGCACTTTCACAAAGAAATCAGTGTTATATTTTTCTTAACATTCAACTTAAAACATCAGACATAATAAGCTGAATGGGGGAAAATCGTGATCAAATGCTAAAAATGTAAACATGAAATAAAGTGAACATGAAAACAAATCTTTAAAAAAATTCATTTAATTACAAGAAAATTGGCCAGAAAATTGCACAGTTCCAAACAAATCCTCTATATAATCACAAGGGCTCATTTACCATCATCATTTTATATTTATCTTTCAGTAATGTTCCATCTATTGAACCTAGCCTTTACTTGCAAAAATTAGAATACATGGGTGTTTTTACTGTTTAGTAGTCCATAAACAAAATGGGCTTTTTTTCCCCCTGAAGTTAGAATGGTGTCTATCATTTTGCTTCAGAGAAACTTTAAAATTGTTTTCTTATGAGGATTTCAATTAGCCATTCCCCAAACCCACCGTAAAACACAAACAAAACAAAACACCACTGCTGTCTTACTAAGAGATTCCTGTCTTTCGTTTCATTTTACCAGCCTGAGCACAAATTCAGAGAAAAGCTTCTTAAGTCCTGCAGTTTCAAATTCCTTTTGTAACTCATCCAACGATGAATACTCTTTGACTTCAAATGCCAGAAACCTGCATTATACAAGAGAAACTCATGAATATGCCTAGATTTGTCAGAGTGTAATTATCGATTCAGTTACTTTTCCATCTGCAATAGTACTAAATTATACCTTTTGTGTTCTGTCTGTACTTTTGTTTCAAACAGTACACTAATCATTTTCTCTTTGCATTTCTTTCCACTTGAGTCCACATCTACTTTGGAGGTTTTCTGAAGAATCAGGTACTCCTAAATGATAAATCAGTACATTAAATACATATCTTACTCTGAATCTCCAAGTCCTAGTTTTAAAGGAGCCATGATCCTGCAGACTTATTTTCCTGCCTAGAGTACTCTCTGAATCCAGCAGTAAGAGGGCTACAGTGTCTTCCTATACTAGGCAGCAGAATGTGCCGGTAGAAGGTTTAAATCTGGACTTCAAGGCCTCCTAGATCTGATTCCAGGCTAAGCCCTCTGTGCCTCAGGAACCTACTCCACAAAATGGTACTCAGAACGGCACCTACCTTATGGGAAGCTGTGATGATTAAATGAGTTAATATATACAAAGTGCTCAGAGGTCAGCCTGGCACAATTAATAGTACCAGCTAGTGGCAGTATTATGACTACTTCTGTGTCTGAAAGAACAGGCACACAGCACTGACCATTCCAAACTGGATGGCATCTATAAATATGTACCTGTAATTCTCAATCCTGATATATAATCTTAAAAAATTTAGCAGAGATATTTAAATTAAATAGCACTTTAGGGAAAGCTTATAAAAAGGAAAAAACTCTTTAAATAAAAAGTATTAATTTCTCTGCATTAGCCAAGTTCTAGTCATATGAATAAGTACTTGTTAATTAATTGATGGATCCAATCTGAGTAACATCATCTGCAAAACAGCTGCACTTAGCCTAACATTCCTGAGCTGGCTTAAAGAAATATCTGAGCCTTTTAGGGAAATATGAACAAGGAAATTAATTTGTATTCATTTTGTCAGCCAGGAGTTGACCCAAAATGTCAAATTTTATAGATATATTAGAGATCACCTTGCAATATCTGGTTCTTTGGTCAGACCTCAAACCAAGATTTAAATTAAACTTTAATTATTTGTGGTATCTATATGCTACAACCCCAGCACTAATCTGGTTAACCAAACGCCAAATAAGTATTGTGATAAGCGCTCATCCTGAAAAAGCTAGGTAGTTAGTCTACAAATCTTTCAGATTATAGGTTGTGCAAGCTAAGTCTGTTTTGAATAAATTCAATTGTAAGTATTCTTGACCCAACCCATTTGAAAGCATAAACCTATTAAGTGATTTGTAGCGCTTTCAAGATTTAAAATATTAATAAGCAGCTTTCCTCGTCTGGTCCCACATAAAACAGGTTAGATGAGTTGAGCATGCGAACTTGGAGAATCTGAAGATGATGATGATTTTGAAAGCAGCTGCTGAGACAAGTCAAGTGGAAAGCAAAAGTTAGGTAGGAGGTGACAAGCTGACAGCCTACGGAAGCTACTACTTCCACTAACACTAAATTCTGGTTAGGAGGAACCAGCTCCTCTTTCCAGGTGTTACAGAAGCCAAATTAAAGTGTCAGGGTGTGTTTTTCACTGCCAAAAAGTTAAAACTTTTACACACTATCCACAAACAGACACCTTACTGTGCCTGAGGGATGAGATACAAATATGCACAAACTTTTAGTGCACATTTATAAAGTCGAGGCTCAAAGCTAATTAGAGAAACATTCACACACCAGAGATTTTTTTTAATGACCTATCCCTTTCATTATGTGGAATAATTTTTAAGATATAATTTACTTATTCTTCAAGCTTTGCAAGTTTGTAGTTGTAATTAGGAAATAGAGACATTCCTTAAAAAATGGAGATCCATTAACATCTTAATGATTAATCTGTCCCATTGTCACAAAACACACTTTACAGACACATCATTTTAGCAGAAAATAGCCAAATTCATTTTCAACATTAAACTTTTTGGCACCTTGATATTGCTTCTGTCTCCTTGTAGTAAAATCAGTATCATTTTACCCATGAACATCAGTCTTCCTGTCAGCTTTAAATCGGAAGCCCACTTCTCAACAGTTTTGACGTATTTGGTCTTTGCTCTCATGTGATCTAAATGCACAAGAGTTAGCCACAGTCCATCATCCACAATCGTGCCTGTTGCAAAAGTACAACTTGCACTGCCACTTCCAGTGTCTGGTTGGTTGAGGACGTGCCTGAGATTCTGCTGAATCCAGAGAACCAGCTCGTGAACCATAGGTTCCGACAAAAGGTTCTCTGCTTGCTTAAGTAACTTCTCTTTCACAGTCATGGACTGGGCCCGGGTCAGGTGTTCAGAGTGGACCGAGATACCAGGTAGACACGAAGGGTAATTGAGTGGCAAATGGAACACCAATTCTAAAGGTACATCCGCACCCTTAAGTCCTTCGGCTTTTGTGAGAATTCTGAACACGGTCCCATCTGTCTCTGGAAAGCATCCAAAAATAATGATTAGCTATACATAATTCGATTTGAATGGCACACTAAGAAGTTAAAATTTTCGTTTCCGATGTCAATTTATGTTTCATGAGAAAACTGGAGTTACTTTACAAAGGAGACACACAATCCCAAGAGAGTCCTGATTTACAGATTATCTCCTTCAACCATACACATATACTCATGGATTCCTGCATCCCAGCACCCACGGTTTCTGTGGCATTTACATTCACCATTGCCCCATTTTTATTCAGGTTTACCAGAACGGCTTCTCATCACACAATTTTTTTCTACCCTCACTTAGTTCTAATTCTGGAAACTCGTAATAAACTCACATGAACATTCAGAGAACGAGTGTTGCGTATATATAAAATCAGTGATTAATTTAAAAGTTACACAGTGCATCCAAGGAAGGTCATCGTGTTGCAAAACCAAGTCAAAGCAAACACCGGAATGCTGTGTGGCTGCAGGACCCAAGAAACTGATGACTGTGCATGAGACAGTAACTGCCTGGCCCCGCTCTTTTCTGACTTCAAATGTATTTGTATCAGTGTAACATGAAGGTAGCAGGATGAACTAAAATGGGGCAGACATCAATTCAGCCCTCTCTGGCTCCACGAGGAGGAGGAGGGAAGCACACACAGGCTAGGAGATGAAACACTGCTCCCTTTCAGATTTGCTCGACTTCACCCCTCTGATGTGTTCCACACGGCTTCACCCCACTTTTCAAAAAGTTGATAAAACATCAGGCTGATTCATTCTGCAGGGGGCAGAAGCACACAGATCAGAAGAGCCGAGTAGAACAACTGGGTGCAGACGAATCTCTTTGAAGCTAACTTGCCTCTCTCTACCCCACTTCTTTCTCCACACACCCTTGTTCCATCCTCCTTCACGAGAGAGGCAGGCAAACCTTCCTCATTTTCATACCTGGATTGCTGCTCAATAGCCTCAACAACTGGAACCTGACTGTGTCCCCCTTGAAAGAACCAAACAACATTAACATGGCTTTCTAGCCATCTGATTCCATTTATATAAAAGCTCTTGTTACAGACGTTGATTCACACGGGACCAAACACATCTGCTACAAAAAGGTTTTTGTTGTTGTTGTTTTAATAGACTCTTTGGTATCAGATGCAAAGTACTACTATTTTAAGACACCACCCAGAAACACATTATATAGTGTTTTATATTATAAAGACCACTATAAAGACCATATTAAAATGATACAACTAAAATGTGTTTACATAAGTAAAATGGGTACTGTACAAAGAAAAATTTTCCAGACCTAACTTAGTACATTCCTCTACAATCCATGTTTCTCAAAACCCTTCTTTCTTCCACCCAGTTCCTTATTTTTTTAATATTTTATTATTAAATAGGGTCCCTATATGTCAGTTAGATCAGTACACTTCACTATGTGACATGGGCACTATTAAATACCTACAGACAACATATGACCAAATAGACTGAATAAACTCTCCAGAAATCCTTTAGGGAGCCCACTTTCTCCTTCAAGGGGAGGCATAACTTCTGAAGAACTTCATATATTCATCATTATTCATCATTCAATGAACATCACCTCTCTAAAATCTGTCTTATGATTCCCATGGTACTTTGACTTATTTTGTGGTACTTTCATACCAGAACTATTATGGTTGAACCAAATGAACTATTTTCTTCACCACTGGAATATCTCAAAATTTTCTTTTTAGACAACAACCAAGAAATAATTTTACAAGTTATAAGAAACTTTTAAATTTTACAGTTAAACAGTCTGAGCACTAGCTTGTAACCACGGGGCTCACAGGTACAGAAGTCCTTGCTACCTGTGATAGGCTAAAAAATGGCCCCAAAATGTGTATGTGTTAATCCCCAGAACATGGCAAAGGGGCCTTTGCAGATGTGATTAGGTTAAGGATCCTGAGATGGGCCCTAAACGTAATCACAAGTGTCCTTATAAGAGCAAGGCAGAGGGAAACTGTACCACAAAAGGCAATGTAATCACTGAAGTCAGATGCCATGCTACTGGCTTTGAAGATAGAGGACCATGAGCGAAGGGGTGCAAGAATTCAGCTCTAGAAGCTGGTAAAGGCAAAGAAGTGGATTCTGCCCCTAGAGCCTCCAGAGGGAACATAGCCCTGCTGACCACATGCTTTCAGCCTGGTGAAGCTGATTTCAGACTTCTGACCTCCAGGACTACAACAAGAGAAAAAAATGTGTGTTATTTTGAGCCACCACATTTTTGGAAATTTGTTATAGTAACCACAGGAAACTAATATAGTACCTGTGTCCACAAGGCAAGCTTTTCCCTTCAAGCAAGAATCCCTTTCTGATCAAAACCCTGAAACCCACAGTGTTCTCCAATCTCTGCCATATAAGTACCCACCTGTTCCTCCCCAGTGCAGGTAACCAACTGACAGAAACAGGCAGTCCAGGGAGAAAGTGTGGAAATGCTATTGATCTGGCCTTTCAAATCCTGATGAATTTGTATTTTTCTCTCTTAGTGATTTTCTGGTCCTAGTCAGCAAATAGAAAACAAGGGAGAGGGGCACCTGGATGGCTCAGTTGGTTGGGCGTTCAGCTCTTGATTTCAGCTCAGGGTGGTGGGATCAAGCCCTGTGTTGGGCTCCATGCTGGGTGTGGAGCCTGCTTGGGATTCTCTCACCCTCTCTCCACCTCACGCTCTCTCTCTCTCAAAAAAAAAAAAAAAAAGCAATGGGAGAAATCTTTACTTTTGCCTTAGAAAATTGTAAAATCATTAGTTATATGTTTAGAAGAAAATTTGCTTTGATTCTTTCAAGAACTGGGAAGGATTAACATTCTTCCTAATTGGTCTTCTCAGAGACAGCGACTCCCTGCCCATCCCCCCCCCAACACACACACACACACACACACACACACACACACACACACACACACACACACACACACACACACACACACACACACACTGGGGCTGCAAACTAAAAATTATACAAAATGATGTTATCTCTATAGGAAAATGAAAAGCCCAATAACAACCCCACTCTGCTGCTATTTAATGTGGTAATAAAATTATACATTCTTTTAAAAACTCATTTTCTCCCCAAAACTCTAGAAGTGTGTGTATTACCCTGCTGTCACATCTGCTTTAGTTTCTACATGCAATTAGACTGGCTCTCTCTCACGTCAGAATTTTTCATATAACCACATGTACTGTCAATCTGACTTTTTCATCAAAAAAAAAGAGAGATACACAAAAAACAAAGTTGCCTCTATCTGCTTTAAGACTATTAACAGCTTAGAGTGATTAACAGAAAAATAATCTGCTCTAAATCTCATGCTAATCTTTGCCCCTCCCTGACCTCAAAAAACTCTCTATTAACTCACAAATTCATCATTGTCAATAAACATCTATGCCCCAGAAAACTTATGCTTGCCCTAGAAAACTAAAATTTTCATAAGTTCCAAGACTATTTTAATCCAAAGAGCCTACCAAAAGATGTAGGCCTTGCCTCTGGTTGAAATTCACATAAAAATTCCCTAGTTGTTGTTGTTTTGTTTTGTTTTGAAGTCACCCTGCCTTATTTATAAGTGTTATCAATTTCATAAATAAAACACTAACTAAAATAGGTTTCAGACCTTGTTCTTCCCTACAAGTACATGCAAGAAATTATATACCTAACAACACACGAAACAACAAAGTTTCAAACTGGAGAAACTGAACTGAACCCCAAATTCCACAGCAGTGTTATTTTTAAGGATTTCCCCTATTTCACAGTCATATAATAGGAACTTAATGAATGCTGTCCAATAACAGAAGATTTTGGAAAATGTAAACAATAGAATGAGTTCTTCCAGATTTATTTAGAGCCCATTAAGAAGCCATATACAATTGACTTTCCTTTTACTTGCTTTTTTTTTTTTTTTCAATTTTTAGATATCCTCAAAGTAAGCCTTTGTTCAGAAAACCAAGAAGCAGCCCCAATCCCCTCTTGTACTTCATTGCATGGGGCTTTCTTTCCTCTTCCTCCCAGGCAGCTCGCCAGAAGTATGCATCCACTCATGCTTGTTTTTATGCTACGGCTGGATTTTTATATGTGTTTAAAATGTGGTTAGAGAAAAAAAGCAAAAGGAAAACTAAAAATAAGTGAAGCTAAAAGTGGCAATCCCATCCTTTAGAAGTCAGGTTCAAGGCTGAGTTGGTTTTACAGAGGTGAGCACAGTACTGACAATCAGCAGGAAACAGAGCTGAGCAGATTTAGAGGGGTCAGTGGGTGACAGTCATAATTCATTTTGCAAGAGGGCCCAATCCAATCTGAACATGAGTGTTAGCAGAAGACAAAAATTCTGAAGCTACTGTGCAAACATATTATATGATATTGAGTCTTATATACCTCCCATTTTACAACTTTTTGATCCAC
The DNA here is from genome assembly GCF_009762305.2 of Zalophus californianus. NCBI lineage: Eukaryota > Metazoa > Chordata > Mammalia > Carnivora > Otariidae > Zalophus > Zalophus californianus. The sequence continues at coordinate 80,085,757 of NC_045598.1, read as the reverse complement.
AATTTCCAGAAATACGACTCCACATATAATGAGCACTGACGACAGCAATATAATCTGTGACCCTTAACTATCTCATCAGGAAAATAAGGATTTATAACAGTATCATCTATCTGATAGGTGTGCACACATACGAATGCCCACACACTCCCCTTCAAAATTACTCAGAATGTAAGTTGGGTGACACGCATCTCCTTTCTCTGGGTGCTCATTATTGCTCTTTCACAAGTGTTATCCTTGCTAAGAATTCTTTTCCTCATAGAGCAGCCCCATTTCTATCAAGTGTCCATACACTCTGGTGCCTGGTGGTTACTTAACCAGCCTGAGCATCCGTTAACTTCTCCATAAAACAAAGCTAAGAGTACCCCTCACCAAGTAAGATGCATTTGAAGTATGAGGTACATGGAAGGTGACCCCATTAAACCAGGCACCTGGCCTGACTGCACTGTACAGGGAGGGGTAGAATATTTCTGATTTGGTCTACCCACAGCACTCCCTAGTAGACAGCAGTGTGGGGGTTTACATCATTTGCACCCATAAGAGACAGTTATACCTGATGCCTCTTACTATGAGTTTACTATAACCACTATAACAAGGCCATGTGCTTAAGTACCCCGAAATTCCCAGCACACATTAGCCCAACCTAACTGATTCCAATTAGTCAGGTTCTTCACTCTTATGGTTGACCCTTGGGCTGGCAGCCTAACTCTTCATGGGCAACCTCATACCAGAAGTGCAATCCCACCCACAATGTCCCACAGTGTTCTCCTGATTCCAGGGGCAAAAAGCAGCAGCATTTATTTGCAGGGAGGCCAGAATGGAACTGATGGTGTTAAGAATGTTCTGGTATCAATCTTGTATCCTCCAACCCAGGCTGACAGTGACAGGCAGCAACCCGCTGTATGTTTACTGTGGTCTATTAAAGAAGGCCTTACCTTACCCTTAATTCCCAGTTGTGAACATCAAACATCCCTATTTCAATCACTGAATTGTTCTATTCTCCAATGAACCTTTCAGCAACAAAATGTCCTAAGTTGTTACACTGAATTCTTTTATAATTCAATTACTTATTGATGCCAGAATGCTGAATTAAATTAATTAGGAGGCATGGCTTGAAAGTCATGCTCAATTTAACAGCGGATAAAGGGTTCACAGTGTTTTCGCTATTAAGAAACTGCTCTCTTTCTTTCTATGCTTACTTTTTTACATTTTCTCTGACCCATCAGCAGTATCTTATGCACAGCTATGTACTCATGACCCGGCTCACTACCACTCCATCCTTTTTAAGACGTGATGGGAAATCATATGTTCATTTTTCCAGGATATTTCAACTGAGCCATTATGAAAGAATTTAGAAAAACTGATGATCTCCCAAACAGCCTGCCTCAGGCAGAAGTAATTATCAATAGAGACATGGAGACAGTGAGTACGACGATGAAGAATTATGAATGCTATCCAATCAGAAGGGGGGGGTGACAAGAAAACACTAAAAATAAATTATTTCGTATGGATTGTCAATGATAGCTTCTATATAAGATGCAAGACAGGCTAGGCACTGAAAAGGAAGCAGCTCTATTACCCGAATTGGTTCACAGTGTCAGGATCAGAACAGTGGTCACATGACCACAGGTTATGCAAGGAGGAATACACGAAAAGGCCCAGCTCTGGCTTCCTGTGTGAATAAGCAACCAAATGATACCATGAAACTCATCTTAGTCCTAGATGGTTTTCTCACAACACCCAGAACATTTTTAGACTACTTTCTTAAAGGTCAACCAATTTATGGTCAGAAAGGCAATTTTAATAGTTGCTGAAACATAACAGAAGGCTAAATCCCATGCCAAAAAATTTACATAATGTATTTAAAAGCTAAGTGAAAACTGAAAGTGCAGTTTTGGCTTTTACTTAATAGAAGTCACAGAATAAGTTTTAACTATCATCAAAAAATAGCCAAAAGAACCTTTCTAGACTGTAAGCTCCCAGAGGACATGGGCGGTGTCTTTGAAACCCTGTTAGCGTTTACAGGGAATCAGTACACGTGAGTTAGATCAACGCGCCCCCAAGAGCCTCTAGTTGACAGCCACCTTTCAGCGGACTAGAAAAACGCAAAGGAAGAGCTATCAACTAGGAAACCTGAGAAAAGGTTCGGATAGAGCACTTGGCCAATTCAAAGACTCATTCAACAAACATTTACTAACTACCATATGCCTGGCACTGTCCTAGGTGCACGGAGTTTTGTGGTTACGTGACAGGCAGGGTCCCCGCCCACCCGCAACTTGGCACACTCAATGCCCAGAGAGTTAAAACTGTGGTTGAGTGCCCTGAAGGAATAATGCACAGAGCTTACAACGGGCAAAATACAATTTGGGGCAGTTGGGTTTAAACTGGGGGTGTCAGAACAGGCCTCTTTTCAAGGTGAGAGCTGAAGTCAACACCGGCGGCCCGGGAAGCTGGGTGGAGTGCGTTCCGGGACCAGGGCTGCGGGCGCGCAGGGCCCGGCGCTTGGCCCGTGACAGCGGGGCGGGCGCGGGCCGGACGGGCGCGGAAGGCGGGGGCCGGCCGGCGAGCCGCACCGGCTTGGACGCTGCGGTCCCCGTCCCCTGCGGAGCGCCGCCACGCTGTTCACGTTGGTGGGGGTCGCCTCACTCTCCCGCCTGCTCCCACACATCTCCAGTCCCGGTGCGTGTCGTTCCATCCTTCAACTAGCCGGGTCCGCGCGGGTGGGCCCCGGGGCAGGGAGCCCAGTCCCGGTGGTGGGGAGGAAGGACGCCCGGCCCCTCCCTCGCGGGGGTAGTCACCTGAGCGACTCAGCACTTTCCACTCGTCGGGCCCGCAGAAAATCGCGGCCAGGGCCGAGAGCTCCTCCCGGGCTGGCTCCGCCATGGCCGCCGCCGCCGCCGCCGCCGCCGCCCCTCCCCTTCCGCCGCCGCCGCCGCCGCCGCCGCCGCCGCCGCTGCCGCCACTGCCGCCACTGCCCCTACCGCCCCTACCGGCCCGGAGCGGCGTGGACGGGCGGCCACTGGGGGGCGCCCCGCGTCTCCCGCGAGCGCCACCCGGAGCGGGGACGGGGACCTAGGAGTCCGCCCAGAAGCTCCTGCTTGCAGACTCGAGACGCCCGAAATCCCCTAACTGTAGCCCAGGCTTTGAACACTCACCATTCCGCCCAGACTTGGCTCTGGGCTGCCGGGGTGGACAGACTGGGCGAAAGGTACTTGACGGTTAGGAAGACAAAAACAAGCGGGAAAGTGACCAGTGAGGAGGTGAGCCCTGGTCTGGCTCAGAACTGAACTAGGTGTTGGGGACCTTGCAGTTAGCAGGAGATACTCTGTCCCGATGAAGCTGTTAGTGACTCTGGCAGTGTGAGACGCCCGGAAAAGGCCCAGGGCAGTAACAAGCCCAGATGCAGAGCTGTAACTGGCGCTGGGACTCGACCAGGGCCGGATTCCTGAGACCTCTTTCTCTCAACCCGGCAAAAGCCTAGGACCTGCAGGTCCTGCCATTCTCAGGATGTTACTGGGGTGGCTCTGGACCTTGTGGGTAGCTAGGCGCCAGGTTACTGGAAGCAAAGTCTTAACCTTCCCCATTTGTCTCCTGCCTTCACAGAAGGCAGCCCAGACTCCTTGGCCTTGGGGAGTACATCAAGTGTGTAAACGTAGCAAACTCTAGCTTTTCAATATTATTCATTTTGTGATATTCGATGCAATACAAAACAGTGTGGCTCTTAAAGCCTAATAATGGAATGATCGTCCTTGAATCCAGCACTTCAATTTAAGAATTTGAAGCAATACCAATAGGGTAACAGAATTATCAACCCATTCTGTTCCAGGTTTGATTTAGTGAACAAGATTACAATGATCCTCTGTGATAGTTCTATCAGTCAGCGTGTTTGGCTTGTCCTTTTGTTTTTCTAAGTAACAATTTAAAATTTTGCAGCCCCAAGAAGTAGCTGGTCTAGCTCACTGAGGTTCCACAATTTTTTCTTTGTATCAGAAATGTTTGTAAGATAAATCAGAGAACTTAGATGGCTACACAGTGACTCCTGTCATTGACCTACAGAAGTCACAACAAACAGGGCTGATTTTAAGATTCTGAATCCATGTTACCATGCTCAACATCATTCCCACTGTTGCTAAAAAGGGATTTTAAAGAGGAAAAGATGCTGGCTTCCAAAAAAAGAAAGGAAATCTAACCAGATAGACTGCAGGAGAAATGCTTTTCGCAGGATGCCATGGGATTTCAGTGACCCCAAGTAATTAAGAGCACTGCCGTGCACATAATTGGGAAAGACAAAGGTTTATTTAAACTCATAATTATCTCTAATGTGGCCAATTTGTTTAATAACAATTTTTAAAATTTCTTTGAGTTATTTCCAAAATAGCAGTTCCGTAGGTTCATAATTAGCTTCTAAGGAGTTTGGTGAACAAAAGAATACATTTTTAATTTAAAATATCACTTAAGTTATTTGATTTTAGTTTGAAATCCAATGTCAGTATTAAAATACAAATATTGGTTATTTATTTAAGATAGTCTACAAAAAATCAAATAGTTCATATCTTATTTTTAATTTCCCAAATTCAACATAACTGATATGAGTGAAATAGTATGAACAGCAAGACTCCAGTTGTCAGAAATATTAGGAGGCAATCACAAAGCTTGCTGTCAGCTAGGGTTTCATGAAATTGATGTAAGAGTCCATCAATCTATTTTAAAATTTTCTTGTCAATAGGTTTCTTCTTTGCTCTTCCTTTCTCTGTTGATTTCTTAACCTGCTTTTCATCCTCCATTTAGCATGTTTAAATAAAAAAGGAGTCGATGTGAATGTCTTTTAAATTGACACTATCCTAAGGCCCTGAAATCCCACAAATGAGTTTCTACTCTCTGACATTTGGAAGAAATCATCACAGAGAAAGCATAATGTCAGCTTGATATTTCTCACACTATGAAAATATCAGCTACGTGTCAAATATCTAAACCCTACCTTAATGTAAGAAATTTTCTTGTATTCACAGGCTACTGAAAAGTCTAAATATTTCAATGTGGAATGAATGTCTAGACATGTAGATGAATGTCTAGTTAGAGCACGGTCTCTCTGCCTCTCTCTCTCCACTTCTTCCTCAAATAGTGTGTGATTTGCTAGAATATTATTTATACATGCAACTTTTCTAAACAGTTGTTTTACCAAGACCATAAGGAAGAGAAGTTTTAAATCTATGACCTCCAGTTAAAACCATTAGCTCAGGAAATAGTTCTTTTAGCTTTTCTGAGAAAACACTTCTACTCACTTTATTATGAGTAGTATGTAGACCTAAATACTCACACTGTATCTGAAAATGTAAGTCAAACCCCACTTGGGCATAGAAGTAAGAACACACAATTTTAAGAGTATTAGGAGAGGTTGGTTAAATGTTAGTATCATGTCAAAAAAGCTAAGAATACTGAAGTAGTGGGACATGATAAGGAAAATGATCATGTTAAGACTATAAGAAAAGTAAAAATACTTCTTAAGAACTACTAAGAGTATTGTATACCTGAAACCAATATAACACTGTATGTTAACTGGAATTAAAAAAGAGAGAGAAAACCACTAAGAGTAAAGAACAAAAGAGGCACTGAATGCCAACTTGCAAAATGAACCTGAACTTCAATAAGCTGTGCTACTGGTTCTCCTAAAGAGTTTCTGTATTTACTCATTTCATAAAATGTTCTCGGACACACATTGATGGTTGATTGGCCTGACCCTACAAGCTGAGTGTTTTGAGATACAGAGATGAAAGCAACAAGCCCTTGCTCTCAAAGACTTTAGATTTAGGTTAGACAAGTAAACACAACGAGCAACAATTACAAGTTCTTTCACCACATTTTCTTATTGGTGTGAAGGTCAACGTAATAGCTGAAAGCAATGGGTGGAGTGACACGCACTTCCCACAACTTCCCAGAGAAGAAATATGTTTGTAACGTATAGGAACATAGTCTGTTTCCAAAGGTATGTAAAGACCGGTGTGTTGATTGGTCATAGTTCTTTTTGTTCTATTACAGTGTGAAAAGTCACAAACTGATTTTTCACCAAGATAACAAAATAAAAACAAAATCTATGAGAATTTGACAGTGACTCTGTAATCATACCATTTGGAGGCAAGATCTGCCTCCACCATGTCCAAATTGTTTGTACTCACTCCAAAAGACTGGTGACATTCTGCCTATGGGAAACATGCTTGATTCTTATGCATGAGTGATACCAAAACAGTTCCAGCTTGCTTTGTGGGAAAACATCTACATGGCCCAGGTCCAATGACATAAAAGTTCAATGCCTTATCGATATTATAAAAACAAGTCTTCAGTATCAGTAGGGTTTTAGAGTTTGTATAATTAAAATAACATCCAACACTTAATTTGGGTTATTACTGTAACTGGATTGCTTTCATTAATTATATTTTCTCACGGTGTACTACTAGTATAACCAGTTTTTATTATGGGGACAGGGGGAGGGTAGTTTGGGAACTACGTGATTTTTAAAAATACTTTCTTTCAAACTCATAAAGGAACTATAAATGAGGAAACTCTGCCATTGTGGCAAAACAGATTCTAAGTGGTTGAAAATCGAAAGAGGTAAGGTATACCAAAGAACCACAGCTACGACTGGGAAAATTAAGCCTGGATTTCCTTTTTTAAAAAATATGGGGGGGCCTATAGGCAAAAGATGTATTGGATACAGAAAGAGGGAGGAAGAAGGGAATGAGGGAGAAAAAAAGGAATGGGGAGGGCAAAGAGCAGGGAAATATCTTAAGGTGAACACTTAAGATAATATGAAAAGGATGAGTTTTATGAAGTGAAGAAAAACATGAGTTAAAAATTTGGCTTTATTTCTAGAAGAAAAATGTAGCTTCATCTGCTTTTGAAGCAACAGAAAGACCTGAAACTTTATTCAGTAATAATACGAGATCCGAGATTTGCTTCAAAATAACGTAGAAAGGGTCGAGAGGCTGGAGTATGGATGTGGCTGAGTTGACCGTAGAGTAAAAATTGCTGCGGCAGAGTTGTGGGTGCAGAAGGCCTTGGTATTTTATTCTGTCTACTTTTGTGTATTTTACATTCTCTATAATAAGTTACTTTTAAAACATATTCAATGCAGACTAGGTCAAGATATTTGACTTTTGCATAATGCTCAATAAGGAGAAAAGAACAGAAATAAAGGGGGAAATAGGAGGGAAAGGAAAAGAAAAGAAGCAGGACTAAGAGAAAACAGAGTCGGTGAGAGGTATGAAAAGACAGAAGATAACAGGTTCGAAAGTGGTATGTGCAAGAAAGGTATGGTTTAGGATTCATTCAGGTGGGAAAGGCACAAAACCTAAAACTTCAGCACCTCTAACAAGATACTGGGGTTTTGTCTTAGAGGTTCAAGTGGAGGGAGGTAGGCAGAGCTGGGGTGCTCTGCAACGTAGGGACCTATGGTCCTTCCCTTCCGTGGCTTTGCTCTGTACAACTTGGGTCCCCACTGTCATGCCATACTCCAGGGTGGTCCCTGGAGCTCCAACCCCCAAGCCTACATCTGGTCAGGAGAATGGCACTCAGTCTAATCCCACTGACTGGAATTTAGTCCCATGACCAATCCCAGTTAAGGGGTTGGAAAATGGCATTTTTATTCTAGGAGGCCATGTACCCAGCTAAAAGTGGAGGAAGGAATGAAATATTATTATTCCTTTCTTATTATGGAGAAAGGGAAAATATTGGGAGGCAGCTGGTAGTCTCCACCACATCAAGTGGAGTTTTAGTCAAGAGATTAAGTTGCCACATACATAATTCTGTAGAGCTCACCCTTTCCCCACCCGCTGACTGCCACCACCCCTCACTGTGTGTCTTGTCCTGTTTTATTTTTCCCATAACATTTACCATTATCTGAAATCACCTTGTTTGTTTACACGTGTCTTGTGGTTGCTCCACAGAAAACAGGATCAGTCCCCCAACAGCACCACCAAAGTGGTTCAGCTGTCCAGAGTGATGAGGACACACATGTACCAGAAGGGTCCAAAAGGGTTTATTGCTCACGTGCTGAGGCTTTCTGGGAAGAATAGGGCAATTCAAAATGGCCTGACTGAAGTCAGGGGTGAATGGCTCTGGTGTTCATTGTGGTTAGGGGCTGGGGCCAGGGTTAGAATTCTAAACCCCAGCATTGCTGGGGTTTCTGTGGTCTGAACAAAGGAGGGAGTGCCCAGACTTTCTTACCCACTTGTCCAGAGGCGGGACAGAAGGGAAGAGGGAGGGCTGGGGCTTGAAAGCTGTCAGCAGTCAAACATCAAAAACAGACTCAGACATGTTTATTTCATTGTCTGTCTCCACCAGAATTTGACCTCCATGAAGCCAGGGGCCTTATCAGTCTTGTTCACCTCTGTATCCTTCACATCTAAAACAGTGCCTGGTGAATTAGGAATACAGTGAATATTTGTTGATACAAATAAACCCACTGCAAAGTTTATAGACTCTTTATACAATTCCTTATTCAGCAGAGTTATGGAGCACCTACTATATCCTAGTGACTTTATGAGATCTCAGGCATTCCATGACCATGACTGAATATGACACAGTCACCATCCTTCAGAAGCTCCCAATCCAGTTTGGGAGAGACATCAGCCTTTCCTGGGGCCAGCTGGTAAGTGTCTTGCCAGGCGAATGGAGGGCTGTCAGAGGAGGCCAAGGAATTCTGGTTTGGCCATCATGTTTGAGTTTCCCCATCATAGGGTACAAGGAGGAAAGCTGGAGAAAAAGATGGCTGGAAAGATAAATCTCTACTTTCATTCAATAAGCATTTATTGAACACCTTACTATGTGCCAAGTATTACACCAGGCCCCGGGGAAACTATGGCTTTTGACCAGACCTCTTGGAAGTTGTAGTGTAGTGGGAGAGACAGGTCTTAAGAGATAACTCATTTGGTAATCAGCAGCCTGTTGAAATCATGGCAATAGATGAAACTGCCTGCCTGCATCTCAAGAATTTCATAATGACGGTGATGTTTCCCAGCAATTGGAACAGAGAAGCCCTGGTTTGCCAGTTTTTCTAGCACAATCTGGATCAAGACAATAGTCCCTTTGTGGTAGGGTTTCTGTATTTCCCTGTTGTTTTCAATTTTTGTTTTGTTCTGTTTTCAGTGGAGAGAAAAATCAAGCCAAGAAAACAGAAAAAAAAAACATTCCTTTGTGGCACTTTTATCACTTGGAAGGGTCTCTGTCTCTCCCTAGGAATATAAAAACTATCTTAGAATAGAAAGGTAGATCTAGAATACTTAGTCTATTGTTTCAGATAAAATCCTGCTATATTTATGTGATTTTCATTGCTCTTTGAAACCTTGATAGGCCAGTAATTTCTTCACTGATAGCTTCATTTATTTTAAAAGGAACATTATACTTCAAGAAGAAGCAATGGCCAGGGTTCCTACTATTGGGATCATATTACCAAATACTCTGTCCCATCTCCTTCTCCTTTCTTATAAGCTACTTTCCCAGCTCTTTACCTGGTGAGTTCTTACTCATTCTTTAGATCTGAATCACACCCCTCCATCTGAGTCTGAGTTGAGGACCCTTCCTACATTTCCCCACCACTTATCATATTTACACACTTGTCAAACTGTACTGTAACTGCTTATGTGTCTACAACCCCAGTAGGGTATGACTGTCATGCAGTGAGTAATAGACATTGTGCTTGTCCTCGTTCTCCAGACAGTGATTGACTCCTTGTTGGGTGGACAACTTTTGAGCCCCCACTCTGTCCAAAACTGTCTTGGGTTCTGGTCTGGTTATTCTATCTTTGGTTGTACCTCCAACTTTAGCACAGTGATTGCCATATAAAAGGCACTCAGTATTTGTAGAATAAATCAAGAATGAGTGAACCCACAGTTATAGTGTCAAAGTAAATAGACTGTGGTTCATTTTTTCTTATTACCTCTACTCTGATTCCGACCAGATTTTATTAGCCCTTGAACATGTTAATACACATCAACATTAAGCAAGCAGATTATTACTCATGTCTTTACTGGAATCACATTTGGAGTAATGAAGAGAGTACAAATGGGCAAAAAGTAGTGAATTACTCCTACTAAAGTCCCATGGTTTCATACAGGGGAGCGAAAGGGAGAAGTATATTGTCACCTTACAGTAACTTTGTACATTTCAGTAATAGTCTCCCACAGTTGCCACTTCACTTTGTTATATACAAAGAAAAAATAAATTTTAAGTAATTATTTACACAATACAAAGTTTTGAGACTGCTTGGCTAAGTCTGGAAGTCATGTGGTAGTTAAGTCTATATAGTGTTTATATCCTAAATTGAAATGGGACACCACATGCTACCTGATCCAGCCTGGCTAAAAATATATCATATTTCCACCTGTGTGTATATGTGTGTGACTAGGGTATACATTTTATTTACTGTTCAGGTTAATATTAATCATTTTAAAAATAACAAAATCACTTGAAGACAGGGTAGTTATATACAACAACATAGCCATAGTAATTAAGTTATGAAACAGATTTTTCACCCTATAACTCATGATCACTTAAGAAGTTTCATTTTTCCGGGACGCCTGGGTGGCTCAGTTGGTTAAGCGTCTGCCTTCGGCCCGGGTCATGATCCCAGGGTCCTGGGATCGAGCCCCACATCGGGCTCCTTGCTCAGCAGGGAGCCTGCTTCTCCCTCTCTCTCCCTCTGCTTGTGCTCTCTCTGTCAAATAAAATAAAAATCTTTAAAAAAAAAAGTTTAATTTTTCCTTTTTTCTTTTCTTTCTTTTTTGTTGATACTTTAATATGTTGTTGACCCAAGATTTAAGTTAAAAGACCACAGTATGTTGAAGAGGGCCCAGGGAACTTTTTTGTTATGTTAGAACTATTCTATTTCTTGATTGGGGTGCTGGTTACATGAGTTTATGCCATTTAACTGTACTGTTTTAGACCTATGCATTTTATTTTACATAGCATATATCTCAATTAAAAAAAAAGAGTACTGGGAGGAAAATACATGTTAGTAAGTTCATAATACTTTTATAAGATTCCTTTTTTTCTGATTTTGAGCTGAATATGCCCTCAACTTAAAATTGAAGGAAGTTGTTCTTTTAAAACTCTTAAGCCTTGCTGCCGCTTGATTTTTATGTTATAACAACAAATCTTGGCAAGAAAAGGCTGCAGGTCTCAAGTATCTTCAAATGGCACCAACTTGTCTCTGTGAGTACGATGCCAATAGAACTGAAGAAAACCATTCCTTCACTTAGGGCAAGTTATTTTTAGCCTAAAACTCGACCTACCATTTCCTGTTGATGTAAAAGAAAGAAAATGTGATTGGTACAAGTACACTTCATTTTATACAGATTAAAGAGGAATTATTCAAATACTTTTTAATGTGCTAAACAAGCTCACTATTTCAAATAATTTTATGGTGACTTGTTTTTTTCTAAGTGAGGGACCTGTAATGATGTGGGTTGTCTACCATTTGTACATCAACCCTTAGATGCACATATTGTCACATTTTAACAACTCTGAAGCTGGGAGTCTTTATACCATTGATGGCACCTTGCATTGGCCATTGGCCAGGCAGCAGACACCGATGTGGCTTGCACATGCATTAACTTGGATGTTTTCCTTGATCACATGATTTCTGGTGAGAGCATGAAAGCAGCAGTCTCAAAACTTGCAGAATGGCTGAATGGGTATTAGCAACTTGGAAAATATCCTAGAATCTTAGCATTAGTGGAGTGACTTCTTTAAAAGAAATGCTGTTTCACTGATGCTCTTGAAGGAATAAAGGATGATATATATGGAAAAACACAGACACTGATGCCTCTGAGTTGATACATTGATTCACAGCCATCAGACACAGAATGTGAGGGAGTGTCAGGAATATTTTAACCAATTTATTGTTCTATCTTCCTTTTTATGTATGTACAACAGTGGTATTTGATAATGTACCATCTAAGTAAGTCTAAAAAAGCTTTTTCAAGACGTATAAAAAATTCCAAGTGATAAGAGACTGAGCCATAGTATAACTGGCAGTATATTTTTTGGCAGCATATTTTATTTTTGATGGTACATAAAATAATGGCTTATCTTACAATTGATGGCATCTTGCATGCTCTTGAAGCTGATCATCACAATTTTTGTCTGTTGGCTTTTCAACCGGGGGTGGGGGGGGGGTGAAAGAGCAGGCAGGAAAGAATCTTAAGTGTAGATAACAATAGTACTATTTATTGAGTAGCTACTATAGGCCAGTGTTAGGCTAAGTGACATGTATATCATTACATGTAATTCTCCTCAAAAAGTCTGAGAGAAAGTTACTATTGAACTGACTTTTATCAGTTCAGAACCATTAAATAACATGTCCTAGGTAAGTTTGCAAAGCTGAATTTGAACTTTGTTTTGACTGACCTCCAAAGTTCTTGACCTTTTTATAATAACTCCTTTCCCAACTCTCCCCCTGAACAGCACTCCAACTAGTCTGTCTCTCTCTCTCTCTCTCTTTCTCTTTTTTTTAGTTTTACTTTTTAAGTAATCTCTACACCCAGTGTGGGGCTGAAACCCACAACCCCAAGATCAAGAGTCACATGCTCTACTGACTGAGCCAGCCAGATGCCCCAGCACTCAAACTACTCTGAAGGATTAACTTGCTTCAAGCTTATGCACTCCTTGCTTGCTGACCTAAATCCCTTGGTCTGTAGCAGAATTAACTTACTTTCCTTGAGATTTGTAGACCACTGGCCTTAAGGAGTGGAGGACCAGACTTTTCCAGAAGATAAGGCCTGACTGCATTTGAAAATACCTGCCAAAGATGCCACCAACTCTGTTTGGGGTCACATCAACAGACACCTAACCGCCTGGGCACCTGCTTCTCCTGCCAGTAGCCCCCTCCCTTTTCCCCTTGCAAACCCTCTGGTTTCCCCTAGACAGAATATGGCCTTTGAGATGTTAGTCCACTGTCTTCTCAGGTTGCCAGCTTCCTGAGTAGAGTAACCTTTTTTTCCCACCGTCATTTGTCTCTCAAGTATTGATTTTGGAGCCACAAGCAGCCAAACCTGAGTTCCTAACTGGTTCTCTGTTGGGTAACACCCCAACCCCGCCATCCCCAGAAGTTCAAATGAAAGCTTCAAGAAGATAGAGAGAGAGAGAGAGAGTCCTAGCAGCATTCAGTTCTGTGCAGGTTTTTCTGAAAGACAGCTCTATCTTGATTTGGCAGTGCAGGTCTTCCTTCATTTGTGTGAGCTATCCCAGAACCCTAACACCAAACCACCCTCTTTCTTGGCCTTTGCCAGTTCCCTTTGGGACTGCATCACTTGCCACAGAGAGCATACTACTATAACACTTCATGGTTTTAATACACGTACACATTTTACTAGTGATAAGAAGATATGACTTTGCGCACACCTTTAACACACAGTCTGAGCCCAGCTGGCTTACTTCACCGAGCCGCACAAGGGCTGAAGCTGGCTGTTTCAGGGACAGCCTGCAGCCCTGGAGGCGCCTGATTCGGCTTGGGTTTAAGCTAGAATAGTGTTTCCGGGCCCGTGCGGGTTTGCTCTCTGCAGTTCCACTTACCCAGGTCAACCTGGGTCGGGAAGCACACGATCGTCCTGAAGAATCAGCAGAAGGCCAAGAGTCCCCTAACACTACGTCACGCGCCTGTGTCACTCACCTCGCTTCATCTCCTGGTGGAGGCATCTGGTCGTCTCCCACCATCACAAGAACAGGAAGATATTTTGAGGGAGAGAGACCACATTCACATAACTTTTATTACAGGTATCTCATTATAATCGTTCTATTTTATTAGTAATGTTTAATCTCTTCCCTAATTTAGAAATTAAATTTTATCATAGGGATACCCGTGTAGGGAAAACCATGGTATATAGAGGGTTCAGGGCTACCCACGGTTCCAGGCGTCCACGGGGCGCGGGGGCGGGGCGTGTCTTGGAAGGTCCGCCCACGGACAAGGGGGGCCTGCTGTATGGCTTCAGCAGCAGGGTTGGGGGAGCAGTGTACGGCTCAAAGAACACAAGGCCCGGGAGCCAGGGTGGCTCAGTCAGTTAAGCATCTGCCACTTGGTTTTGCCTCAGGTTGTGAACTCATGGTTGTGGGATCAACGCCGGCATTGGGCCCTGCGCTCTGCGCAGAGTCCACTTCAGCCTCTCTCTCCGTCTCCCTCCCCACTCACAATCTCTCTCTCTCTCAAATAAGTAAATGAAATATTTACAAGGAAGGGAGGGAGGGAGGGAGGGAGGGAGGGAGGGAAAGAAAGAAAGAAAAGAAAGAAAGAAAGAAAGAAAGAAAGAAAGAAAAAGAAAGAAAGAAAGAAAGAAAGAAAGAAAGAGAAAGAAAGGAAAGAAAGAGAAAGAAAGAAAGAAAAAGAAAGAAAGAAAGAAAGAAAAAGAAAGAAAGAGAAAGAGGAAGGAAGGGAGGGAGGGAGGGAGGAAGGAAGGAAGGAAGGAAGGAAGGAAGGAAGGAAGGAAGGAAGGAAGGAAGGAAGGAAGAAAAAGAAAGAAAAGAAAAGAAAGAAAAAAACACAGGACCACAAACCTACTCGGTTTCCCTGTGAGCAGCTGTTTGCCTACAAGCTGCCTAACTCTGAGAACTCAATTTCCCCAACTGTAAGATGCAAATTACGAGATGATTTCAAAGAACTTCTCTGGTGTTAAAATTCGTGGCTCCCGCACAAATGAAAGCCATCCAGATATCGCGTGAGTCACACTATGTGTAAATAAATCCGATGGCTTTCATGGCCAGTTCCACCCCCAGTTTCTTTGATAATATGTATTTTTTTAGTAGAATTCAAATTCAATATTTCCAGTGATATGCTTAACAAAATTAAGACAGTTTTGCTCAGTGGTAAGAATATTTTTTAAACTATAAAATATTTATGGATGAAATAGAAAAAATAAATTGATGTTAAAAACCTTATCTCCAGGAACTATCTGAAGTTTTTGTTGTTGTTGTTGTTGTTTTTACCGCAAGACTTGTGACTCAGGGAGGGAAACCCGCCAAGTTCTGGAATGGTGCACTGAGTTCTCATTCTTACCCCAGCATACATCCTTGAAATGGAAGTCAGATCTTTAACATTGGGCAATAAGAAGGAGGCTGAATTGTCCCTGTTTTTCCTTATAGAGTATTGATTTCAAATTTTAATAACAAAATAGAATATATGATTACTTTTCTCCCCAAAATGATGACCTTTAAAAATACATATTAATAAATGATTTGAAATTATTAAAAAATTGTATATTCAATCTTAGGTAATTGATATACTTTTACAAATAAAAAACTCTTTAGCAAAAAATGTTGACTTGGAAAAACAAAACATGAAATGTGATTGGAAAAGTATGATATTATTATTTCTTCCAAAAGCACTAAGTATCTTTTTTTCAACAGAAGTGGAATTGATTCCATAATCTGCCTTCAACTAATAATGTATTTGAGGAGAGACTTCTGAATATTTTTTTTTTTCTGTTTACTGGTGTCATGTAATCACCTGGAGCAGCTCTTTCCTAACTCAGTATTAAATATGGCTTGGAATTTTTTATAACTTTCTATGATTTCTAACTTGCTTATACTCAGGAAATTTTTCAGGGAGTAGTCTTGCTCCTGTGTTCATTGCTTTGGGTAACATTTTAACAAATGGAAATCAAGGGAAGGAACGAAACTGTCTTTACTGAATTCTAATTATGTCCGCTGCCTGAAATGTTCACGCCAGCGGACAGGGGGCCACGGAACCACAAGCGTGAATATGTGGGCATGTCTGTCTACCTGAATGTGCTTACACTGGGAAGGGCTTCCCAGCAGGACTTACTGATTCAGGCATAGCAAGCACACCTTCTGCAAGAGCAAGGTTTGCCTTCCAAAATCCGTCAAGGTGAACCCTCAGCTCCCTGCCTCCAGATCTCCAGTCATCAAGGCATCTTAATTATTCACATGTAGCAAGGCCTAGATACAGCACTAGTTCCAACAGTACATAAATTAATTGGCTGTGAGGGCCAGGAGGAAGCTGACTCTCTGTGTATCTCACAAGTAGCTAACAGCAGTGACGTTCAAAATACTTAGCACTGATGCAGCTTGGGCCCCAACCAATCTGATGAACATTAGGCATAAACATACTGGCTGCAGCAGTGCACCCTGGTTGAATGTCACCCCGAGGGCTTGGTGCAACTTTATAGGTTACAAATGCATTTTAAAATATATTATATTCAGGGGCGCCTGGGTGGCTCAGTCGTTAAGCGTCTACCTTCAGCTCGGGTAGTGATCCCAGGGTCCTGGGATCGAGCCCTGCATCAGGCTCTCTGCTCCGCAGGAAGCCTGCTTCTCCCTCTCCCACTCCCCCTGCTTGTGTTCCTTCTCTCGCTGTGTCTCTCTCTGTCAAATAAATAAATAAAATCTTTAAAATATATATATTATCTTCATTCATATGTGGAATTTAAGAAACAAAATAAATCAGTAAAAGGTAAAAAGAAAAAAAGAGAGAGAGTGAGAAGCAAACCAAGAAACAGACTCGACTATAGAAAACAAACTGATGGTCACCAGAGAGGAGGTGGGGGCGGTTGGGTTAAACAGGTGATGGGGATTAAGGAGGGCACTTGTTGTGATGAGCACTGAGTGATGTATGCAAGTGTTGAATCACTATATTGTACACCTGAGACTAATATTACACTGTATTAACTGGTTAAAAATATATATAAATATATATTTTCCCACTTAATCCTCAAAAATTTGTTATGTAGGCATTATTCTTTTTCTAATTTATAGGTGAGGAAATGGAGGTTTGCTTACAGAAGCTAAGTTGTAGTAGGTCCCACAACTAGTAAGTGATAGAGCCTAGATAAATTATAGCTGCTTAACACAACCAGTTTTATTCTGTAGGTTCTCTTTCATTATCAGTACTAATTATCAGGACACGAAACTCAGTAACTTTAATGTTTTAAACAGTCTTATGTATTCAGAAACTATAAGCGACTGCCTTCGGCTCAGGTCATGATCCTGGAGTCCCGGGATCGAGTCCCACATCGGGCTCCCTGCTCAGCGGGGAGTCTGCTTCTCCCTCTGACCCTCTTCCCTCTTGTGTTCTCTATTCTGTCTCTCTCAAATAAATAAATAAAATCTTAAAAAAAAAAGCTTTAAAAAAAAAGAAACTAGAAAATTAAAACTGACAAAAGTGTTGATTCAGTATTTCAACTTCATGTTATTCAAATCACTCAGTTACAGGTCATTCCCATTAAATGACTTCTTTCTTGGCCCATGGAAATGTTAACGACTAGCAAAAGAAATAGGTGAAATATGTGAACACTTTCAATATTTCTGGGAGGCTCTTCCATGCTCTCAATTTCTGCTACTGTCAGCATGTTAATAATCTGCATTGAAAAATATGAATCAGGGCGCCTGGGTGGCTCAGTTGGTTAAGCGACTGCCTTCGGCTCAGGTCATGTTCCCAGAGTCCTGGGATCGAGTCCCACATCAGGCTCCCGGCTCAGCGGGGAGCCTGCTTCTCCCTCTCCCTCTACTGCTCCCGTTGCTTGTGCTCTCTCTCTCTCTCTCTCTCTCTGACAAATAAATAAATAAAAATCTTTAAAAAAAAAAAAGAAAATTCCAAATAATTCATATAAATACTCCACCTCAAGGAGGTGGAAGTTAGCTCCTGACTCCTTAAGTGTGGGCTTTGCATAGTAACTTCCATTGAAAGAGGACAGTATAGAAGGGGAGGGAGGGAAGTAACTTTACAGTGGAGAAATTTGACAAATACTGCCTTAGCCAGGTGATCAAGCTTCACATCAGTAGGGATTAGTCATGTGATTAAAATGACTCTCTGAGTCTCCCTCCCAGAAGCCTATAACCCCAGTCTAATCATGAGGAAAGCACCAGACAAATCCCAGTCGAGGGACATTACACAAAAAATACCTGACCAGTACTCCTCAAAACTGCCAAGGTCATGGGGCACCTGGCTGGCTCAGTCAATAGAACATGCAACTCTTGATCTCAGGGTTGTGAGTTCAACCCCCACACAGGGCATGGAGCCTACTTAAAAACAAACAAAATTGTCAAAGTCATCTAAAACTAGGAAAGTCTCAGAAATTGTCACAGCTGAGAGGAGCCTACACACACACACAGTTATCCCCTCTCATTTTGCTTTCACAGCCAACGTTCTTAGAAGGAAAATGCAGACTTAACAGTCTCTACTTCACCTCAAATTCATTCTTCAAACCAGTGCAATCATGTGTCTATCCAACAATGACTCAAAGTCCAAATCCAGTGGGTCCTTCTCAGTCTCCACTTATGTAACCTGATAAAAACTGAAATTGTTGATCACTCATTTTTATAAAATGCCCGGTTTCTGGGGCTCCTGGGCGGCTCAGTCAGTTAAGCGACTGCCTTCCACTCAGGTCATGATCCCAGGGTTTCAACCCGAATCGGCTCTCTGCTCAGCAGGGAGTCTGCTTCTCCCTTTGCCACTCCCACTGCTTGTGCTCTCCTGCTCTCTCTGTGTCAAATAAATAAATAAAATATTTAAAAAAAAAATGCCTGGTTTCCTTACCACAGTCTCCCCTATTCTCATAACTTTTCTTTTCCTTTGCTAATATCTCAGGATATCTACCCTCCACTATTTTTATTTCTGCCTTTTAAAACTTGATAGAACTTGGGCGCCTGGGTGGCTCAGTTGGTTAAGCGACTGCCTTCGGCTCAGGTCATGATCCTGGAGTCCCAGGATCGAGTCCCGCATCGGGCTCCCCGCTCAGCGGGGAGTCTGCTTCTCCCTCTGACCCTCTTCCTTCTCGTGCTCTGTATCTCTCATTCTCTCTCTCTCTCAGATAAATAAATAAAATCTTAAAAAAAAAACTTGATAGAACTTGAGCTTCTTGGACTAGAGAAGGGTCACTTAAGTAACCCTTTAGTTATGCAAATATAGCATGAGTAGACACCCATCATTCTGGAATAAGGGACTTTTTTTTGGTCTTAACAAAATCTGTCTCTCCCATTGGTGTGCAGAGCTGGTCATTGGGGGAGGAGAGGACTCAGTTCCTGTAAGAAACGTAGGGCCTTCTTGCAGAAAAGACATCAGAGGCCCATACTCCAATTTCCATGATTCCAATGTAGGAAAACCTGTAAAGGGTCCATCAAGGAGTCCTGACCAAAGTCTGCTTGAAAGAGAATTGACCAAGTATTCCAAGAGCTGAATGCACCAGGAAAATAAGACATGTTAACACAAAAACTCTGCTGCCCGTGCAGTGCTTGGGGGTGGTAGCCTCCCAAGAACTGTCTGATTGCCACAGTCCTGTGGGACCCAGGAATGCAAGCTCCCATGGGCACCAAAGTTGGCAATAAGGTGGTGTCCCCTGGGTAGCAGTCATAACCAGGGCACCAGACATAAAAACTAGGGTGCCAGATGCATGTAAAGCTTTCCTCCGGGAGACACTGGCACTCTGGAGCATAGCACAGGGAGAGCATATAGAATCCCTGGAAACAATTATAGTCAGCACCTAGATGGGTGTTTAATTAGAAGCCTCCGTCCTTCAGACTGCAGCCATGATAATTAGGTAGTTAATAGGCCTCCCTCACAGAACGGCCAAGCTCCTGGGTCTGATGCCTCTTGCTGTGCCCTGGGGGTAGTACTGTTTAAAAAGCCTTTCTCCCTCTGTTATAGTCCTGTGGGACCCACAAGCATAAGCTCCACTGGCCACCAGAGCCAGGTGATATAGAAGTGACCCATGGTAGCAGCTGCAAAAATTGGGATACCAGAAAGGGGTATGAGCTCCTTTCTGGGTCGCACCAATTACTGCACTCCCATGGGAGCAAGAACACAAGCTGCCCTGGGTTCCAGAGCTGGGTGGCCAAGGCAGCACCTGGGCTGCAGTCACAAAAAAGCTCCCTTCCAGGAGATACAAATGCTCTAGAGCATGGCAAAGGGATAGGGCAAAAGTGGCACCTGTGAGAGTCCATCCCAGAGAATGTTCCAGCAGGCTCCTACATGTGGGTGTTAAATTAGATGCCTGCCCTTCAGGCAGACACTTTAACATGAGCCTTCTTCACTTTAAGCCTGGGTGCCATTGGCTGCTTCTGACCTGAGCCTGGAGCTGGGTGAATTTGAGTGCACAGGCCCTTTAAGAGCTATTTCTCATACACTTCAGTCTTCTAGGTATTGAGACATGAGACCCATTGGTTTTCAAAGTTAGATGTTTGCGGGCCCATCTCTCAGGGCAGGTCTTAAAAGTTAAGTTGCCCGATACAAGGTGCAAACCCTTTGGTCTTTGGGGTGAAGAGGCTTTGAATTTTCCAGGCTTTGAGTTTTCTACTGGTTGTGGATCAGTATGCTGAGGGTGGAGGGATTTATGGTGAGATTCTGTGCCAGGCTTTCCTCTCTGCTTCAATGTGGTCTTCTCCTCATTTGCCCAAAATGTAATCATCACTCAGCTACATTTTAGGTTTTTTAAAGAGGAATTGTTCCATATGTAGTGTGTATGTGGGAGGAGGTGAGTTCAGGATCTTCCTACGTTGCTATCATGAACTAGAACCAGAAGCCAATTCCATAGAAGAGGAGGGAACTCTTCCAAACTTATTTTATGAAGCCAGCATTACCCCGACACCAAAACCAGACAAGGACCGCAAGAACATGTACATAGATGCAAAAATTCTTAACAATATATTAGCTAACCAAATTCAACAATACATTAAAAGGATCACAAACCCTACCCTGATCAGTGTAATTTACTCCAGGGATGTAACAATGGTTTATCATCTGGTATATCCATCAGTGTGATACATCACAATAACAAAATGAAAGACAAAAATCAAATGATCATCTCAATGGATGTAGAAAAAACACTTGACAAAATTCAATATCTTTTTATGATAAAAACTCTCAACAAAGTGGGTACAGAGGGAATGTACCACAACATAATAAAGACCATATATGATAAACCCACAGCTAATTTCATACTCAAAGCTCTTCCTCTAAGACCAAAAATAAGACAAGGATGCCTGCTCTCCTCATTTTTACTTAACATAGTATGAGAAGTCCTAGTCAGAGCAGTTAAGAGAAAGAAATAAAAGGCATCCAAACTGGAAAAGCAGAAGTAAAACCATCACTACTTGAAGATGACATATTATGTATAGAAAACCCCAAAGATTTCATAAAAAAAACTGATAGAACTAATAAGTAAACTCTGTAAAGTTGTAGGATACAAAATCAAAACACAAAAATCTGTTGCATTTCTTTTTTTTTTAGATTTTATTTATTTATTTGAGAGAGAGAGAGAATGAGAGATAGAGAGCACGAGAGGGAAGAGAGTCAGAGGGAGAAGCAGACTCCCTGCTGAGCAGGGAGCCCAATGTGGGACTCGATCCCGGGACTCCAGGATCTTGACCTGAGCCGAAAGCAGTCGCTTAACAACTGAGCCACCCAGGCGCCCAAAAATCTGTTGCATTTCTATACACAAATAACAAGCTATTAAAAAGAGAAATTAAGAAAACAATCCCATTTGCAGCTGCATCACAAATAATAAAATACCAGGAAAAAATTTAACCAAGGAGGTGAAAGACCTGTATACTGGAAACCACAAGACATTAATGAAAGAAATTGAAGAAGGCACAAAGAATCAATATTGTTAAAATGTCCCCACTATTCAAAGCAACCTCCTATTCAAGGCAGTCCCTATCAAAATTCCAATGATGTTTTTCACAGAAATAGAATATTCTTGAAATTTGTATGGAACCACTAAAGACCCTGATTAGGGGCACCTGGGTGGCTCAGTCAGTTAATTGCCTGACTGGATTTCAGCTGGGGTCATGAAGTCCGGATTGTGAGTTCAAGCCCCGGGTCGGACTCTGCACTGGGCGTGGACCCTGCTTAAGATTCTCTCTCTCTCGGGGAGCCGGGGGCAGGGGGTGGGGGGTGGCTCAATTAGTTAAGCGTCTGCCTTCAGCTCAGATCATGATCTCCAGGTCCTGGGATGGAGCCCTGAATCGGGCTTCCTACCCAGTGGGGGGTCTGCTTCTCTCTCTCTCTCTCCCTCTGCCCCTCCCCACTGCTCATTCTCTCTCTCTCTCTCTCAAATAAATAAATAAAATCTTAAAAAAAAAAAAAACTCTCCCTCTCTCTCTCTGTCCCTTCCTATTCCCTCTCTCTGCCTCTATAAAAAGAAAAAAAGAAATGACCCTGAATAGCCAAAACAATCTTGGGAAAGAACAAAGCTGGAGGCATCATGCTCCCTGATTTCAAAGTATATTACAAAGCTATAGCAATTAAAACAGTATGGTACTGATATAAAAAACAGACACATAGATCAATAGAACAGAATAAGGAGCTTAGAAATAAACCCACACATATATGGTCAATTAATTTATGACAAGCCAAGAATATACAATGGGGAGAGGACAGTCTCTTCAATAAATGGTGTTGGGAGAAGTGGACAGGCCACATGCAACAGAAAGAAACTGGACCACACACAAAAAATCAACTCAAAATGGATTAAAGACTTGAACTTAAGACCTGAAACCATAAAACTCCTAGAAGAAAACATAGGCAGTAAACTCCTTGACATAGATCTTGGCAATGATTTTTTTTTTTTAAACTGACACCAAAAGCAAAAATAAACAAGTGGGACTACATCAAATTAAAAAGCTCTGTACAGCAAAGGAAACCATCAACAAATGAAAAGACAACCTATTGGAGAAAAATTTTATAAATTATATACCTGATAAGGGGCTAATATCCAAAATACATGAAGAACTCACAGATAATAGCAAAAAATTTCAATCCAATTTAAAAATTGGCAGAATATCTGAACACATTTTCCAGAGAAGACATGGATGACCAGCAAGTACATGAAAAGATGCTCAATGTCACTAATCATCAAGGAAATGCAAGTCAAAACCACAGTGAGATACCACTTCACAAAGACAAGAAATAACAGGTGTTGGCAAAGATGTGGACAAAAGGGAACCCTTATGTGCTGTTGGTGGGACTGCAAATCAGTGCAGCCACTATGAAAAACAGTATGGTAGTGTCTCAAAAAGTTAAAAATTGAACTATGTATCATACAATCCAGTAATTCCACTTCTGAGTATTTACCTGAAGAAAAGTACCAACTTGAAAAGATATATGCACCCCCATGTAATCAGCATTATTTACAATAGCCAAGATATGGAAACAACCTAAGGGTCCACTGATGAACAAATGGATGGAGAAATTGTGGTATATATTCACACACACTGAAATATTATTCAGCCATAAAAAAGAATGAAATCTTGCCATTTGTGACAATATGGATGGACCTCAAGTGTATCATGCTAAGTGAAGTAAGTCAGGCAGAGAAAGAAAAATAGCATATGATTCTTCTTATCTGTGGAATCTAAAAAAATAAATAATAACTAAAACAAGCACAGAGATATAGAGAACAGATTGGTGGTTGCCAGAGGTGGGGGGCAGGAGGTAAGAGAAAGGGGTGAAGGCAGTCAAGAGGTAGAAAAAAAAATTTTAATAATAACAAAATACTATTCCAAGCTAATGGCACAACACAATCCCAGACAGAAGTGGAGTAGGGCCAGATGCAGAGCCGGAGCGAACAAGCTGTGTATAGTCTGGTGATTGGCTTTGAAATGGAGGTAGAGCTTCTGAATAACCATTTTAAATCACTGCAGAGCCTGGTCAAAGAGTTGGGAGCAAGAAAACAGCACTGGTTGCAGTGTCAGGAATGATAAAGAGAAAGTTTTTGATGGAGACCGGCAGGGGTAAAACGATTTAAGTTTAGCTGGGGTCCTGTGTTAGCCAGATGGTTCCAACCGCTGGTGAGAAATTCGTCTAACGTTTTGTCATTTGGCAGCAATGGTGGAGCTGATCTCAGTCATTCGGGGGAAAACTCGTAACTCTCCTGATCTAGTGGGAGGTGAGGGAAATGCCAGGAAAGTTAGAAGGCTGATACCCCTGGTAGAGAAGCAATGTCCAGTAGCATTTTTGCCTCTTTTTTTTTCTTCTTTCAAACTACAATCAGACAGAGAACCCACAGTGGAATATCAAAGAAGTACCGGGGCAATCTGTTTTACTGCTGGAAGATCAAGAACGCAGAAGGAGGCGGCCTGGACCAGAAAATTGGTGGAAAAATAAATAAAACAGTTTATTCTCAGCCTACCTCCTTGGCTCTTTTCTTTCTCCTTGAGAATAATGTTCTACAAAGGAAGTGATTGATGAGTGCTAATTGAGCAGTACTTTGAGTATCTATTTACTATAAATAGTTCAAAAGGAGCAGAGATCACAATAGGTTGGAGCCACTGAGGAAGTAGTGACTGGAGCTTGTGTCTTCAAGGATGGGTCGGATTCCCACTAAGTGGAAAGGAGAGAAATAGGCGAAGCTTGCCATGTGGAGGAAGATGCCATGTACAAAGGAAGCAGAAAGCACAAGGCCATCATTACTCCTAGTTTTAGCAGATGAGAAAAAGCTCAAACAGACTAAGTTGTCTAAGGCTACACAGCTTATCAGTTACTATACTAGAAATTAAAGTAAAGCTACTTGATGCAAAGCCCACATTTCTTCCCTCAGAAAAAGAGAAAAAGAAAAGAAAAGAAAAAAGGACTGGGGTCTCCTGACACTACCCTGGGCACTGAATTCTCCTCTTGGGTCTTAGGTCTCAGCTATTACTCCTCAGCCAGGCGTCTCTCTGGCTTGCTGGCAACTCTGGCTGCCTAACCCATCTCTGGGAACTGCAGCCCTGCAGAGAGACACAGATAAGCTAAAAAATAAAAACAGAAAAAGTAGCTATAACCCTAATGCCCAATCTATGGTACTACTGTCTTCTATCAGACCAGCAAGGGCATCCCAACATCATCCATCAAACTGCAGGACCAGTCTTCAATGGTGATACCCTGTGGACTCAAAGGCAATATTCAAATGCTCTCTCCACTTGATGCCTGAAAGAGGAGAGACCCACAAATCTCCCCACTCTTGGGTTGAATCTGTACCTGCCATTATTGGAAATTACTGAGGAAGAAAAGTATGGAAACTGCTTACTAGCATGGACTCAATTTATTAAGCAAAACGTGTGGTCACATTTGTAAATTTGTGAAGGTCACACCAGTCACACAAGTTTTGCTCTTTCTACCTAACACGTAAATATTGCCATTTTTGAAGATTTTGTGCTTCACCTAGATAATTCCATACAATCTGTCGCATTATTATCTCAAAGTTATATTACTCCAAGAAAAAGAAAAAGGTAATAATATTTTTCCTCTAAAATGTATTGAGAAAAAGAAAAGCACCCCTTGACCTCCAGTAATTGGCCTGGTACTATCAGCTAGGCCTTGGGGCTCTCCTGTTGAACATCAACAATTTTATAGAACCAGCGTCAGACCAGGCTGCTTTGTGACCATGATGGGGCAGGACAATAAAAAAAAAGGCAACTCCATCATCATCTTTGCACACAGACATAACATAAACATTGTGCAAGCCACAGAAATTAAACATCCTTCTAACCTGCCTGGTATGAGTGACTGGTGCTTCTTTGCCAATTATAGCCTATCCTCCACCTAGTCTTCTCTCCTTTTAGGTTATATTTATTAAGATACCCAATCATAGAATTACCTGTCTCCTGACAACATCCAATCCTGAGCACAGCCCACTTCCTCAAACTCTCCCCAAATCACTTAACACAAGTCCAAATCATGTAACGTGGAAACATCCCACAGTTCCCCATGGTACGCATTCTTCCTTTCTGCCATGAGTACTAAGCCCAATTTGTTCACTCCCAAGTATGTTTCTGGTGGTCTTTGGCTGGATGGCATTGGCAGTATTTTCTCCTATATCTAAGTAAAGTACTAAATACATATATATTATTACTTATGTGATTATGTGACTTTAAGAATGATAGGAAGTCACATGAACACCTGACGTACATTGATATGCAGCCAGCATTTACCAACTAATTAAGCACTGCTTTTTATCATTTCACTGTTTTTTTAATATTATTTATTACATATTAAAGATTTATACTCACCACTGGATTCTGCTGGATCTATCCAGACAGAAGGAAGTTTTGGTTTGCTTGTTTTAAAAGAGAGTTCTACATAGGTGTGTGATCATATGTGGCTCAAATACCAGCTCCCTGCCCTACTTAGGAAGCACCAGCTCATGGGGGACATTTATAGCGTGTAGTACAGGATGGACACAGCACCTCATACAGTTAGAAGACTCAGATGCTGGACTCATCCTGCAGAAGCAGGAGCCCACAGTTCCTTTCAGAGTATTTGTGCTTGTGTTACGTCAACTCCTTTGTTTTCTCCCATCTAGGTAAAGTCTATAGACAACATCTTTGTTTAGGTGGATTGTTTGTGGAAATTAGAGAAGGGCCAAGTTTTGCCTCTGAGTTCATTCCATAAATTGTGGGAAAGTTCTTGGGTTTTCAGAGGCTACAGAATTAGTGATGTGTTTTGGCCTAATTTTATCTAGATCTTGAGAGGAAAAAGCAGCTTTCTGTTGACATATGGGTTGTACACATAATCTGAAAAATAAGTTGAGACCTTTTGAGCTACAGCAGAGAATGGAACTTTTTTTTATATTTAAATTCAATTAATTAACATATAATGTATTATTTGTTTCCGGGGTTACATTATGGACTATTTGAGGATGGACTGTTCTTTCCAATCCTTGCTACTCAAAGTGGGGTTCAAGGTACAACAGCACTGGCGTGCATCCCTTAGAAGCTTATTAGAAACACAAATTCCAATCAACCCCAGGATCAACCCTACAAAAACCCCAGACCTACTGAATGAGAATCTGCATTTGAATAAAGCTCTTGATTCTTTGTAAGCACAATGAGAAGAACTGAGTCTGGTACTATATTTCACTCATACTTAAAGGAGAGAAAGGACAGAAAGAAGGAAGGCAGGCAATCTTATTTTGAAAGCTCTTATGCTAGGTTATCAATAAATGAGTATTTGAGATCTTTAAACACGAGGAGATAATAAGGAAAATATTTTTAATTCAAATTCATAAGTGTTTTATAGTCCATGAAATGCTCTTTTTGTTTGTTTCATTTGTTCTCTAATAGCTTATATTATTGTCACAAAATCTATCCCAGCTAATAAATAATATTAACAAAACACAGTGAAATGATAAAAAGCAGTGCACACTCAACACTACAAACGAAATCATCTTTTTCTGTTACTTACTTAATTTGACATTAAAAATGCTGCCAACTTTGACCTAAAAAATTAAGGGCATCGATATTCTCTTTCTTAGCTATGCAGATCAGCACTGCAGTTTTTACATATTATTTCCCTTTGATTTGCTTATGTTTTTAAGGTGCTGTTGTTGTTAATATTCTCCACCGGAGTTGGGCACCAACTTTCATTCATTTTGTTTTGGTAGTAAGTAAGTTGCCAAAAATAAACTATTAAGTCAATATTCCCTATAATTTTGGCTCCCTTAACATTGTGATATAAAATTATAAGCACCCTTCAAAATTGTTTGCAGGCTTTGGTAAAATTTAAGAAATGCTAGGGGTCACAGTGACATTTGATAATGAACCTTCTGCCGAAGTAATCCTGTTGATATAAGTACTTTGAAAATTCTAAATGCTGTGCTGGCTCTCATCCTCCTTACCCAAGATAAGAGAATGTTGAAAGTGCTCACACTCCAGCGACCTCAAGAACACAATAAACAGAGAGCACTAGCCTCTGGGGTAAAGACTTACTTAAATTTAATTGCGCTTCTCCTCAATGTTTGCTGAAGAGCAAGAAGATCCCCAAGATATTCAACTATTAACTACAATGTTTTTATTTCCAGGAAATAAAAAATTATGTGAGGACCACACACCTTTGAAATAATATTTGTTTCAGGAAATTATATTTTTTTTCATTGAATCTGTAGGATGTTTATTATTTAAATGTTTGTTATTTAAATCATTTAATTGATAGATTCAGTATTTAAATTTAAATTGTTCAGCATTCTACAAATGAACCCACCAGACTTGTACAGATTACCCTGCCTCAATATTTCATGTGAAGGGTCTCATTAGTCAGACTCCAGCCTTAGCTTTCCACCAGCAGTCTGCTCAAAATAAAGGGGGCCCCGAATAGATACAATTCCAAGCACACCAGAAAGCCTCATTCTTCCACAGAGCCATAATTAGGCAATTGTTATTTATCATTTACTAAAGACTTTCCTTCCCTATAATTAAATAATATTTTTTAATTTTTTTTTTAGATTTTATTTATTTATTTGAGAGAGAGAGAGAGCATGAGAGGGGGGAGGGTCCGAGGGAGAAGCAGACTCCCTGCTGAGCAGGGAGTCTGATGCGGGACTCGATCCCGGGACTCCAGGATCATGACCTGAGCCGAAGGCAGTCGCTCAACCAACTGAGCCACTCAGGCACCCTAATTAAATAATATCTTTAAAACACCAGCCAGAAAATAATGTGTTCTGGGGGGAGAGGGAGAGAGAGGTTAAAAAGTACAGCAAAAAGTGTTTCAAATGTTTTAGAACAAACTTTTAAATCCAATATTCTAAAGCCAGGGAGGGGTGTTGGTTCCCTTTTTGGGCAATGAATCCAAGAAGGGTCCAGCAAGGGATTTTGCTCATTATTTTCCTTCTAAAAGCTCATATTCTTTATGTGAAGCTACTGTTAAAACAACCATTGGGAGCACGCATTCATATGGTTTTATCTTAAGTAAACTTTTTATTTGTGTATAGCATCCAGAAGTTTGTGCAAATCACATGAATTTTACCAAATGAACTCACCCATGTAACCAGCACTGAGATCAAGAGACAGAACATTGCCAGCATCCCAGAAGCTTCCATCCCGCCCCCTCCCCATCATTATCCAGCCCCTGTCCCTCTCCAAGGTAACTGTTAACATCATAGATTAGTTTTGCCTGTTTTTGAAATGTATGTAAATGGAATTATATAGTATTAACTCTTTGTATCTGTCTTCTTTCACTCAACAATAACATGAGTTCATGTGATTAGCCCATATTACTTCTTGTAATTGTAGTTCATACATTCTCATTGCTGTGTAGTATTCCATTGTGGGAATAGATAGGGAATCGGTTTTCCATTCTAGTACTGATGACATTTGGGTTGTTTCCAGTTTGGGGCTATTATGAATCATGCTGCTACATATATGGTTTCAAAGCCAAAGCAATATGATCAGTTTGAATAAGGAAAAGTTTGTCAGATACTTTCCTTTTCGTCATTATTTTCCTCTAAAAAATGAAGCTATTGGATTAGAGCAGAGTTGAAACTTAGAGGCTATCATTCTATAACCCTACAATATCTTACTAATAATTTCTTCTTTTCATAAAAAGTAGTCAACTTATCAACTGCATTAGTTTCTATTGCTGCCGTAACAAATTACCACAAATTTGGTGGCTTAAAGCAACACGAATTTATTCTGTTACAGTTCTGGAGTCGGAAGTCCAGAATGGGTCTTAAGGAGCTAAAATCAAAGCCCTTGGCAAGGCTACATTTCTTCTGGAGGTTCTAGGAGAGACTGTTCCTTGCCTTTTCCAGCCTCTAGAGGCTGCCCATGTTCTTCATCTCACAGCCGCCAACCAGTAATCCCATCCCTACCATCTGTGCCTCTGGTCACATCTCCTTCCTCTTCTCCTATACAGATCTTCCTCAATTTATGATGAGGTTATCTCCTGATGAGCCCATCATAAGTTGAAAATAACATAAGTAAAAAATGCATTAATACACCTAACCTACTGCACATCGTATCTCAGCCTAGCCTACCCTGAACGTGCTCAGAACACTGACATTAGTCTACAGTTGAGTAAAATCATCTCACACAGGGCGCCTGGGTGGCTCAGTCGTTAAGCGTCTGCCTTCGGCTCAGGTCATGGCCCCAGGGTCCTGGGATCGAGCCCCACATCGGGCTCCCCACTCAGCGGGAAGCCTGCTTCTCCCTCTCCCACTCCCCCTGCTTGTGTTCCCTCTCTCGCTGTGTCTCTCTCTGTCAAATAAATAAATAAAATCTTTAAAAAAAAAAATCATCTCACACAAAGCCTATTTTATAATAAAGTGGTGAATATCTCATGTAATTTATTGAATACTGTCCTGAAAGTGAGAAACAGAATGGCCGAAATGGTACAAAATGGTTATAAGTATATCGGTTGTTTACCCTTGTGATCATGTGGCTGACTGGGAGCTGGGGCTGCCACTGCCCAGCATCACAAGAGAGTATCATATTGCATGTCACTAGCCTGGGAAAAGAGCAAAATTCAGAATTCGAAGCACAATTTCTACTGGGTGCATATTGCTTTCACACCATTGTAAGGTTGAAAAATTGTAAGTTGAACCACTGTGCGTCAAGAACCATCTGTAATATAAGAACTCTTGTGATTACATTGGATGCATCTGCATAATCCTGTATAATCAAGATCCTTACTCACAGCTGCAAAGCTCCTTTTGCTATGTAAAGTAACATTCACAGATTACAGGGATTTGGACATAGACACCTTGGGAGGGCCATTATCAGCCTACCACAACAACCCTCTGAAATAATGTTCAGCTCCCCATTCCCCAGTACATTTTGCTCTTCCCACCTCACTGAAGGAAAGCAGAAATTCAATGTCCTTTTATTCCGTGATCTCAGCTCAAAACCATTTATAATGTAAATTCCTGGAGAGTAGAAAGTGACCAGTTTGTGTTGCTGTTTCTGCACCAACCCAATAATCTCTGATGCTTAGTGGATATTCAGTGACTATTGGTTGGTTGAATGAACTCATGAAGGGCTATTCCCTACATCCTTATATCTCCCTGGTAGGTAAGAAGCAGCCATGTTACACTCACAGACCTGGGGATGGGTGCCTGCAGCTGTGGTTTTACCCCATACGCTGGTCTTAACCTCCATTTCCTCATCTGATAAAAGAGGTGGCTGGCACAGGTAATATCTAGAGTACCTGGCCACCACTAGCATTCATTTAAGTAATACTGACGATATACTGTAAAGTGAAAAGGGGAGAATTCAAAATTCTGTAAATGGTATGATTCAAACTGACTGTAAAACTATGTACCATACTAACATAAATGGTAGTAGAAAGGGAAACTGGGTTTGGGGTATATGCGCACAGTACTATCTTCACAATATTTCAGCCAATTTAAACTGTTAAGACGTTTACTTTTTAAAAGTTGTCTGATGTTGAGATTGGATTATAAACTCCTTGAGGGTAAGGACCATGTTCCTCCTCATGTTTACATAAAGCCTAAGACAATGCTTCAACAGAACGACTAGTAGTTGTTGAAGTGTAAGAGAAAGTATTTTTGTGGATTTAAGGTTACTATAGACACAGTATCTAATAGTCATTAGAACCATGAAATAAGCTTTGTTGTGTGTAAAGGCCAACTAAGGCTTGATGAAATCACTGGTCATCAAGGAATGGGGTCAGGAAGTAGGTTTCAAAGTTTATAGCTTTTAAAGGGATGTACCAAAATGAAGAGTGAAGGAGCCCAGAAATGACACATGTAATTTGGAAAAGCATATTTAGTTATTATTTTATATTTGAAAAAAATTTTTAATCCTGTAGCCAGGATTCTCAGTAGGTATGGAGATGAGTGTTAGAGTGTATATGGAGTATATCCAAAACTGATTGAAAAATACGATGTAATCATATGTGTGGATATTTAAAGTTTGAGATGTAGTGGACTAGATCACTGGGTTTTCCATTAAAATCACCTTATTATTACAAAATTAAAGCTACTCATTAAACATCAATTACCATGAGCCTCACTGTCTCCAAATCCACTGATGAGCTCTAAACTGTTTACATAATTCGAATCCCAGCAATTATCTGTATAAAAGCTTAGGTGAAGACCAGGAAAAAAGTGCATAGAAGAAGTTACACTAAGGAAACATTAAACAAAATTAATCACAGTCATTTTTATGTGGCTGGACCATGGATCCCATTTTTTTTTTTTTCCCTTTTGGTTAGCAGGTTTTATTTCCTATGATGAAAATAAAATTAATATTTTTGAAGTATTTTTAAGAGTCTACATAAAAAGATTTTTTGTTAGTTTGTACTTCAAGCAATATTACAAATATTCTATATGCTCATGAACATGTATAATTGGAATTATTCAAAGTGTTTAAAGAAGATTTCTTGATTTCCCCTCCACCCCTCCCATAAAACATATTCCTTCCTTGGTCTTCCCCATCTCAGGATATAAGACCATCCTCCCATTTGTTCAAGCCAAAATCATAGAAAATCATCGTTTATCAGGCTCTTTTCCTTACCTCCTCACGAGTCCATCAATAACCACTGTCAACTCTACTTCTAAAATATACCCTGAATCTGTTCATTTCTCTCCATCTCTACTGTCAGCACGTTAGTCTGAGCCAGCATTTTACAAAAACTGTGAGTTGCAACCCATTGATGAGTTATGAAATCAGTTTAGTGGGTGACAACCAGTATTTCTTCTCCTACGGTGAAATCGAATAGCAAATCTCAGAGTGCATCACTCATGGTTAAGGGGATTGTCTCATGAAATTTGTGTTTATGCGTATGTGTTTATGTACTGAGTCACCACATAAAATATGTGTCTTCTTGGGTGTTGTGCTAAAAAAATGTTTGAAAGCCTGCATGTAAGCCCACATCATTTTCCCCTGGACTGCTTAAAACCTGGAATGCTTATTCTAAACATGATGAAAAGGCAAAACCTTACAACAACCCAGTGTGATCTGTTCCTGCTTACCTCTCCAACCACATCTTCTCTTTCGCCTCCCCTCACTAACCATTCTCCAGTCACAGTGGCTTCCTTTACGTGAAACACACCAAAGTATCTCCACCTTGGGGACTTTGCACCTGCTATTTCCCCGGCCTAGCACACTCATCACAACGCTGGCAGATTCCGCCTGGTCTTAGTGCCAGGGTCATCTCCACAAAGTGGCCCTTCTAAAACGCCTCCAAATCCCTCACTGTCTTTTATTTCTTTCCCAGCACTTATTATTACCTGAAATTACCTGGTATATTTCTTTTTTTTTACCCCCCCAGGCTTATTTACTGTTGTTCTCCAGTGGCTAGAATGTAAGTTCTAGAGAGCAGAGCCTTCCTTGTCTACATTGTTCACTGATGTCCTCCAGAGCCTAAAATAGAGCCTGGCACATAGTAAGTGCTGACTAGATGTCTTCTGATGGCATGATTTACTATATGTGAAACACTATGCAAGATCTGGAATCAAAAAGGAAAGACATACCCACAGAGTCACTTGACATATATATATGCTTTCCTGCTCCTTACCTCTCCCTTCCAGCTCCCTGGGGAGGACTTGACAGTTTTGTTCACCATTTATACCCTCTGCTTGCATGGTACCTGGTACCTAAAGTGTCAATGTTTTTAAAGTGAATGACTGATTCCGTGAATTTGTGGTGGCTCCAATTACACAGTGTAGAATGATTTTCCAGCAGGTTTCTGGAGCCTGAGTTAAACATACAAAATGTAGGCATTTGGTTAGATACGGAATAAGGATATTTAAGAGTTGAAGCTAATGTCATGAAAGGGATAGACAGTGAGAGTAGACTTCTTTTTGGCTTCACATTTTTTTTTTTAAAGATTTTATTTATTTATTTGAGAGAGAGAATGAGAGACAGCATGAGAGAGAGGAGGGTCAGAGGGAGAAGCAGACTCCCTGCTGAGCAGGGAGCCCGATGTGGGACTCGATCCCGGGACCCCGGGATCATGACCAGAGCCGAAGGCAGTCGCTTAACCAACTGAGCCACCCAGGCGCCCGGCTTCACATTTTTAATACACAGCTTAGATGCCTTTCTAAAAAGAATGGTCCAGTTATAAAAAGTTTTTAGTTTAGTCATTTTTAAAGAACAAAATTAATATGCTGGCACATCCATTTTCTCACTCCATTCTTTAGAACATAAATCCCAATTAGCACTTATTTTTACTCATTAGAATGCTAAGGAATCATTCACATTTTCCCCTAGAGCAATGCAGATTTACTTATTACTTTTCTTCATGACATGTTGTCTCAGAGAGTCCATCTACTGACTGTAAAAACCCAGAGTGGATCTTTACTATAGATAATTCCATTATCAGTCAGCCGAAAACCGATAAAGTTACAGGAAACAACTAAGTGTACCACCCAACTGAGTCACAGGTTAACAAACGTCAGAACAGTTTCCCCATCCCAGTTCATCCTGGCCTTGACTTCGCACAGAGCCCAACAGATAACCCTAGCAGGCCAAGTTTAGAGTCACTAAGAACACAGAAATCTTATGGAAAGTCTGATTACCCAGTACTGAGTCAACCGAGGTAATTGACCCATTAGTGGTAGACTGGCTTCTCAAGATAATTGGAGGATTCAGAGTTTTTATTTTGGTGAGCAAGGAATAAATAACTTACTATTTACATTCTCATTAGTCATCCCCTTTCCTTTCTGATTATATTTTCTTGTGGGAAATAAAGAAAATGGGTTCCATTTTTGGATACCATGATCAAGATGTTTATATCTTTCAAAAGTTAACACTAGGAAGAGTATTAAAAAAATCAACTTGGCTTCAAGTATAGTGGGAAAGTACATCATTAAAACTTTATCTCTTTTCCCGAAGAATCTTGAAGCACTCAGCAAATATTACACTCAGACTCTTTTGGCGAGGTTCATCGATTGCAAGTGATACCATCTCCTCTTGCAAGTGAGGAAGATGGGAGTCATAAACAAGGGGCCTTACTCAAGGGCACATAGTCACAATCAAAGTTAGAATTTAAGCCGCCTCCAAAAACTTATGCAACTGAAACCAATATTCTAGAATTGCTGGCTGACAGGAATTTTGCTCATAGCCTGCCATAACCTGGGCTGTCCCCCAAACTTGATTCTAATTACTCTTATCGTAGAATGATGGAACTTGAAAGAAAAGGGGCCTTCAATTTACCCAGTTGAACTCCTCACCTTACGTGAAAAGAGGGTGAAAACACTTGCCTACACTGGTCACTAGTAGGTGGTGAGCCGGAACTGGAATCCAGGTTTTCAGACTCCCAGATGAAGTCTTTCCACCATGTTACTCAAAATAACAAAGTCTGTGCAGAAGCCTGAAGAGGGCTGAGCACCCACTACTTGCCCCAGCCAGTGGGGGTGGCTGACTAATTTCTTTGAGTGAAAACATAACGGTTTGGCTATGGCCATAGAAGCTTCTCCAGGACAGGAAGTTCTGAGATCCAGGCTCAGTCAAGAATGAATTTATTTATCCTGGTTATTCTGAGAACTCACTTGGCAATCTAGCCAGTGCTTAATAAATATTAACATGATTTGGGGTGCCCAGGTGGCTCAGTCAGTTAAATGTCCGACTCTTGATTTTGGCTCAGGTCATGATCTCAGGGTCGTGAGATCGAGTCTTGCATCGGGCTCCACGCTCAGCATGGAGTCTGCTTGTCCCTCTCCCTCTGCTCCTCTCCCTGCTCTCTCTTAAATAAAATCTTTAAATATATATATAAATTAACACGATTTGATGAATGTATTCTTCTTTACCTGAACACGTTTTGTTTTTAGTGGAGAAAAAAAAGAATCAATTCTCTTAATATGTGTCTTGAGGATAAAGTAGGTGACAGATCTGTGAGAGGCAAGGGCCTTCAGGCTTGAGGCATAGGAAGTGTAAGGGCATGCAGCTTGGACCGCACTGGCTGGAAGTGGGATGGGTAGGTTGGGGTAAATTCACTGAGAACTTTCAATTTGGTTGAAGTAGTTTAGACTTGGGAGTAGAGTATTCTCAGAATATTCAAAAATTCTGAGCAGGGCTGTGACACATTGAGGATGTGTTTGAAAATGAGT